>NC_056743.1:815276947-815576947 GCF_019279795.1 Protopterus annectens
AACCTAATGATCTAGGATGAAAGGAAACAAAAAGTTGCTCATTGCTCAGATTTATGAATGGCTTTAGTCTTATTATCCGAGTTGCCTATGCAAATCCAGGGTGTGAAGAACCTTTGCATTAGCAGACTGCAGAGAAAGGAAAAAGAAGGTAAATGAACAGACTGATTAAGAGACAACTCATTAACTACCTTGGGCATAAAAGGAAGTTTAGTATGAAAGAGACACCCTGTCTCTATAAAAAACTAAAAAGCCATAAGGGCCTGAAGTTCAGACACCCTTCTAGCTGAAGTAAGGTCCAAAAGAAGTACAATGCTTTAAGAAAGCTGAAGCTTCAGGCTCAAAATGAGCCAAAGTTGATTTTTCAAGAACAAAATTAAGGTCCCAGGAAGGAGCAATAGGCTTCCTGAGAGACCTGATATGAAGAACACCTTTAAGGAATTATTTGATCGCAACTCTAGAAACGAAGGGGTGGGGGGTCAGAGGTAGACAAGCAGAAATAGTGGACAGGTGAGCTTTCACTGAAGAGTATTGCCAACCTAATATTGAGCAATTCAAACAAAGAAAGAAACAAAGTAACTTCCACAGAAAGTGGATCCAGGTTACAAGCAAGACACTAAACAGAAAATCTCTTCCATTTGGATAAATAAGATTTCCTGGTAGTGTGTTTCCTGGTCTCCTACAGAACCCAAAGTACATCCTCAGAAAAAAAGGTCACTAAAAGGGGATCAAAACCCTATCACCTACAGTGTCAGCTGAAGAGTGGGAAAGTGGGAATGAATGAAAGACCCCTTGTCTTGCATGAGTAGGTCCGCCCTGCAAGTTAACTTGTGATGACTGCTCTTGGCTAACTGCAGAAGAAGACGGAACCAGTGCTGTCTGGGCCAAAAGGGAGAATCTTGTTCTATCTTGAACAGGACCCTGACAGTATGGCAGGAAGGGGAAGGAAAGCATAAAGAAATATCCTATACCAAGAGAAAGAGAGGGCATCCACCTTCCAAGTCAGAAGATATGGGGATCTGGTTCAAAAGAGAGGAAGATGTCTGTTCAAAGTGGTGACAAAAAGATCTACCTGAGGAGTACCCCACTGGTGGACATTGTCCAGAAACACATCTCTGTGAAGCATCCACTCGTGAGTCTGTGTTCTGAGACTGCTCAGAGAGTATGTCAAAATACTTTCATCAGAACAACTATACACAGTCTAAATAATCACCTGAAACTGAAGCTAGATCCCAAACCAGAAGAGCTAGTCTGCAGAAGAGGTAAAACCGTGTCTCCCCCCCCCCCCCCCCCGCTTGCTGATGTATCACATCACTGTTGTATTGTGAGCAAATATTTTTAGGGGCCCGTGCAGGATTAGAGAATGGAAGGCCTGAAGGGCCAGAGGAAAAGCTCTCATCACTTCTATGCTGATAATAGTCTCTCTTTTGGCAAAGAGACCAGAGGCCCTGAACCTTCAGAGGTCTGAAGGAAGTCCCCAATCCCATGTCTGAGGCATCCAAAGAGTGCTTGAGTGAAGGATAGAGGGTGAAAAGGAAGCCCTGGGTTGAGGGACAGTTGATGAATGCACCACTGAAGCCCTAGCTTGAAGAATGGAAGAAGAGGATTTGGAAAAGTCCCAAGGATAAGAATGTTGAAGCCAGTCCAACATCAGGAGCCACTGTAGATTTCTCATATGAAGCCTGGCAAGAAGAAGCCATGGATACCACAGACATCAGAAACTCCCTAGCCATAATGGAGACCAAAGGGAAAATGGACTGAAAGAAAGCAATCAGAGTCAATGCCTTGGGAAGAGGCAGGGAAGCCAGCATAGGAATGGTCTGGAGCCTGCACCTGAGAAAAAAACATGACCACGAGGAGGAGTCAATAAGGATTTTTGGAAATTCACTGTAAACCCTAGGCTCTGCAGCTGACAAACAGCAGAGTGAAGATGCTGACGCAAAGTCTCTGAAGCGGAAGCCTAAATGAGCAGGTCATCCAAATAAGAAAAAAATCTGAATTCCCCTCATCTTGCAAAAATCAATCATAGGAGGGAGGCATTTGGTGAAGACCCATGCGGTAGTAGAGAGGCCAAAGGGCAAAGCAGATAAATGAAAATGCAAGGAAGAAACAGTGAAATGGAAACGCTTCCTGAAAAGGAGGTGAACAGGAATATGGAGATAGGCATCCTTGAGATTATGAAAACCTGAAGCAGAAGAAAAGGAAATAAGGTTTGAAGGGATAACATCCAAAAGGAAGAAACCTTCAAAAAGGTGTTGAGCTGGAAAAGATCCATAATGGGTCTCCAGGTGTCTTTTTCCTGGGAACCAGAAACAATCTGGAATAAAACCCCTTTTCCTTTTGAGGAGCAGAAATTGCTTGGATGGTTCCTTGAGATAAAAGGCTCTGAAGAACATCTGGAAAAATTGGCAGCTGTTCCTGAAGAGGTTGAAGAATGCCCAAAAATGGGGAGGGGATTTCCAAGCCAGGTTATGATGGATAAAAACCAAAAATCTTGAGTGATCTTTAACCAATTCGGAAGGGAGATGGAAAGACAAAGAGATAGAGGAACTTGGTTTAGAAGGGAGGGAGGGAAGAAGATAGACAGAACCTGGCTTGTCTGGAAAAGGAGGATTCCGAGCTGTAGGACTCTGAGTAGACTTAGCAGGAGGAGCCCTTCTAGCACTCTTTTTACCTTTGGGAGGAGGGCATGACTGTCTATGAACAAATATAGACCTGACTTGATAGGATAATTCCTCTGAAATTTGGGAAGAGGGGAAATAAAAATATGTTTCAATTCCTGCACACCCTCACCCTTTTAATGAAGAGACTTAAAAAGCTCAGCCGTTGCAGAAATAAAAGTTTTTTATTGTCAAAAGGAGTATCCATCAACTTGGCCTTAACATCAGGCAGAGGCTGAAGGCCAAACCAGAAATATCCCCTCAACACAGAACCAAAGGCAACAGCTCTATAAGAAGCACCATCTGCCTCATAAGTACATTTAAGGAATGGTGAGCTACCTGAGAAGAAGACCCCAATAAAGAGAGTGCCAAAGCCTTCCCCTCAGAATCAGGAAGATCCAAAACAACTTGAAAAGCCTGACAGAAAAGGGCTAAGACATACCTGGTCACAATGGTCTAGTAAGTCACAGCCCTAAATGCCAAAATAACAGCAGTGTAAGCCCTTTTTCCACATCTTTCCATGGTTCTTCTGTTCTTATCAGAGGGAAACAGATTAGTAGAGGGTAAAAGTTTGAAGGGTTTATCAGAAGAAACAGAAATAATAAAAGGATCAGCAGTGGGACAATCATCAGGCACCTTATAAAACCTATCAGTTTTTTTAGGAGCAGGGGACTGGGAATCAGGAGCCTGAGAAGCTGCAGGAAAAAGTGTGTAACAAAGCAGCTAGAATAGGAGGAACAGCAAAGGGTTTAAAAAACACCATATGAAGGAGGTCTTAATATGTCTTCTGAACATCAGAAGCCTGGGTACATTCCCATTTGAAAAACTCCATCATACAGGAAACAGTATTCCCAAAGAAAATCTCCTCAAAAGAAGAATCTGGACTGAGAGAGTCATCTTCCTCAGAACCACAGTCCAAAGGAGATGGAATCTGGGAGGAATACGCCAAAGATTCATCAGAATCTACTTCCTCATCAGAAGAATCCTGCTCCGTAGGCCTCTTAAGAGGAGTAGAAAACCAAGAGGGGCAGGAACAGAAGCTCCCTGAGGGGGCTTCAAGGCCATAAGAGCATAAAACAGACCTTGTGTGAAATCCTGCCATTCACGCTGAAGATTCTTAGGAGTAGAGGAAATATGCTTAGTGTTAGGCTTCTTTTCCAAAGGGACATCAGTCCTAAATATATCAGGTGGTTTGGACCCCTGCTGGCACTCCATCAACGTAGTGGGAATCTCCTCCCTAACAAGAATTTGCAGAACACCCCTACGCCTTTAAGATGTAATCAGCCGCGTTTCCCTCTGAACATATGAAACAGATGTCTATAGACCTTACAAGGATGTGTGAGAAGCCAGATCCATGCTGGCCTCCAAATCAGCTGCGGCAGAGGTATTTGACTGAAAAACTGGGTGATCCTCCAGGCCTTCACCAGCCTTGAGAGAAACATCTGGTGAAGGCAGTATAGCAGAAGAATCTGACAGAACTTTCTTGGCCTCCTCCTTTGTGGATGGCTGACCCTCAGGCTGGGATGGTTCCGCCATTGTACCCTGAGCCAACAATTTAAGATGTTGGTTCTCTATGTAAAGCTAAAAAGCAGAGACGACTATTCAAAGTTTTAGGAGCAAATGCTTGGCATATAGGACAAGATGTATGATTGTGAAAAGCACCTAAGCAAAACAAACACTGCTTATGACACAGTCCTTATGGGGAATCTGTCGCCTACACTGGTATTTCCCCGTTCTGGATGACATGTAATCCAACAGCCTCAAAAAAATAAGATAAGAAAACCCCCAATTGGGCACTTATCTGAAAACAGCTTGGCAAGCAGCAGATAAAAGAGCATTCTGAACGACTACCACAGATAGCATCTGGACTGGTGGCAAAGAGGTTCTTAGAAAGGTGCATCCATAAGTCATATGCCCTACACCATATGTAGGGAGAATATGTGTTGTGTATGATGCCCCTATTACAACCCAAGTCTTTGTTATATTTACCGGAAGTTGGGCTACCCTTGGAAGGGGATCCTAATGCAAGGAATACTGCAACAGTGACATGGAGTACATCAAACGACTGACGAAGCTCTCTGGAGGTAGAACAACTCATTTGAGGACCCTTTCCCTGTCCAGGGATGCTTGGTTCTCACCTTATAGGAAAAGTTAATGAGCTGATTATCACAAATAGGGGAGCCATTGGTCAGATCCTGTAGATTAAAAAAAACTGTGTTCTTTTTTAACACCTGAAATATATTTTGGTTATCCTACAACTTGGGTATGACAGTATTATGCAGCATCTTTGGAAAGATGATAACAAATGGTCAAATACTTTCAGATGGGACCCAAGACCTCAATGTTCTGAAGCATGGCTACACATCTGAGCCACCATCAGCCATGAAAAGTCCTTCTTGCAGCCCAAAATCTTACAAATAAAATGATGACTAGGCTATTTGGTTAAGGATGCTGCCCAAAGCAGCGATATTTTTTATCAGTGCTGCAACCATATGCAAAACTAAGAAGAAAGAGGAATGAAGTTTAACTCTCTGTGTCCATGACAAAAGACTATTACTTTGCAGCAATGGATGGAATGGCTTAGAACAAATCAGGAAAAAAGTACATATTAAAAATACTGAAGCTGTTCAAATTATTCATTTTTTACACAACTCTTTAATTCTGATTGAGACAATACATAATATTAGTGGATCTAGTCAAAGTAATTAAAGCATAACTTTCACTGAGGCTACTAGTAAACTTCAGTAATTATTTAATTTAGTAAAACCACAACAGACACCAAAAGAGGTAGGACGTAATAATAAAACACAAGCCTGTAGGTATAAGCAGCAGCAGGTTTAATCGCATAAACACCACACAATACAAAGCGTTTTCGTCCACCAGACTTTTTCAGATGTAAAATGAATGCATGTTGTGATTTTACTGGTTCTTGGTTCTCTGGCATCCTTTCCTTGGGAGATTTTGAATTATTTCATCTACTTAACAAGTCGGGCATTATTAAAGTATTTTGTTAATTTTTTCTTACACTGTGCATCACAACATGTGCTGCCAACAGCTTTATAAATTTTCTTCCTTGTTTCCAAATATTAATGTTTCATTTTTTTAATCAAAATCATTCATAAAGTAGCATGTTTACTACGCTGATATCATCAAGACTTTGAGAACTTTACCCCTGGGCATTAGGAAGCAGATCTGCTTGTTAGTCCTTGGAGGCCGCCTACCCTCATCCACGGAGAACTCTTATTCCCTCCTCCAACCTTGCTGTTGTAACTTGCTGTATGAATGCATTACGGCAACATGAGCTCAGCCATCTTAGAGTTCCACTGGATGAACCTCTAATTCTGCTTGGTGTCACTCGTGAGTTAAATCAAAGACAATGCCCTACAACCAGGACAGGCAAGCTGGCAGTGGCTGCTCACTCCAATCCTCCCCAACCAGCTCCTAAATATAGTTCACTACTCTTTCTTTTCTGCATTTATCTGTGATACTGTTAATGGTGAAAGACATTATAGAAAGCATCATATTATTGAAAAATGATTATTCACACCTTTTATGTGCAAGAACTTTTTTGTTAAATGTTTAGTTCCAGCGTTTGTGTTACATGCACATACTGTTTGGCAGGTTAATCTTTTATACAATTGTTTCTTGTCATCTCCATCTGAGCTTGTCATATCTTACAAAACTTTTTTGTTTTATTGTAAACCCTCAAAAATACAAACATGCCCCCAATACCCCCTAAAGCCTATTAACTTAACAACAACACACAAAACTATGTACATCTTCAAATACTGAAGTTTTGCCCTCCTAATAGGAACACCTGTTCCAAACTGACAGCCACACCCACATTTCTGAGATAACCTGATAGAAAGTTTATCCATGCTAAGATGGATGGTACAGCTTGTGATTCTATTAAGTGCTGTCTGGGTCTGTCATATCTTTATAGCTCCCTCAGCTGGGAAAACACTTGAATGCTTTCAGAAAACATTTTCTCCAAGCCATTTCTCTTTATCAGGTTGTCTGCTACAGACATGAAAACCAGACATAAAAATGCTAAGCATACCTTTGCTTACTGGAAAAAACCCTTATAATATTCAATATGCTTTCTCATTTACTTGCTTTGTCTTAAAACTTACTAGATTAAGCTAATGGCCTTAAGCCAGTCATACTCGTAAGCAAGAAAGAGAAATGGCACACTATTTTTTTCTTTTTTCATGCTCTTTTAACCAGATTTTTTTTTCACTGCAGTGCTTACATTTCTTAAAACTGAACAAGGAGAAGAAGAGAGGAAAGGAGTAGAAAAAAACAGGAGCACCTATTTTACATTAGTACCCGCACTACACTTAAAAATAGCTGAAAAAAATACTTCATGACACTGAAAGAAAATCATGCCCTATCAAAATAGTACTATTAAGAAAAAAAATAGTTTTACTTACAGTTAACTTTCTCCACCTCTTCTCTTTTAAGTATTTTTCCAAACATTAATGACAGCAAAGTAGGGCATATGGTTTAGAGTCCCCTACAAGTTTACCACAGTCCAAGAAAGTCCAATATTTCTAGATTTCCTTGTTCTATTCCTGTTCATCTCCATCTCGCAAACCCTGTTAATGCTTCATTTCCAGTGTACTCTTGATTTTTCTAGTCAACTCTTGTGATTTTTTCCCTCTCTCAAGCATTTTCCGTTGAAACATTGGAGAAGGTTTCCCTGGCAGAGTCTCTCTGCGTTCTTTTTTACCAGAAGAACAAGCAGCAGAATCTCAGACTTTTTCGCAGCTCAATTTTTGCTGGACAAACTTTTGTATTTCTTCCTTAGCATGTACTTCATCAAAAAATGATTTTGTTCCTCCAGGGAAAAATATTGTAAAGATAGTTGGGTACAGCAGTTTGAATCTCATGCCTGCTTCTCGACATTCCCTGAATAACGGGATACATTTTCTCCTCTTCTGCTTGGTGAAAAATGAGTAGCCATTCTCCACAAACACTCTGTCTCCCACTTTTTGTACTTTGTCCTTCTGCCAAAGTTTTGTCAAAATCAACTCCTTCTGCTGGTAAGATTACATCTTTACTAGCAAAGGTCTAGGTCATTTTCTCATAGCCAGGTTTGGAGCACACACACTATATGCCCTTTCAATTAACAATTCCTGCTGTGGAATACCAGTCCAGTTGCTTATTTGTGCTTTCATAAAATTAATACAGTGTATTCCTTCCAGCTTCTCGGGTACAGCAGAAAAATCTCAGTTTCTTTCCTACATTCTCTGTTCTCTAATTATATTATTTCTTTGAAACATCTCTTCTTGTGCCATACTTATTTTGACAATTCAGCCAGTCTTTTCTTCATTTCAGCCTCTGAGGTTTGCAGTTTTTTGACCTTATCTAAATATCTGTTTAAAGCTTCTTCCATTTTTCCAGCTTTTTATTTTCTGAGTTGATATACTCCATCAGTGTTTCATTTATTTTAGTCAGGTCTGTGTGCAGATGCCTTATACTTTCCTCTGGGTTGATGGAAGTTATGTCCGGAGCTTGCACTGCTTTTATCTGAACTGCAGTACTCTTCCCAAAGTCACGTTTTTTTCATCACCTTTTTTATTATTTACTTATTTTTCTATTTAACATTTGTTTACTGGGAAAGTCTGACTGGAACAGAGCCTATTTTCAGCTGAGGCCTTGGGAGAAATGCTTCAAGATGCATGTTGTAGCCGATTTTCCTTCAGGTCCTCTGTATTTCTTTTTTTCCTGGCATCTAAGCAGTGCACTTACTAGCCACTTACTGAAATTTACACAGAAATCCAGGTCCACTGGCTTTTACTGATTGGTTTTTGTTTTCACACTGGAAGTGCTAGAGTTATGCTGTTACTCAATGTGCAGCCATCTTGGAAATCCCTGCAAACCAATATTTTGATAGTTTACCAAGATGCAGCTGAAACTCAAACATATATTTTCACACTTCCAAGATGGCTGCACAATGATCAACAGATTGATTAGAACTATCCCAGTTTGAAAACTGAAAAAGTGTACAACAGTAAAACGTATCAATTTAGGTAAAGAAAAATCAGTTACTGACCAGCAATTACATTGCCTTGATGCCAGCAAAGAAGAGAATTTGGAGTAAGTAAGAGAAAGTCAACCAGTAAAAAAGAAAAAACTCAGGTTGGGAAGGATCTTGCAGTTGCTCAGCAAAAAGTAGTTCAAGTTTCAGATCTGGTATAGAAGATGGTCTCCAATAATTTAGAGAAAAAAAGAAATCAAATGCACTCAGACACATACCTCTCAAATTTCCAGAATTCTGCAGAATGTTTGGATTTTTGCAGTTAAAGCAGGACAAAATGAATTGGTGGTGTTAATGGGAGACCTGAATGCTCATACTGGGAACAGACAGACAGAATAGGATATGAGGACTGCCTGGGTTCATAAGGGTGGGGCAACAGGAAAAAATAAGGAGATGTCATGATACATTTCTGACTATCAAATGGTTTGATGGTGGCTTTACATGGCCTAGCAAGACAGTCAAGATCACATACAAGAAGAGGTAAAATTTAACTGAGGTAGACTTTCTCTAGCAAGGAAAGGGCATGGGGTAGAATCACAGAATGCAAAGCCATTTCCAGTGAAACAGTCAGTCCATGGCATAAACCACTAGTGGCCACAATCAGCTGCAACCAGTGGTCAGGGAAGGCTCTAACATCAACAGATAACAGGCTGAAGTACTAGAAGTTGACTTGAGTGAAACCACAAGAGTTCAAGAAAATGCTCAAGGCTGTAGCACCTCAGGAAGAAGAGGAAATAGGTGGAGCCAAAAAAGAATGACAATGTTTCAAAACAGCATTTTTGTGAAGACTATAGAACAAATATAGGCAGCAGAGTCAGGTATGGAAATAAGGTACATAGGAAACACTAGTTGTGGAATGCATAAGTCCAGAATGACTGGTTTCACCTTGTTTCCTCCCAACATCAGTCTCAGGTTCAAGTCCAATGCACTCATTCTTCTAGCCAGTTCCTTGGCTTTTTTCTGCTGCTCAAGCATATTTCTTCAGAACAATTAAAAATGTTTCATTGGCAAAGACTGTTTATGGGCTTTGTTACTGTGAAAAGAATGAGAAGCAAACTCCCTTTCCACTTGCTGGCTCACTCATGGTTAGTTAACATTTCTTTATCCTGTTCTGATTCCAAAATGTCTTTGATATTTGAGGAGAAAATGCTCTGAAGACAGCAGGATACAAGTTTAAACTCACATCTACCTCTCAACATTCCATGACTGCTGGGATAAACTTGCTTCACTTCTGCTTGAGGAACAGTCAATATATTTTTTCCACAAACACTATGGAGTCCCCAGTTTTTGATATTTTTTTTCTTTCTGACACAGTTTTGTCAGGAGCAACTCTTTCTGCTGGTACAAATACAACTATACTAATAGGTCTTGGCTGCTTCCTCATGGCCAGATATGAAGCACACAAATAATGTGTCCTCTCAATTAATAAACCCTGCTGAGGAATACCAGTCCAGCTGCTTATTTGTACTTTAATTAACTTGGTGCAATCTATTATTCTGGTTTCAGTGGAACAGCAGAAAATCTCAGGCTTTCTGTGTATATTCTGTCTTCCAATGTAGTATTTTTTAAATGGTTCTTCTTGAGAAGGCTCATGTTATATCAATCTTTCCTTAACTCCCAAACTCTGATTTCTGTAGTTTTAACTCACTCATCTAAATAGCAACTTAAGGATTCTATTTTTTCCAGCCTTTTGTCATTTGATTACATATGGTCCTCTAGTGTATCAGTTATTTTAAATACACCTCAGTGTAACTGACTTATTTTTCCTCTAAATTACTGGATCGTCTAAATCATCTCCCTTACTAAAGTTGAAACTTGAACAGCTTTTTGTGAACAACTGCAACGTTCCTCCCAGCCTGAGATTTTTCTTCTCTTTTTCTTTTTGTCTTTTTCAAACTTTGCCCAGATTTCTTCTTTGTTGACATCCACGTAGTGTAATTACTATCTTCTTCTTCTTTCGGCTTTACTATACAGTAACTAAATGCTATTCAAACTGATTTAAAAAATGCCAGTAAAATTTAACAATTTCTTATTTTTCATTCAGGGAGAGCTCTAATCAACCTGCTACTCAGTGTACCGACATCTTGGAAATCAATTCATGACATCATAACCTTAAATTTTTTATCAGCAATAAAGTTAGAAATACAGGTCCAGTGAATGTCTTCATATTCAGCATAACTGTGCATTTCAGTTACAGATGAACTGGTTTGCAGGGCTTATGAAACTAAAAAAAACAAAAACATTTTAAATAACGAAAAGGAAAAGAAACTACAGCTGCTATAAATGAAAGTATGAAAGAAAACAAAGCTATTTCGATACAGATACAAAAAAAATATCCACTCATACTAGAATATCATTAGCGGACCGGAGTTCCTCTGTGGCAACCCCAAACCGGGAAAAGCCGAAAGACGCAACAACAACAACTAGAATATCAGACTACATTAAAAGAATTAAATAGTAGCATAAACATATATTTAATGTCAAAAACAAGAATGGTTCCTTTTTGAACTTCCTAAAGACTGCATTCTGAAATACATACCTTCTACAATCTCTTCAAAGTCATCAAGAAAGAATTCACTTAATGGTGGCCTCTTTGGTCGTCTCAGTGTGTTCAGCAGTTGCTGGATTTTTGTTGAGATACGATTGTTAACGGCAACACCTTTGAAAGCACAAATGACAGTTAAGTTGCCTCCACCACTCAGTTATGTACCTCAAAGGTTACAGCAAAAATAATAAAGAATTTAAAAAGCAATGTTTATCTTCATGTTATGCATAGTACTAGTTAAGACTTTACCACTGCCATCATAACTTTTACACTAGCTCAATCCATTTTATCTACCTGCAGTTGCAATATCCCTACAGAATTTATTTACCTTTGTAATATAATGAAGACTGAAAAACATTTTTTTTCTTTTTGGTCACCACTATCTGTTCTCACTACTGTAAGTAACTGATCAGTACTAACAAGAAACTACGATCCCTCATAAAATCATCTAAGGCCAGCTTCAAAAGAAAAACTGCACAAGATGCAAAAGATAATCACAAAGCCTTCTTTAGTTATGTCAGGAACCTGGGTGGCAACTCCCAGATATGCTCGGAGTTGGTTCAAAATGACAAAATAACACTGAACCCACAGACACTGCCAACATCCTGGCAGACAGGCTCAGTGCAAACTTCTCACCCCCATCCCCCCCAAAAGAGCAAATGTCTATCCCAACAGAGTGTAGCCTCCCTGACATCATAGATGCACAGGTGAGAGCTGCCCTCTCCAAAGCAAAAAAACACAGCATCAATGGGACCGGACGGTGTCCCGGGCTGCGTCTTACACGAACTCCAAGAACTGAACCCTCACATAAAGTCACTGCTCAATCTCAGCCTTACTACAGGATATGTACCCAAGGAATGGCGTACAGCAACAGTGGTCCCACTCCACAAATGTGGTGCCACAACGGACCCCGGAAACTATCGCCCTATAAGCCTGACTAGCCTTGTCTGCAAAGCTATGGAGCGTATCATCATGAAACTCATAAACAAAGACATTGGGAACCTCCAAACACTGGATCCTACCCAATTCGGCTTTGTTAAGGGCAGATCTTGCCTCTTGAACCTGGTCGACTTCTTTGAAACAGTCACCAAGGCCATAGATGAAGGGAAGGTAGTCCACACAGCCTACCTGGACCTTGCAAAAGCCTTCGACACAATACCCCACTCGGGCATCATAAATAAGCTCACCAGCTTAAATATCAACCTCTATGTCACAAGATGGGTTGCAAATTGGCTCAGGGATAGAACCCACATGGTCAGAATTGCAGGTGCCATGTCAGACTCTAAACCAGTTACAAGTGGCGTCCCACAAGGCTCAGTCCTGGGACCTCTCTTGTTCGGTATATATTTCTCTGAGGTACAGGCTAACATGGGAGGACTATGGCTGACCAAGTTCGCAGACGACTGCAAACTGGGTGCCATAATAGACTCGCCGACTGACACAAGCATCCTCCAAAAGGGTCTCACAGAGACAGATAACTAGTGCCAGAGCCATGGCCTAAAGCTAAATGCCAAAAAGTGCATAGTCATCCCCTTTGGGAAAAACAAAGTGCCCACAAATTACCACATAGGTGGTAATCCATTAAGTACGGAAGAAGCAATTAGGGATTTGGGGACCCAAGTAGATAGCAATCTCTCCTTTGACAATCACATTGCCAAAGTGGTTAGAAAGACCTTCTATATAGTCCACCTTATCACGAAAGGGTTCACATCTAGATCAAGAGAGGTCATTGTGCCCCTCTACTCATCACTCATCAGGCCCATAATTGAATACAATGCCCCATTTGGGATGTACCTTACCCGACACCTGCAGCAACTGGAAAGACCCCAAAAGTACCTCATCAAGAGGATCAAGGGACTCAAACAGATGTCCTACGCAGTTAGGCTAAAGAAACTTCAGCTCTACTCAGTTGCTTACCGCCTACTCAGAGGCGATCTGTGCCTGATGTATAAAGCCATGTCCAACCCAGAATTAATGGACATGCTCCACCTCAGGAAATCCAAATCCCTTAGAGCTACACGCTCCAGGGACTTAAACCTCAGCACAAAAATAAATAGGACATGCTGGAGGGACAGATTCATATCCCAGAGGCTCCCCTCACTCTGGAACAAAATCCCAATCCATGTTAGGCAGAGTCCCTCAATGACCCTCTTCAAGAGAAATCTTGACGAGTGGATGGGAGATCATAGGTTTACCCCTGGGATCTCTTCTGTGTCCCTACTAGACAGAGGCACAGTAAACTAACCTCAAAAGGGCTATCTTCTGTGACCTACTATACAGAGGCACGGTCAACTAATCTAAAAGGGTGGCGAAAGCCAAACACACTCTGGCTAGGCTTATAAATGCCCTAGGGCAGATAGCCTACTATCAACCTATGAACCTAAGCGTTTCTTTTAATTGCTGTTACGATGCATTTCGCCATTGCATATTCATCTTAAACTTTAGTCGCAAGCCACAACTCACCCCAGTATGCACATGCAACTAAACTTGGTCTACGACTACCCTTCTCATTTCAGACAAAATAATAAAGTAAATAAAACAACATTGCTGCCAATCACTTGCCATAAACAGCTGGATCATATCACTACCCTGTTAACAAACAAACAAAAAATGAACACACTTACCATCAGCAGTTTCCATTAGACTAGACTTGCTAGACCCTCTGGTCATTCCCTTAACAAATGCGGACATGGGTAGATCAAAATTAGATGGACGGTCTAAGGAAGAGGATGAGGAAGATGTAGTTGTAACATCTGGAGGAGTGGAGGAGTTTTCTGTCAAGAGAAAAAATTCACTTACTACAACCTGCCTGCTGTGATGCAAATTTTTTTATGAACTAATGCCACAACCAGTACACTTGTGGGACAGATCATAAATTCAAATCGGAGAATGCAAAGTCATTTCCAGTGAAGCAGTCAGTCCATGTCATAAACCACTAGTGATCACAATCAGTTGCAAGCAACAGTCAGAGAAGGCTCCAATGTTGACAGATAATAGGCACAATGTAGCAGCAGCCTTACTGACCACTATAGTTGTCCTGATCCAGCTATTTTTCCACAAATGTTTTCTTTCCCTATGAATGCCAATGCTGGTTTCAAGTCAGCAAAGGTATTAACAGTAGGTGGTGCAAACATCCCAAGATCAAAAAGCTCTGGCATCCACCTTCTTCACTTCTTTGACTTTAAGAAATCTCCACAGGGACCGTCTGTTGTTGGACCACAAATCCTAGAAAAGGGCATCTATCATAAATGCAACCACCACATAAGCAATCACACAGAACAGATTAAGAAACAATGACGATCACAACAGTGAATGCTTACAAAACAGACAACAAAAAGTACAGTTTTGTACCTACCATAAATGTAGATGTCCGATAGATATGCAACTGCAGTCATAACATATGGGTTGTCCTGCCTCAGGCAGCCCTTGGTCGGCCGGATTCCAAAGTCTGGGTCCGACGTCGGCTGATGTCGCATTTCTCTCCGACGTCAGAGCGGCTGGAGTACATAAGCATCAGCCGACGCCATCTTCTTCAGTGTTTCTTGCCCCAGATGCCAGGTGCCCTCCAAGGAAGGCTGCAATCAAATTGGAAGAAAAACAGATTTCCAGACAAATAAATAAGCAATAAACAGATACACCATAACAGATATCCCCAGCTAAGGGTAACAGGGATAGGAGTGGACCCAAGGCATAGAGGGGAAGGAGGGAGGAAAACCGACTGCAGTTGCATATCTATCGGACATCTACATTTATGGTAGGTACAAAACTGTACTATGTCCTTCAAGAATGCAACTGCAGTCATAACATATGGGTTGAATACCATAGCTTAGCTGGGGGAGGTGGAATGCTCTAAGAAAAGGATGGTGTAGCTATCAATCCCTGCAGGACTGCAGAAGCAAAGCCTGCTCTGGATCTGGAATATAGAGGAAGGTTGTAGTGTTTGGAAAATGTATGCACGGAGCTCCATGTAGCAGCTTCTAGAATGTCTTTTGTAGGCACCCCTCTTAAGAATGCTGTTGCGGTGGCTGTAGCTTTGGTGGAGTGTGGTCTGACATTGGCTGGTACACTCTTTCCATGGAAGGAATAACAGAATCTGATGCAATGTCCAATCCATTTTGAAATAGTCTGTTTGGAAATTGCTTTTCCTTGTACTCTAGGGGCTTAAGCTACAAAAAGCTGATCAGACTTCCTACTGGTCTTGGTTCTATCCAGGTAGTAGGGAAGTTGTCTGTGAATGTCCAAGGTATGCAACAGTCTTTCCCCTTTGTTCTCAGGATTGGGAAAGAAAGTAGGCAGGTGAATGGCTTGATTCAAAGAAACCCTAGATACCACTTTTGGCATAAAGGTAGGGTTGGTTCGTAAGGAGACCCTGTCTCTGTGAAAGATTATGAATGGTGGTATTGCCATTAGGGCCTGTAGTTCCGAAACCCTTCTTGCTGAGGTAATTGCCAACAGGAAAGCTGTCTTCCATAAGAGAAATTGTAAGTCCACAGAAGCTGCTTGCTCAAAGGGAGGTAGAGTCAATTTTTCTAGGACAAAGTTGAGGTCCCAAGCTGGTACTGGAGCCTTTCTTGGTGGCTTTATATTCTTGATTCCCCTAAGGAATTGCCTTAACAAAGGATGTGAAAACACAGGTGGATCAGTGTTATATCTAGCTGAAATAGCTGAAGCATGTATTTTTATGGAAGAATATGAGAGTCCATTCTGTAGCATATCTGCCAAATATTCCAGAATGAGAGGAATGCTCAATAATGATGCATCATAACCCTTGCTGGTATTCCAAATGCTGAATCTCTTCCATTTTGCTGAGTAAACCTTTCTGGTGGATGGTCTTCGGGCTTCTGTTAGTATCCTCTGAACTTCCTTGGAGAGAGATAGATTGAGGTTATTCATGGGATCTCCCAAGCTGTTAGCTGTAGAGTCTGAATGTTGGGGTGTACTGTCTTGAAGTTGTGTTGAGTCAAAAGTTGGGGCCATTGGGGAAGGGCCCACTTTTTGTTGTGACATATGCTCCGTAGTAGTGGGTACCAGTGCTGTCTTGGCCAGTCTGGAGCTATTAGGATCCCCTTGGGCTTCTCTGCTTTGATCTTTAGTAATACTGTGGTCATCAGTGGCAGAGGTGGGAATGCATAGATTTTAGGAAGTTCCAGTTGAATGAGAGAGCATCTATTTTCCATGCTTGTGGATGATATGTCCTTGAACAGAACTTTTGTAGATGATGATTGAGGTGGGAGGCAAATAGGTCTACTTCTGGCCTGCCCCATGTCGAGGTGAGTCATATGAAGATTTCTGGATGTAACCTCCACTCGTGGGGGTCTAGGAAATTCCTGCTTAGGCTGTCCGCCAGCACATTGTCTTTGCCTGGAACAAACTGGGATTGCAACTGTATGTTTAGGCTCAGTGATTTTTCCCAAAGATTCATTGTCAGTCTGCAAAGGGGGTAAGAATGGGTGCCCCCCTGCTTGTTTATCTACAACATCACAGTGGTGTTGTCTGTCCGTATTAGCAGGTGGCCTTGCTGAAGCTGTTGTCAAAAGGCCTCGATGACATGCATTACTGCCAGCATTTCTTTTTGGTTAATATGCAGATGTGTTTCCTTTGGAGACCATTGTCCTTGAATACATCTGCCCTCCATGTGCGCCCCCCCATCCAAGGTCTGAGGCGTCTGTGGTCACGGTCTGTGTTATCTGAGGTTTTTTGAATGACATACCTGTGTTTGCCTGGCTTACCGAGGCCCACCATAGAAATTCCTTCTGTAGGCATGGAATGAGCGGTATGGTTGTCTCTAAGTTGTTCCTGTGCTGAGACCATAAGCTTTTTAGATACCATTGTAGCTTTCTCATGTGTAGTCTTGCTAATGGAACCAGGAGACTGCAGGATGCCATGTAACCCAGGCCCTGTAGGAATCTCCTTGCAGTCATCTGGGTGAGCTTTGCCAAACCTTTGAAATAATGAGTTAACTTCTTTTGCTTGTCTTCTGTCAGGTAAGCCATTTGAGAGGCTGTGTCTAGTTTGGCTCCTAAGGTGGTTATTTGCTGGGATGGCTGAAGTCTTGACTTTTGGAAGTTGACTGTGTATCCCAGAGCCTGTAGCAACTGTATGACATAATTCAAGTTTTTTGTCAAAATCAGTTTGTCGTCCGCTTGTATGAGGCAGTCGTCCAGGTACGGGTAAATTTGGATCCCCTGGAGCCTGCAATGAGCAATTACTGAAGCCAGGCATTTCGTGAATACTCTGGGCGCAGTCGATAAGCCAAATGGCAATGCTGAGAATTGATAATGCTCTGGCCCTGCAAGAAATCTGAGGTATCTTCTGCAGCTGTGTCTGATAGAGACATGCAGGTATGCCTCCGTGAGGTCCAGAGTAATCAGCCAAGACCCCTTGCCCAGCATGGGAAGGAGTTGCTGTAGAGTCAGCATTTTGAACTTTGGTACTATGAGAAAAGTGTTTAATGCGGACAAATCCAGTATTGGTCTCCATTGAGTTTCTTTTCTTGGAACAAGGAACAGTCTTGAGTAAAACCACTGGCCTTGCTCTTGTTGTGGAACTTTTTCTATTGCTTTGATGTGAGCAAGCAGAGAAATTTGCTTGATAGCCTCTGCCCTCTGGTTTTATGGTAGGTTTGGCATGCCTTGTTTTCTTGGTAAGGTATGAAAGTGGAACCTGTAACCTTGGTCTATAATGTCCAAAATCCATTTGTCCTTTGTCAATCTGTGCCAGTTGTCTGAAAACAGAGATAATTTTCCGCCCAAAGGAGCTTCTGTTTGCTCCTTGGTCAGCGGTAGTAGAGGAAAGTCATTGAGATTGTCCCTGTGGGGCAGGAGAAACCCCTGCGTCACTTCTTTGGTTTGTTGGTTGCCATTGTCGTCCCCTGTAGGAACCTCTGTATTGTCCTCTTCCTCGGCCACGCCTGCTTTTACCCCTTTGAAATCTTTCAGGATTAGGAAAGGACCAGTTTTTTGAAGGCCAATTTCTGCTAAATCTGGGAGGCTGAACCTGGAGGAAATCTTTGACTGTCTGAACTGACTTGGATTTTTCCTCGATGGACTTTAACACATCTTTAGCATTAGCACCAAAAAGCTTGTTCTTTTCCAAGGGTGCATCAAGAAGTTTTGCCTTAACATGATCTGGTAGAGGTTGTTCTTTTAACCATGCATGTCTACGAATGACCGCCCCTGTCATAGCTGCCCTACATGAAGCTTCCAATGCATCATATCCACACTGCAGAAAGTGATTGCTAACTTGCTGAGAATTATGTACAGCCTCCTGCAAAGATTTCCTATCTAAAGGTTCAGGAGAGGCCAATGTTTTCTGTAAATCATCTAACAGGTAATCCTGATATTGAAACATATGAAAGAGACAATTGAGAGCTCTCATAGATAAAGTAGTGGAAGTGTAGACCTTCTTCCCCCATCTCTCTAATGACCTAGCTTCCCTGTTGGAAGGTAAGGGAATTTTGGAGGTGGTAGCTGAAACCCCTTCCGGTCCATGTGAAATTGTTTCTAAATCAACAGCATGGGCCCTAAAGAAATGAGAATGTGTTTCTGGGACCCTATAGTATCTGTCAGGCTTGGCAGGAGCAGGAGGAAGAGTATCAGGGGTAACACTGGAGTCAGAGTATAGATCATCCAAAACATCAAGCACAGGAGGTATAGCTAAGGGCCTGTGTTGGGGCTTTTTAAGGAAGGTACGAAGGCGCTTTCTGGAATCAGAATATTCCTGGCCTTGCCACTTAAAATGTTCCCTCATGGAATGTAGAACTTCCCCAAAAGAAATATCCTCAGGAGGGGAGGCAGAGGGGATGGAATCCTCTGCATCCGAGTCCTCATAGGTCTGGAAGGGCTCTTCCTGGCTATCAGAGTGAACAGAGCCCTCAGAATCTTCATCTGAAGGGAGAGGGTCGGAGGGTTCAACCCGGGGCCTCTTATCAGAAGGAGGCTGGGATCCTCTCTCTGGATGGGCCTGGGAACCTCTGATCATGGAAATTAAGTCTGCGGCCATAGTCATGATTTGTGTTTCAGGAGTAGGCAGAGGTAAGGCTTTAGCAGTAAGGTGCTTGGTCTTGCTGGCTGCCTTAGCACGTGTGTAGGCCTTGATAGACATGGACATGGGAGGCCTAGCAGCTCCACGTGCAGGAGTGACTTTATCCACAGCAATGGTCTCGGGCATTTCCTCGGTTTCAGTATCCGGAGGAAAATCAATAACTGGCGTCGGTGTGGTCTCCGGTATCGGAGGTATCGGTAATGCGGTGTCTTCGGTTCGGAGCGATGAAATAACCGCCTTAGAGGGAACCGGGGCACTCGCAGTAGGTTTTGGCGTGGTGTCGGTGGAAGACGCGGGCCGAGGATGTCGGTTCCGGTCTTTTCGTTTCTTAGGAGTCTGCGATGTCGGTAGTTCCGACGGCATTGTATAATCGAATTTTTCGCCGAAAAAGTCTTCAGCGAACTCCGCCCGGTGCCTGAGAGTGCGCTTATTGAAGCGAGCACAGGCGGCACAGGCCGAGATGTCGTGGTCTGGGTCAAGGCAAGGAAGGCAGTAAGAGTGGAAATCCTTATGAGGTATTTGTTTACCACAAGACAAACAATTATTAACTTTTTCAGTAATTTCTGACATCGGCTGAGTCAAGAAAAGGTCCCCAACGGGGTACTTAGCTTTTTTGATGACTTCGGATTCAAAGAATACAGGAGCTAACCGACCGGCACTTGCGAACTGCTTCTGCTTCGGGCACCGCGCGGCAAGAAAGACTGAAGAAGATGGCGTCGGCTGATGCTTATGTACTCCAGCCGCTCTGACGTCGGAGAGAAATGCGACATCAGCCGACGTCGGACCCAGACTTTGGAATCTGGCCGACCGAAGGCTGCCTGAGGCAGGACAACCCATATGTTATGACTGCAGTTGCATTCTTGAAGGACATCATGAATAGAAATAACAGATTTTAACATATCCACAGCTACAAAACAAAATATGAAACACAATAAACCATTCACATTCATCTGTTCTCTGATAATCTACTTAATCCAATTCAGGGTTACTGAGGATCTGAAACCTATTCTGGCACTCAATGGGCACCAGGCAGTGAAAATAATCCTGAATAGGGCACCAGTATATTGCAGGTTGCACAAATTCAATGATGGCTCGCGTGCACACACAGACACACACACACACAACACACACACACACACACACACAGATAATTTGCAGAATCTCCAACTGATTTGTATCATGTCTCATGCAACCCACTCTCCCTAAATCTATATATGCTGCAAAAAAAAAAAAAAAAAAAACAACAACCCAACAGTAAGTTAAAAATATACTGTACTCAAACAAGCTTGTGAGTGGTACACACAACCGTGTATGCCAACAATATAAAAAACATCCTAATAGAATAATAACAACTTTCTAAAAACTTCAACAAACACTGATCTTGAGGGATGGTGGTTTTACTGCTACAGTGACAATTTCCTAAAAGATCTATTACCAGAGTGAGTACCTTAATACTAGTGTATTACCTTACTTTACAACTGGTCACTGCAGCAGTAACTGATAACATTGTGGTAAAATCCCAAGTACAGTAAAGTCTCACGTAACCAGCACCCGTGGAGATTGGTTGATGCCAGTTAAGTGTATGTTCTGGTTGCTTGAGATTTGCTTTGCAATTTTTGATTGGCTCATATACCGGCATACGAGCCAATCAAAAATGGCAAAGCATAGCCTCTTCTGTTTGATGCAGAACAGTGGGCTTTTCCGCATTTAACAGAAGAGGCTTCCCTTTGTGATTTTTGATTGGCTTGTATGCCGGCATACGAGCCCATCAAAAATGGCAAAGCGGAGCCTCTTCTGTTCAATGCGGAAAAGCCCACTGTTCCACATCGAACAGAAGAGGCTATGCTTTGCCATTTTTGATTGGCTCATATGTCAGCATACAAGCCAATCAGAAATCACAAAGCACAGCCACTTCTACTCAACGTGGAAGTGTTCCACACTGTGTAGAAGTGGCTCCACTTTGTGATTTTTGATTGGCTCCTATGCCGGCATAGGAGCCAATCAAATGCCGGTTGCTTGAGAGTGCCAGTTGTTTTAGTCCCAGATAATGGGTATTTTACTGTATCAAGTTACCCTGGAATGTGGGCACTTTTTCCCCTTGCACTTCACAAAATCTGTTCTAACCCCTGGACTAAAATTTGCAAGGATAAGTGAATGTATGGAGAGTATACATAATGTTAATATTGCTATAAATGAAGAGGAAACATTGCTGAAGTACAATGCAGACATAAGCTGCAGTCCTTACAGACCACATCTCAACACAAAGTACAGTTGTGTATACTTACCATATATGTAGTTGTCTGAGTGTATTCAGTGTTGCAGTCATTACATTTGTTTAATCTGCTTGCAGGATGCCCTCAGTCGGCCTGATTAACAAAGTCTTGGGTCCTGCGTCGGTTGCTATCCCTTCTTCCATGAAGTCAGGGGTATAAAACTTGCAGCCGATGCCATTACATCAGTTTTTCTTGCCAAAGATGTCAGATGCCCCCCAAATATATATATAATTTAAAACACAAAAAATATATATGTCCGAATAAAAGCAAATACACCAAAAAGGCTTTTAATCATAGTAAAAGAATGTAGAGGTATAGTAAGAGAAAAACAGGGGACTGCAACAGTGAATACATTCGAACATCTACATTTATGGTAAGTGTACACAACTGTACTATGTTCTTCATGTTTCACTGTTGCAGTCATTACATTTGGGTAGATTCCCAAAGCTATGGTTGGGGGGATGGATTTATACAGCATTAGGACCAGCTATAAGGCCCTGCAGGACAGCAGTGGCAAAGCCAGCTCTGGATTTAGAGAAGAAAGGTAAATGGTAATGTTTGGTGAACATATGAACTGAGCTCCAGGTAGCAGCTTCTAGAATGTCTTTGGTAGCAATGCCTCTGAGAAAGGCTGTAGAAGTAGATGCAGTCCTGCTGGAATGAGATCTGATCGCCTGGGAGATCGTTTTATCATGGTGCATATAGCAGAAACGAATACAATGGCTTATCCATTTGGAAATGGTCTGCTTTGAAATAGCCTTTCCCTCTGCCCCTGCAGCAAATGCCACTAGTAGTTGTTCAGATTTTCTTAGAGATTTTGTCCTGTTTAAATAAAATCTAAGCTGTCTGTGTACATCCAATGAATGCAAAATCCGCTCCCCCTTGTTCTGTGGATTGGGAAAGAAAGTTAGCAAATGAATGGTCTGATTAAGAGCCACACTGGATACCACCTTAGGCATGAAGGATGGATGGATTGGTCCTGACAGACACCCTGTCCGCATGAAAAATAATGAAAGGCTCCATTGCCATAAGGGCCTGCAATTCAGAAATCCTTCTAGCCGAAGTGACTGCTAAAAGGAAAGCTGTTTTCCAGGAGAAAAATTTTAGGTCTGCAATAGCAGCTGGCTCGAACAGGAGGAAGAGTGAGTTTTTCCAATACAAAACTGAGGTCCCAGGCAGGGGTTGGAACTCTCCTGGGATGTCTTAAGTTTTTGGCCCCTCTGAGATACTGCTTTAGCAGAGGATGAGAAAAGAAGGGAGGTTCTGTGCTGTAATGAGCTGAAATGGCAGAGACATGGATTTTTATGGTAGAAAAGGACAGGCCCTTGTGAAGCATCTCAGTTAAGTATTGTAAAATCTGAGGAATGCTGGGCACTGCTGTGCTTAATCCTTGTGATTGGTTCCACGCACAGAATCTTTTCCATTTGTCAGCATAAGATTTTCTAGTACTAGGCCTTCTTGCCTACAAAATGACATCCATCACAGGTTTGCTGAGGGATGCTAAGGATGAATTTAGGTGATTAGCCACACTGCAAGATTCAAAGTTTGGAGATGAGTGTGCAGAATTTGGTTGTTCTGCTGAGACAGTAAGGTGTCTGAGGCAGGTGCCATGGAGGAAGATGTGACACATTGCGCAGGAGTGGGTACCAGTGTTGGCGAGGCCAGTCTGGAACAATCAATCATTTTTGGTTTGTCCTGTCTGACTTTCAGTAGAAAGTACAGTTTTGTACCTACCATAAATGTAGATGTTCGAGGATTCCATTGCTGCAGTCCTTACTATTGGGTATAGTCCACATCCAGTCGGCCCGAATACCAGAGTATAAGGCTGACGTCGGTCAGGGCGCATTAGACTGACGTCAGTACGTCAGGGTACTAATGCGCATGACCGGCGTCATATCCTCAGTCTTTTCTTGCCCCAGATGTCAGAAGACCCTAAAAAGACAAGTCCCAAAATACCTGCACCAAAACATGACCAATATATACAAAAATATAAGCAGGTAAATCACCTACACAACCACCCCTAAACACAGAGGGGAAGGAGGGAGGGTAAATTGGACTGCAGCAATGGAATCCTCGAACATCTACATTTATGGTAGGTACAAAACTGTACTATGTTCTTCGTCTTCCATTGCTGCAGTCCTTACTATTGGGTAGAATCCCAAAGCAGAGGTAAGGGAGGCTGGCAAATCATAAAGAAGCAGGAGCTGACAACATGCCTTGCAAAACAGCTGTGGCAAAACCAGCCCTAGACTTAGAATAGATAGGAAGGTGATAATGCTTAGAGAAAGTATGCACTGAACTCCAAGTAGCTGCTTCCAAAATATCCTTAGTTGCCACCCCCCGTAGGAATGCTGTTGAAGTGGCAGTAGCCCTAGTGGAATGAGGCCTAATCCCAGCTGGAACCTCCTTGCCATGATGGGAATAACAAAATGCAATGCAAAAGCCAATCCACCTAGAAATAGTTTGTTTTGACACAGGCTTGCCCAGCGAACTCAAAGCAAAAGAAACAAACAACTGCTGAGACTGCCTAAAATCCTTAGTCCTGCTTAAGTAATAACGCAATAGCCTGTGTACATCTAAAGTATGCAAAACCTTTTCCCCTTTATTTTGGGGGTCTGCATAAAAGGTAGGCAAATGAATAGTTTGGTTTAAAGCCACACTAGAAACCACCTTAGGCATAAAGGAAGGATTAGTACGTAATGATACCCTATCCTTATGGAAAATCAAAAAAGGCTCGACTGCCATAAGGGCCTGCAACTCAGACACCCTTCTTGCAGAAGTAATAGCCAACAAAAAAGCAGTCTTCCATGACAAATATCTCAATTCAGCAGTAGCCGCAGGCTCAAAAGGTTGTAGAGTAAGTTTTTCCAACACAAAATTGAGATCCCAAGCAGGAGTAGGAGCTCTCGTGGGGGTCTTATATTCTTAGCCCCTCTAAGAAACTGCTTGAACAAAGGATGCGAAAACAATGGTGGGTCACAATCATAGTGAGCTGAGATTGCTGCAGCATGAATCTTGATGGAAGAGAAGGACAGACCCTTGTCCAGTAACTCAGTAAGATATTGAAGAGCCATACTCAAATTAGGCTCAGAAATCTCCAAATTCTTTGCTTTACTCCAAAATAAAAATCTCTTCCATTTTGCTGCGTACACTTTCCGTGTACTAGGTCTTCTAGCTTCCATAATCACATTTAAAACTTGTTGAGGAAGTTGAGACCTGCTGTGTTTCAACACAGAATATGCCAGGCTGTCAGATGAAGAGAGTGAAGCTTGACATTGAGCAGATGACCGTCCTGCTGGGATAACAGATGAGGAATCAAAGGTTAAGGCCATGGAGGCTTCTTTACCAGACTCTGTAGTAGAGGGTACCAGTGTTGCCGAGGCCAATCTGGAGCTATCAAAATCATCCTTGGCCTGTCCTGTCTGACCTTTAACAGTACCTTTGGAAGAAGAGGCAGAGGTGGAAAGGCATACAGATGAAGGTTTGTCCAACTGAAAGACAGAGCATCCACTTTCCAAGCTGTGTGATGAAACCCCTTTGTGCAAAACTGTGGCAGCTGGTGGTTTAGTGGAGAAGCGAACAGATCTATGTCTGGAGTTCCCCATGACACTGTCAATTTCTGAAATACATGAAGATCCAGTTTCCACTTGTGGGGATCCATGATTTGTCTGCTTAACACATCTGCTAAGGAGTTCTGTGCTCCTGGCAGAAACCTTGCCTGAAGAGTTAGGTGCAAGCGTGGCAGTCTCCCATAAAATCATTGCATGCCTGCATAGAGGATAAGAATGTGTTCCCCCTTGTATGTTGAAGTACCACATGACAGTTGTGTCGTCTGTTAGAATCAACACCTGCCCTGGAAGAAGTAATTCCTTGAAAGCCAGCAATGCGAACCGGACTGCTAACATCTCCTTCATGTTGATATGTAGATGCTGTAGTCTGGCAGGCCACTTGTCTTGTATCCACTTTCCATTTAGATGAGCTCCCCAAGCAATGTCTGAGGCATCTGTCGGTAAAATCTGACTCGCCTCTGGCCGGGTCACAGAGAGTCCCTTGTTTAGGTGACATTCCTGAGCCCACCACAAAAATTCTCTTTGAAGGCAAGGTATTATTTGAATGACAGTGTCTAAATCCTGGCAGTGCTGTGTCCATACATTTTGAGATACCATTGTAACTTCCTCATATGCAGTTTGGCATTGGGAAGCACCAGAATACAAGATGCCATGAACCCTAATGCTTGAAGGACTGTCTCTGCAGTCAGCACGGACTGATGAGATAGTTGATGGAAGTAAAGTGACAGACTCTTTTGTTTGTCCGGGGTTAAAAGGGCCATCTGGGCTGCTGTATTCAGTCTCACACCCAGAAAGCACATGTCTTGAGAGGGTACTAGACTGGACTTTATTTCGTTCACAGAATACCCTAGGCATCTTAGCACTGCTATAAGATATTCCAGATGCTGTAGAAGGTCTTCCTTTTCTTGAGCCAGAATCAGGCAGTCGTCTAAATAAGGATAGATTTGAAGTCCTTGTAGCCTGAAGTAAGCTATCACTGGAGCCAGAACCTTTGTGACTACTCTGGGCGCAGTAGATAAGCCAAAGGGCAATGCAGAGAACTGATAATGAGAATCTCCAGCTTGAAACCGCAGATACTTCCTGTAACTTAGCCTGATATGCACATGAAGGTAAGCTTCCTTGAGATCTAAAGTTACCATCCAGTGATCTTTGCCCAGCAGGGGTAAAAGCTGTTGTAACGTCAACATCTTGAACTTGGGAATGTCCAGATAAGTGTTGAGGAGAGATAAATCCAAAAGCAGTCTCCACGTGTTCCCCTTCTCTGGTACTAGGAACATGCGAGAATAAAATCCTAGGCCCCTTTCTGATGCAGGGACTGGTTGAATGATGTCCAACACTCATCTGTCTTGAGTAATTAAATCCCAATTTTCTTTGAAAAGAGACAGTTGTCCTTCCAAAGGAGCTGCCAGACAAGAATCTACTGGCAGTTGAAAAGGCGGGTCATTGGGTCTGTTTACGAAAGGACTGACCCCTGCCCTCACCAGAAGTCTGAGCAGGTGAACTCCCTGTTCTAGGCCTAAAAGAACCTTGAGCCCTGCCCCTACCACGTCTAGACCTACCCCTAGACTGGGAATCATAAGCAGGATATGTCCACCCCTTAGCAGGCCAATTTCTACTAAACTTCGGTGGCTGTACCTGCAAAAAATCTTTAACAGTTTGCATAGACTTAGCTTTGTCCTCCATTTTCTTTAAAACTGCTTCCACAGGTGAACCAAACAACACATCAGACTGTAAAGGAGCATCCAAAATCCGTGTCTTAAC
Organism: Protopterus annectens; assembly: GCF_019279795.1. Lineage (NCBI taxonomy): Eukaryota > Metazoa > Chordata > Ceratodontiformes > Protopteridae > Protopterus > Protopterus annectens. The sequence continues at coordinate 815,303,839 of NC_056743.1, forward strand.
ATGCTCAGCCAAATTTTGATCCCTCAACCAGGCATGCCTGCGAAGAACAGAACTAGTGGCAGCCACCCTCGAGGAGGCCTGCACAGCATCAAAACCACATTGCAAAGAATGCTTGCCCACTTGTTCAGACACATAAACTAAATCCAGCAAGTCTTTACAATCAATACCTTCCGCCAAAGCATCCACCTTAGATTTCAATTGTGAAAGGAGATAATTTTGATATTTCAGCATGTGAAACTGACAATTCAACGCTCTCATGGCTAGAGTGGAAGAAGTATACACTTTCTTACCCCACCTATCTAACGCCCTTGCCTCTTTGTCAGTGGGAACAGGATTTTTAACCACAGAGGCCTTAACACCTTTAGGCCCTTGAGAAACAGTTTCTGGGTCGCCCTAGGACTCTTAAACAAATACTTATGAGCTTCGGGCACCCTATAGTACCTATCAGGTTTAACAGGAGCAGGAGGCAAAGAATCAGGGTTCAGTGAAGCCTCTGCAAAAACATCTTCCACCACATTCAACACAGGAGGTATAGTTAAGGGCCTATGCTGGGGTAAAACAAGAATTCCCTAAGCCTCTTCCTGGAATCAGAGTAATCCTGGCCTTCCCATTTAAAGTGCTCCCTCATGGAATGCAGAGTCTCTGAAAATGAAAAATCCTCAGGAGGAGAAGCCGAAGGAGTGGCATCATCCACATCAGAATCAGAATAATGAGGATACTCCTGCAAATCTTCCGCAGAAGATTCAGAAGCCCCTGAACCCTGTTCAAAACTGTCAAACTCTGGTTCCACTCTAGGCCTCTTATCAGGAGGGCCCATAGAACCTCTAATCATAGCAATCAAATCTTCTGCCATTTTAAGCATATGTTTCTTAGGTACAGAACCCGAAAGGCTAGGAGAAGCCCCTACTGAAGCTGAAGTTGGCCTACCTCTAAAAGAAGTTTTGGCAACAGAAGGAGAGGCTCTAACTACTTTGGGAAGAGAGGGAAGAATAGTTACCTGAGAAGCCCCCTCAGCCTGGCCTGCCTCCTGAGAGGGTACATCCTGTAACAGTAAAGTTTCTGCCTGAGACTCTATAGAAACTCCCGGCAAAACCTCTGGCTCTACTGAGCCATCTAAAGAACCGACGTCCGGGACTGCCAGTTCATCAACCCTAGGCTTCGTTGTTTTGTCCTTGCGCTTCTTGGATGAAGCGGGCGTCGGAGCATCCGACGGCATTTTATAATTGCAACGCTTCCCAAACACTAATCTGGCACAGTCTAACCTCCTCTTAATAGTGCGTTTGTTAAACTTAGCACAAGAGCGGCAACCAACAACGTCGTGCTCAGGCCCTAAACAAGGTATACACAATGTATGGTAATCCCTATGAGGAATTTGTTTCCCACAAGAAATACAGTTATTCACTTTTTCTGACATCCGGTTAAATACTGAGGCAAGAAAAAACCAAAATGTTCCCCAACGGGGTACTTAGCCAACTCTGATTCGGTCTGAAACTCCGGTTTGGGAAATATTTCAGAACGCCAACCTGCACTCGCAAAACTGCTTCTGCATCGGATCTCGCGGCAAAAAAGACTGAGGATATGACGCCGGTCATGCGCATTAGTACCCTGACGTACTGACGTCAGTCTAATGCGCCCTGACCGACGTCAGCCTTATACTCTGGTATTCGGGCCGACTGGATGCGGACTATACCCAATAGTAAGGACTGCAGCAATGGAAGACGAAGAACATCTTTGGAGAGCACAGGGGGAAAAGCATAGACTGATATGTTTTTCCAGCTGAATGATAGAGCATCCACTTTCCAAGATTTTTTGTGATGAGTTCTTGTGCAGAATTTGTCCAACTGATAGTTCTGGGATGAGGCAAAAAGATCTATGTCTGGACTCTCCCATTTTCATGTCAACATGCTGAAAATCCATGTTTCCAGTTTTCATTCATGGGGGTCCATGAGATTTCTGCTTAGTTCGTCTGCCAGAGTATTTAGCTTTCCTGGCAGTTATTGAGCTTGTAGTTGTATCTGGTATGTCAAGGCCATGTTCCACAATGCCATGGCTAGTCTGCAAAGAGGGTAGGAGTGTGTACCCCCTGCTTGTTTATGTACCACATAACTGTGGTGTTGTCTGTCTTTATTATTAATTGTCCTAGATGTAGGCAGTCCTTGAAGGCTGTCAGTGCATTCTGTACAGGTAGCATCTCTTTCTGATTGATATGAAGGCGCATTTGATTTGGGCTCCATTTGCCCTGAATGCACTTCCCTGCCAGATGAGCGCCCCCCCCCCCCCCCCCAAGCATAGTCTGATGAGTCTGTAGTTAGGGTTTGGGCGGCAGGGAGTGGAGTGAATGGCAGTCCCTTGTTTTGGTGGCAGGCCTCTGCCCACCATAGGAACTCTAGCTGCAGGCAAGGTATGATAGGAATCATTGTTTCCAGGCTGTGACAATGTTGACTCCATAAACTTTTTAAGTACCACTGAAGTTTCCTCATATGCAGTCTTGCATATGGAATTAGAAGAATGCAGGAGGCCATGAACCCCAAGGCTTGCAGAATTTGTCTTGCAGATAGAGTTTTTGTGGCCACGTGTTTGAAGTAAGTCATCAATTGATTTTGCATTTCTGGCATAAGGTAAGCCATCTGGGCAGTTGTATTCCAGCTTGCACCCAGGAATGTAATTTTTTGAGAGGGTACCAGTTGTGATTTCTTTTTTATTTATGGCGTACCCTAGACAAGTTAGAACCCTTTCTACAAACGCCAGATGCTTTAGAAGAATGTCCTTTTTTTCTGCCTGAATTAGACAGTCGTCCAGGTATGGATATATTTGAATATTTCTTTGCCTGCAAAATGCAATTCCTGGAGCCAAGCACTTTGTGAAGACACTGGGCGCAGTAGATAAGCCAAAGGGCAGTGCAGAGAACTGGTAATGCAAGTAGCCTGCTTTGAAGCGGAGGTATCTTCTGCAAGATTCCCTGATTGGGATATGCAGGTAAGCCTCTTTTAAGTCTAGAGTTACTAACCAGGCATCTTTGCCTTGCATAGGAAGTAGCTGCTGAAGGCTCAGCATCTTGAACTTTGGAATGTCCTAGAAATGTGTTTAGAGTAGATAAGTCCAGAATTGGACGTCATGACTTGTCTTTTTTGGGTACCAGGAAGTCTTGAATAGAAACCTTGTCCCTTTTCCTCTTCTGGTACTGGTTGAATAGTCCCCATGTTCATGAGGGGCAGAACATGTTTCTGGGCCTCTGCTCACTGATTTGGGGGCAGGTCTGGCCATCCGTTTGGAATTGGTAATGTGTGGAAACGAAATGTGTATCCTTGGGATACAATATTTAAAACCCATTTGTCCTGGGTTATAAGTTGCCAGTTTTTTGCATGAAGTGCCAATTTTCCCCCCAAAGGGGCGGCTAAAAGATAAGAGCTTGGTGACTGTAGAGGGAAGTCATTTAAATTGTTTACTATAGGGAGGTGCCTTGCTGCTTCCAGATTTGGAGGTGGAGGCACCCCATTGTTTAGTTCTAAAAGTCCCTTGTGACTGAAACCTGGAGCCTTTGGAATGTCTGGGTTTGACTTCAGTGGCTCTCGAAGGTACTGGAAAGGACCAGTTCTTAGTAGGCCAGTGCCTACTAAATCTAGGAGGTTGCACTTGTAAGAAATCTTTCACAGTTTGCATAGATTTTGCATAGATTTAGCTTTATCTTCCATCTTTTTTAAAACTTCTTCAGCCTTATTACCAAAGAGACGGTCCTACTGTAAAGGAGCATCCAACAATTTTGCTTTAACATGATCAGGCAGAGTTTGCTCTTTGAGCCAAGCATGCCTTCTTAGCACAGACCCAGTTACAGCAGCCCTGCAAGAGGCCTCCAAAGAATCAAAACCACATTGCAAAGTATGTTTTCCAACTTGTTCGGCTGAACGCAATAAATCCTGTAAATCCTTATTTTCCATACAGTCAGAAATTGACATTTTCTGTTTAAGCAGACCCATGATATGCTGCTGATATTTAAGCATATAAAATTGACAGTTTAAAGCCCTGATTGCCAAGGTTGCAGAAGTGTAAACCTTCTTACCCCATCAGTCCAGCGCCCTGGAATGTCTATCAGATGGGGTAGGTTTTTTAGCAGTAGAGGGCTTAATGCCCTTGGGACCCTGATCAATAGTTTCAGGATCTGCAATAGGATTTTTGAAAAGGAATTTGTGGGAGTCAGGAACCCTGTAGTATCTGTCTAGCTTACAAGGAGCTGGAAGCAGAGCATCAGGAGCCATACTAGATTCTGAAAAAACATCATCAACAATGTCTAGAAAAGGAGGTATAGCCAAAGGCCTATGCTGAGGAAGAAGAAGAAAGTCCCCAAGTCTCTTTTTAGATTCAGAGAAATCCTGACTTTCCCAGTGGAAATGTTCCCGTAAGGTATGTAAAGTTTCCCCAAAAGAAAAATCCTCAGGGGAAGAAGCAGAAGGAATGTAATCTTCTGCAACAGAGTCTTCATAAGTAGGAAAAGACAAATCCTATTCATAAGAAGAGTCAGAAGAAATAGAATCCTGTTCAGCAGATTCATAATCAAGGTCTTGCCTAGGCCTCTTAGAAGGAGGGGGTTGGCTACCCTGATCAGAGTAATTAAATCTTCAGCCATTTTGATAATTTGTTTTTTAGGCACAGGGGCCTGCACACGTGGTCCATGCTTCGTTTTTTTAGACACAGATGTAGATTTTGGCCTTATTTTGAAGATGGCGTCGGTTTAAAATACAAATTTGTAGGCCTGAAAACACCCTCAGAAGCCAGTGCCTGCACAGCGGCTCCGGATCCATCTAAGGTAGAGACAATCACAGGTTCAATACTTAAAGCATCTTGCAGCATACCGGACTCCAAAAGGGTCTCAGTAGAGGCCTGCGAATCAAAAGTAGCGGGTATCAGGGGCTGCGAAAGCGCCTCACTGAGTACTGGCAAACTAGCGACTGGCATAGGAGAAGCGTTGTTGTCAGTTTTAGACCTCGACGGCCTGTCTCTGCCTTTTTCTTTGCGTTTTTTAGGTATTCCGGTAGTCGGATTGCTAACCAAAGACATTTATGGATAGTTGAATCGAATTCCAAAATATTTAGAAGCAAAAATATACAGACGTTTAATGCTGCGTTGATTAAATGTAGCACAAAACCGACAGCAAGGTACGTTGTGGTCAGGGCCTAGGCAAGGAATACAGGACAAATGAAAATTCTTATGAGGTATTTGCTTCCCAAAAGTAATGAAATTATTAACTTTTACTGACATCGGTAAGGAGCAAAAAAAAGTTTCCCCATCGGGGTACTTAGCTTTTAGTTGAAGACTTTGAATCTGAAACTCAATCACGAAAATTTCAGGAGTCGGCCAACCAGCACTTGCAAACTGCTTCTGCTTCGGGCACCGTGCAACAAGAAAGACTGATGTCATGGCGTCAGCTGCATGTTTTATACCCCTGACGACCTGATGTCATGGAAGAAAGGACAGCAACCGACGCAGGACACAAGACCTTGTTAATCAGACCGACTGAGGGCAACCTGCCAGCAGATTACCCAAATGTAATGACTGCAACAGTGAAACACTAAGATCTTTGTAATATTTTGTATTTATCAAAGAAAAAATTATACAAGGGGGTGGCAATGTTGAAAGGGCAAGACCTTCTATCCCTTCTTAAAAGAAAACAAAAAGTTGATAATTTTTTTTCTTGACTGAATGTGTCATTATTATATCTCTTTGTGTAAACATTATATGTATGCAGCAGATGCTCTCCAGCACTTTGGTGTTTAGGATGACAAAAAAAAAATGGCAGTTGAACAGACCGGTACAAAGAGACAATTAACAGAACAGAATGAATAAGTACGGAGTAATTAACAGAACAGTGACACTGTCTTGCTTTGAAAGACTGCAATAATTATGATCGCAGTTTTGAAATGCTTCTTGCTGAAGAAGCTGCCACTAAGAAAAGGTATCTCCATTAAATGTACTTCAACTCCAGTGAATCTATCAGCTCATTTGGAAGTTAAGTCAATTCTTTCACCATAAAGTTAATATCCAAGAATGTTGAAGTGAGTCCTTTTGAATGCCTGAAGTCTAAACTCCTTTAAGGGAAGTCTTAAATGGAGCTTTAGATGACACCCGGGGGCAAGAAGGAATGCATGGAACTGCAAACCCAACTTTAGTGAACAAGAAGTCAGATTAGTTCCAAACTGACTTCTGAAACACCATCTTGAGATTAGACAATTAACAGGATCCAATTTCTGTGCTGATGTCCAAATCACTAATCTTTTCAACACCTAAATGTACAACTTTCATGTATTGCATCTTTTTGTCTCATTCAAAATGTTACCACTCCCAAAGAGAAAAAAACAATGTTTGGAATTATTCTGCTATCCACCAGGTTGAATGGATATGTAACTTCAAGTTGGAGCATAGAACTTTGTCATCCTGCTATGTTAATAGGGTCTTGTCCAGGAGATATCAAACAACTTTAGTAGAGAGAGAAAGTACAGATGTTCTTCGTGTTACACTGCTGCAGTCATTACACTTGGGTTATCCTGCCATCAGGAGGTCCCGCAGTCGGCCAGAGTTCCAAAGTCTTGGTCCGGCGTCGGTTGCTGTCGCTTCTTCCCTGACATCAGTGCGCCAGGGGCATATAAGATGCATCTGACGCCATTTTCTTCAGTCTTTCTTGCCGCGCGGTGCCTGAAGCAGAAGCAGTTCGTAAGTGCCGGTCGGCCGACTCCGGATATTTTCGAAGTCGAATTTCAGATCCGAAGTCTTCAATAAAGCTAAGTACCCCGTTGGGGGAACATTTTTCTTGCCTCAGACAGATGTCAGAAAAAGTTAATAATTGTATTTCTTGTGGGAAGCAAATACCTCATAAGGACTTCCACTCTTACTGTATTCCATGCCTAGGCCCTGATCACAACGTCACTAGTTGTCGGTTTTGTGCTAGATTTAACAAACGTACTATAAAAAGACGTTTTGATTTTGCTTTGCACTACTTTGGCCGAAGGTTAAATTATACTATGCCATCGGATCAATCGACGACCGCAATACCGAAAAAACACAAGGACAAGGATAAAGACAGGCATCCGAGGTCCAAAACCGACAACGAAACCTCTTCTAGGCCAGTCACCGGTTCTCAGTGAGGCGCTTTTGCAGCCCCTGACACCCGCTACCTCAGAGCCACAAGCCACCTCCGACTCCCACGTGGAGACAACTAGGCCTCTGGAAACTCAAGGTACTGGGCCTACGGAAACTAATCCCTCAGATGGGTCCGGAGCCGCTGAGCAGGCATCGGCTTCTGAGGGTGTTTTCAGACCTTCACAACTTGCAATTAAAACAACAGCCAAGACAAAAGTACCATTAAAGACAAAGAAACAAGTACAGCATTCTCCTGGACAGTCCTCCATGCCTAAGAAACAGATGCTTAAAATGGCGGAAGACCTCATTACTCTAATCAGGGGTTCCCATCCCCCTCCTGAGAAAAGGCCTAGGCAGGATACAGACTAAGATTCCTCTGATCAGGTTTCCATCTCCTCTGATTCCTCTTCAGACCAGGGATACTCTCTACCCCCCATATGAGGACTCTGATGCTGAAGAATCTATCCCTTCAACCTCTCCTCCGGAGGATTATTCTTTTGGGGAAACTTTACATACCATGAGGGAGCATTTCCACTGGGAAAATCAGGATGACTCAGAATCCAAGACAAGGCTCAGGGATTTCCTTTTATTGCCTCAGCACAGGCCCCTGGCTATTCCGCCTGTGCTAGATATTGTGGATGATGTGTTCTCTGAATCTAGCTTATCTCCAGATTCTTTGCCCCCTGCACCAGCCAATCCAGATAGGTATTACAGAGTCCCTGACTCTGACAAGTTTCTTTATAAAAACCCTTCTGCTGATCCAGAAACTATTTCCCAGGGTCCAAAAGGGGTTAAGGCTTCCATTGCAAAAAATCCAGTACCCTCTGACAGAGATTCCAGAGCTTTGGATAGATGAGGGAAGAAGATATACACTTCTGCAACTTTAGAAGTAAGAGCTTTAAATTGCCAGTTTCACATGCTTAAGTACCAGCAATATTTAATGGCTCAGTTAAAACAGAAAATGCTTGCAAGCTCAGAAGCTCCTGATTGTAAAGAAATGCAGGATTTATTGTATGCAGTTGAACAGGTGGGAAAACATACTCTGCAATGTGGTTTTGATTCTTTAGAGGCCTCTTGTAGAGCCGCAGTTACAGGTTCTGTGATTCAAAGACATGCTTGGTTAAAAGAACAGAGTTTACCTGATCATGTTAAGGCAAAATTACTGGATGCTCTTTTACAGCATGATACCTTGTTTGGTGTTAAGGCAGAAGAGGTGTTAAAGAAAATGGCAGATAAAGCTATATCTATGCAAACAGTCAAGGATTTTTTACAGGTACAGCCACCTCGATTTAGCAGAAATTGGCCAACAAAGAATTGGTCCTTTCCAGTGTCAGATAGGCCACAGAGAGGCAGATACAGATGCCCAAGAGGCAGATCTCAACCCCAAGGCTCAAATAGACAATGACAGTGGGGCACCTCAACCCCAAAAGGAGGTGAGGACAAGTCTCAGCCTTACAGGAAACAGTCACAATGACTCTCCCCTTCGTACACCAAGCATTTCCCTTTTGGAAACCCCCTTAGGGGGAAAACTAGCACTTTTTTCTCAAAACTGGCAAACAATCACCCAAGACAAATGGGTTCTGAATATTGTGTCTCAAGGTTACAGGTTCCACTTTCATACTTTACCCAGGCTAAAAGGAATGCCAGACCTGCCACAAAATCAATGGGCAGAGGCACAAAAACAAATTTCAGCCCTCATGGACATGAGAGCTATTCAAAAAGTACCACAACAGGAACAAGTACAAGGATTTTACTCAAGACTCTTCCTGGTCCCCAGAAAGGACAAGGCCTGGAGGCCCATACTAGACCTTTCAATTCTAAATACTTACCTGGATATTCCGAAATTCAAAATGTTGACATTACAGCAGCTTCTACCCATGCTGGGCAAGAAGGCTTTGCTTGTTACTCTGGACCTCAAAGAGGCATACCTGCATGTCCCTATCAGACAAAAATGCAGAAGATACCTCAGATTCAAAGCTGGTACAATGCACTACCAATTCTCTGCACTGCCCTTTGGCTTATCTACTACGCCCAGGGTCTTCACAAAGTGCCTGGCACCAGTAATTGCATTTTGCAGACAAAAAGGAATTCAAATATATCCATACCTGGACGACTGCCTCATTCAAGCAGAGACAAAGGACATTCTTCTACAGCATCTGGCGTTTGTAAAAAGGTTTCTAATTTCTCTAGGGTACACAGTAAACGAAAAGAAGTCAAAACTAGTGCCCTCACAACAGATTATATTCCTGGGTGCCAGCTTAAATACAACGGCCCAGATGGCTTACCTCACGCCAGACAAACAAGTTCACCTAACTCAATATTTTCAATTACTGGCAAAAAAGTCCCATCTCCCTGCAAGAAAAATTCTGCAGGCCCTGGGATTCATGGCATCCTGCATACTACTAATACCATATGCCAGACTGCATATGAGGAAATTACAATGGTACCTAAAAAGTGTTTTGGACTCAACACTCTCACAGTTTAGAAGCAGTAATACCAATGATTCCCTGTCTACAACAGGAGTTTCGATGGTGGGCACGAGCATGTCACCTAAACAAGGGTCAGCCTTTTACCCTACCCACAGCCAGGCAGACTCTAACAACAGATGCTTCGGATTACGCCTGGTGAGCACACATAGCAGAAAAATGCATTCAGGGCAAGTGGACCACAGACCAAATGCATCTTCACATCAATCAAAAAGAGATGTTGGCTGTTCAAAATGCCCTAACACAGCTTTCAAGGACCTTCTGCATCCAGGACAATTATTATTAATGACAGACAACACCACAGTAATGTGGTACATAAACAAGCAAGGGGGCACTCATTCTTATCCCCTATGCAGGCAAGACATGACCTTGTGGAACACAGCTCTAATGTATCAAGTTCACCTGCAAGCACAATTCCTGCCAGGAAAGAAAAATACTCTGGCAGACAATCTAAGCAGAAATATCATGGACCTCACGAATGGAAATTGAATCCACAAATCTTCAGCATGGTAATGCAAAAATGGGGATGCCCAGACATAGATCTTTTTGCCTCCCCACTGAATTGCCAGCTACAAAAATTCTGCACAAGGACGTATCACAAACAAGCATGGAAAGTGGATGCTCTTTTGTTCAGCTGGAAAAACCTAAAATTTTATTCCTTCCCGCCACTGCCTCTCCTTTCAAAGGTACTCCTAAAAGCCATTCAAGAAAAACCACAGATGATCCTGATTGCTCCAGACTGGCCACACCAGCACTGGTACCCAATTTTAAAGAACTTAGCTCATGGCCCACCATGGATTTTGCCACAAATTCCACACCTTCTGACTCAACAAAACAATCAGATCCTGCACGGTCAAGCTCAAAACCCTAAACCTGGCTGCATGGCAGATTCATTAGTCAAACAGGCAACACCTCTCTCTAAAGCTGTTATGGACGTCATTTTGGAGGCCAGGAGGCCTAGCACCAGGAAAGCTTACTCAGAAAAATGGAAGAGATTCTGCGCCTGGAACCAGGCTCAAAGCCTTGACCCTCTTGTTCCAAACATTCCTCAGATTTTACAATACTTAACTGAGATGCTGGACAGAGGCCTATCCTTGTCATCAATTAAGATCCACGCCTCTGCCATTTCAGTACATTACAACACGGATCCTCCTTTATTCTCTCATCCCTTGCTACAGCAGTACCTCAGACGGGTTAAAAATATAAGACCACTCCGGAGAGTACCAACACCAACTTGGAACCTCAATTTCGTTTTGGAAAAACTGACCCTGCCACCTTTTGAGCCAGCAATACAGCCGATCTAAATTTTTTATCATGGAAAACAGCTCTGCTCCTGGCAGTAACTTCAACACGAAAAGTCTCTGAGCTACGGGCATAAATGGCAGTGGAACCTTTTATAATTTTTCATCAGGACAGGGTTTCTTTAAGGACAAACCCTACCTTTATGCCAAAGGTGGTATCTAGTGTGGCTCTTAACCAAACCATCCATTTGCCAACCTTTTATCCAAACCCCAAGAATAAGGGGAGAAACTTCTGCATTCTTTGGACATACACAGGCAGCTACGCTTCTACTTGGACAAAACAAAAGCTTTCAGGAAAACTGAGCAACTGTTTGAGCATATGCTGCAGGATCACAGGGCAAGGCTATCTCAAAGCAGACTGTATCCAAATGGATAGGACAATGTATTCGTTACTGCTACACACAGCATGGAAAATCAGTCCCAAATAACATTAGGCCACATTCCACCAGGGCAACAGCCACTTCAACAGCCTTTCTCAGAGGAGTACCTACCAAGGAAATTTTGGAGGCTGCAACTTGGAATTCAGTGCACACCTTTTCCAAGCATTACCACCTGCCTCTTTACTGTAAATCCAGAGCAGGATTTGCCACTGCAGTTCTGCAGGGCCTCATAGCCAATCCTAACTCTTTATAGACCAGCCACCCAACCTTAGCTTTGGGATTCTACCCAAGTGCAATGACTGCAGCAGTGTAACATGATGAACATAGTACAGTTTTGTACCTACCATAAATGTAGATGTTAGAGTGTTCACACTGCTGCAGTCCAGGTTACCCTCCCTCCATCCCCTCTGAACTAACTGCACTTATCTATATCTTTCTATCCTATACAACCTTTGTGGTGTATTTGCTTGTAACTGAAGGTATTGTTTTTTTTATTTTATACATATATGTTTTATTAGCCATATGTATTGCCTACCTACTTGGGGGCACCTGACATCTGGGGCAAGAAAAACTGAAGAAAATGGCGTTGGATGCATCTTATATACCCCTGGCGCACTGACGTCAGGGAAGAAGCGACAGCAACCAACGCCGGACCACAACTTTGGAATTCTGATAGACTGTGGGACCGCCTGATGGCAAAATAACCCAAGTGTAATGACTGCAGCAGTGTGAACACTCGAACATCTACATTTATGGTATGTACTTTGTGTACACTTACCATCAATGTAGATGTTCGAGTGCATTCACTGCTGCAGTCATCACACTTGGGTTATCTGACTGCAGGTAGGCCTCAGTCGGCCCGAACACCAGAGACGTAGTATTTCTGCGTCGGATGCTGTCGCTCCAGGACTGACAACAGGTCATCAGGGTCATAAAAACAGGCAGCCAATGCCATTACATCAGTTTTTCTTGCCCAAAATGTCAGGAGCCCCTCAAATAGGGAGCTAGGTTATGGTGGGGAAAACACCACCAGTAAAAAGTAAATACCAATACCCCAGAAGGAGTTAGTAATAGACATATATAAGAGAGAGAGAGAAAACCATGGGGCTGGAGGGAGGGTAACTAGGACTGCAACAGTGAATACACTCGAACGTCTATATTTATTTTAAGTGTACACAACTGTACTATGTTCTTTGTGTTTCACTGTTGCAGTCATCACACTTGGGTGGATTCCCAAAGCAGAAGGGTGGAGGCAGTCAAGAAGAGTTAGCCTTGCAAAACAGCTGCAGCAAATCCTATCCTGGGTTTGGAAAAGATAGGCAGGTGGTAATGCTTGGTGAAGTTGTGTGCAGAACTCCAGGTAGCAGCCTCCAGGATGTCCCTGGTAGGGATTCCCCTGAGAAATGCTGTAGATGTTGCTCTAGCGGAATGTGTTCTGAACCACCTGAGGGGTTGGTTTCCCATGGTGCTTGGGGCAGAAGTGGATGCAGTGTGCTATCCATTTGGAAATAGTTTGTTTTGAAATGGCCTTGACCTCTGCCCCTGTTGCAAAGGTGACTAGTAGCTGGTCAGAGTATCTGAAGGGCTTAGTCCTATCAAGGTAGAATCTGAGCTGTCTGTGCACGTCTAAGGAGTGCACAATCCTTTCCCCTTTATTTTGAGGATTAGGGAAGAAGGTTGGCAAATGAATGGACTGATTGACAGCCACACTGGATACCACTTCAGCCATAAAGGAGGGGTTAGTCCTGAGGGAAACCCTGTCAGCATGGAAAATAATGAAGGGTTCCACAACCATCAGTGCTTGTAGCTCAGACACTCTTCTAGCTGAAGTGATGGCTAGAAGCAAGGCTGTTTTTCAAGAGAGGAATTTTAACCCTGCTGATGCAGCAGGTTCAAAGGAGGGAAGCGTGAGCTTTTCCAGTACACAGTTAAGGTCCTATGCAGCGGTGGGTGCTCTCCTTGGTGGCCTTAAATTGTTTGCCCCTCTCAGGAACTGTTTGATAAGAGGGTGCGAGAAGAGAGGTGTCTCAGTGCTGTAATGAGCAGAAATGGTTGAGGCATGTATCTTAATGGAGGAGAAGGACAGGCCTTTGTGGAGTAGATCTGCTAAGTAATCCAGGATAAGAGGCAGAGAGGGCAATGTTGTGTCCTCTCCTTTAGACTGAATCCATGAGCTGAACCTTTTCCACTTATCAGCATATGATTTTTTTGTACTGGGTCCTCTTGCTTCAAGAATGACGTCCAGCACCAGTTTGCTTAATGTTGCTGGGGGAGAATTCAAGGAATAAGCCAGGCTGCAAGATTTAGGGTTTGCAGTTGTGGATGCAGAATCTGTCCCTCTTGCTGAGAGAGGAGGGTTGGATTCTGGTGTAGGTGCCAGGATGGCACTGTCAGGCTGTGCAGGAGTGGGTACCAGTGCTGGTGTGGCCAGTCCGTGGCAATCAGAACTGTCTTTGGTCTGTCCTGTTTTATCTTGAGTAATACTTTTGAAAGGAGGGGCAGAGGGGGAAAGGCAAAGATTGTGAGATTTACCCATTGAAAAGACAGGCATCCACTTTCCAGGGCCTGCTGTGATGATTCCTGGTGCAGAATTTGCTGAGTTGGTGGTTGTAGGGGGAGGCAAAGAGATCCACCTCTGGGGTCCCCCATTTCTGGATCTGAAGGTGCTGTGCTCCAATTGCCGCTTGTGTGTGTCTAGGAGGTTTCTGCTTAAGTTGTCTGCCAGTAAGTTTTGTTTCCCTGGCAGGAATTTAGAAGTTATGTACCTACCATAACGTTCCATGTTAGTTGTCTTCTCTCGCCTTCTTTCTTGCTGGATGGGTTCGGAGCCGATCCTCGGCTCCGACTCGGCACTTGCTTTAGCTCGAGAACTCCTTTTACCAGCTCGAGGCAACCCTATATCCCATGATGCAAGGCGGAACTACCTCAGATCTCGTTTGGCAGCTAACTGACCCTGCTAAAGACTTATCCTAATATAATTAGGAACCATGGTTCCTAAAAGAAGTCCTCATAACAACGCTCCAGAGGAAGCAATCTAATAGGAACTCTCCAAGATCTGTCCAGGCCAGGGGAAGGAGGGAGGACGCAAGAAAGAAGGCGAGAAGACAACTAACATGGAACGTTATGGTAGGTACATAACTTCTAAATGTTAAGTTGTCAATCTCGCCTTCATTCTTGCTGGATGGGACCGCGTCCCTAGCACCTGTATCCCGGGTGGCTCAATGGAACAGACTCTTGAGAACAGTGGAACCAAAACTGGCCCTATCTCTGGAGGCCAAATCCAACTTGTAATGAGACACAAAGGTATGAGGCGTGGCCCAAGTAGCTGCTGCACAAATAGTGTCAATGGGAAGTCTATCCTGAAAGGCTACAGAAGTGGATAGACTCCTGGTCGAATGTGCTTTTGGCTTAGAAGATAGTTGTTTGCCCCTTAGAGAGTACACATAGGAAATGGTGGAAGTCAACCATCTAGATAAGGTCACTTTAGATGGAAGACCCAGCCTGTTTTCTGCATAGGAGACAAACAATTGGTCTGATTTTCTAATTTGTTTAGTCCTATGTAAGTAGTACCTGAGCTGACGATGAACATCCAAAAAATGCAGCTTCTGTTCAGCTCTGTCAGAATAGTTAGGAAAGAAAACTGGTAGATCAATAGATTGGTTAATATTGGTTTGAGATACAACCTTGGGAAGAAAGGAAGGGTTAGTTCTGAGCGAAACCCTATCCTTATGAAACACCAGATAAGGTGAACGAATACAGAGGGCCTGAATCTCAGAAACTCTTCTTGCAGAAGTAACAGCCAGCAAAAATATAGTTTTCCACGTCAACAACTTTAAAGAACACGTAGCAGACGGTTCGAAAGGAGGTAGAATTAGGGATGCCAACATTAAGTTTAGATCCCATTGCGGAGGAGGATGTTTCACAGGCGGTTTTAGGAGAAAAACTCCTCTTAAAAAGGCTTTGCATAACCTATGAGACATGATGTTATTGTCATGCAAGCCAACATGATATTTGGAAATAGCAGCCAGTTGTACTTTGACTGTAGATGACGAAGATCCCGAATGAAAAACCTCCACCAGGAAATCCAAAACAGAATGTACAGGAGCGGTAAAAGGATCAATATTTCTGGCGTTTGCCCAAATAGAAAAACGTCGCCACTTGCTAGCATAAACAGTTCTAGTGGACGACTTTAAAGAAGACACTAAAATGTCTCTAACTGAGTCAGAAATCATTGGTAGCCTGGCTAGGGAAGGAAGTGGAGCAACCAAGCAGTGAGGTTGAGAGAATGAATGGCCCGGTGCTGCTGACCCGACTGGTGGATCAAAAGATCCGGAACTGGGTCCAGATGCCAGGGCTGCACCAGAAGGTGATGATGTAGAGACGGAAACCAAATTTGTCGAGGCCAATATGGAGCAATGAGGATCAATTTGGCTCTCAAAACGGTGGCTTTCTGAATGACTTGTGGAATCAATGGAAAGGGAGGAAAAGCATAAAGAAGTCCCCGAGGCCAATCCTGGGTTAGAGAGTCTCTCAAGGGTTGGCCTGGAAGAGGAAATAGCGTGAAGTAATCTGGGCACTTGCTGTTTTGAGGGGTAGCGAAAAGATTGCAACAAGGTGTGCCCCACTTCAGAAAAATCTGATCCACTACAGATTGATTGAGAGACCACTCGTGAGGCATCAGAATAGATCTGCTTAGCTTGTCCGCCAATAGGTTGGACCTGCCGGGGATGTGCGTTGCTATCAGAAACCGCTGAGAAGAGATCGCCCATTGCCAAAGTCTGAGAGCTTCTCGACATAAGGGATAGGACCTGGTTCCACCCTGTTTGTTGATGTACCAGACCACGGACATGTTGTCCGTCTGTACTGCAATAGTCCCTGTGGGAAGAAAGTCGTCGAGGGCTTGCAACGTTAAAAGCACTGCTCTCATCTCCAGGACATTTATGTGCAGGTGGTATTCTATGGGTTGCCACGTCTCGTGTACCATCCTGCCCTGATAATGCCCCCACCCGATCAGAGAGGCATCCGTGGTGACTGTGGCAACTGGAGGAGGGGGAACAAAGGGTCGGCCCTGATGAAGAAGAGGGGACGATATCCACCATCGTAGATGAGCCCTGCAAGACTGTGTCACTAAGATCTCGTGTCTCATGGGCAGATCGTGGTACGACCACTGCGTGAATAACATCCACTGCAGGAGACGCATGTGGAAGCGAGCCAGTGGAAGAAGAACAATGGCTGCAGCCATTAGGCCTAGAACTTTCAAGACAAACCTGGCTTTGACCTTGTTGCTTTGTAACAGAAGCTGAACAAATTTCTGGATGTCCAGAATCCTTTGATCTCTTAGCTTGGCTAACATTTTGACGGTATTTAACTTTGCGCCTATAAAGGTGATAGATTGGCAAGGCAGCAGAGAGGATTTTTCGAAATTTACCGAAATTCCTAGACTCTTGCAAAGCTGTAGGGTGTAGTCTCTGGACCGAAGAAGCTGATGCTTGGAGGTGGCGGAGAGGAGCCAGTCGTCCAAATAAGGAAACACCTGGAATCCTCGACGTCTCAGGTGAGCTGTGACCACTGCCATGCATTTGGTGAACACTCTGGGGGCTGAAGTGAGGCCAAAGGGCAGTGCTCTGAATTGGTAATGACTGGCTCCCAGCCGAAGCGGAGAAACCTTCTGGAGCGTCTGTGAATCTTTATGTGATAGTACGCATCTTGAAGGTCTATAGAGCACATCCAGTTGTCCTTGCCCAGAAAGGGCAGAATGGATTGCAGCGTGACCATCCGAATCTTGCCTTTCTGACAGACTTGTTTAGTCTGCTTAGGTCTAGTATCGGTCTCCAATCTCCCGTCCTTTTGGGGACCAAAAGAATCTTGAGTAGAAGCCGGATCCTACTTGGTCTGCCGGCACTGTTTGGATGGCTCTTTTTTCCAGGAGTTTTGAAACTTCCTGTCTTGCCAAATCCCTTTGACCGGGTGAGATGTCTGGAAGGGATTGTAGAGGTACGGAAACCTTTCAAGGCGATTTTGTAACCCTCGGATATGATCGACTGTACCCACTTCTCTTGTGATAGGGATTGCCAGGCTACTGGGTACAGCGAAATTCTTCTCCCGACTGCCTCCAAGGGTGGACAGTCGGGCAACACCTCAGGGATGCTGAAAGGGCTTCTCAGGAAGAGACTCCCTGTTGCCCTGGTTCTGAGGACCCCCTGCCTCTAGGGCGTCTATTATTGTTACCCCCTCTGCCTCTGGGGGTAAACTGACCACGTGTGTCCGGTGTAGCTCCTTGGGCTTTACGGAACCACATCTTCCCCCCCTTCTGACCCTTGGGATATGGTCTAGAAGGAGTGGAAAACTGGACTCCAACGGCAGAAAGAGTTTTACCGTCCTGTTCACATCTGGTCAAAGTATCCTTCACCTGAGGTCCGAACAAAGCCGAACCATCAAAGGGGGTGTTGGTGAAGGACGCCTTAAAGGGGTCCGCAAAATTACACAGCCGCATCCAGGCTTGGCGTCTAAGAGCAACACCTGTGCCTGCGGCCCTACTCGCTCCATCGGCCGCATAAGATATGAGCCGCATGGAGGAGTTAGATATAGAATTCAGGATAGCAAGCTGAGAGGCAATCTTTTCCTGAGCCCCAGCAGCCGAAGGATCCTGGACTACTTCTCCCAGTTCCTTGAGAACATCTCGTTGAAGCCTGGTGAAGTGACAAAGGTAATTCAGCGAACGCATAGCAAAGGTCGCTGAAGAAAACATCCGCTTTCCATACCTGTCCATGGTCCTAGAATCCTTATTAGGAGGATGGACAGGTACTGAAGGATCCGCCAGTTCCTTCTTAGTGGCCGCCGCCACCACCATAGCATCCACAGAGACACCTTTGGACAGGAACTGTTTGTCCGAAGGGGCCGTGATGAACTTGGATGGTCTCCTGGGGACAGGTTCCACAGAATCTGGAGCCGCCCACGCCTTCCGAGCCACTACCTGCATGAGTGGGTCGAAGGCGGAGACACCCAGGAGGTGGAGGGGCGGGATCCAAAAGCCTCCAGGTATACCGACTCATCCTCGGAGGGATCAATGGAGGGCCAATTCCCCCTCTGTTTGAGGAGCTCAAGGATGTCTGAAAATGAGACATCCTCAGAGGGGGACCGTGGGGAACCCTCCGACTCATCTAAGTCGGTATCAGATGTAGTAGACTCAGGGGAGTCTGTGTGTTTCCTCTTACACGTCCTCTTCTGAGGGGGTTCCCCTGCAGGATCAGGAGAAACCTCGGAAGAGGAGGAAATTCCCAGTGGGGAAACCTGGGGCGATGGATCCCTGGGCCTGAGAGCAAGAGGCTGGCAAGAGGCATCTGCAGGCACTGATGAGGGAGGAGCTAGAGGGATAGACCGTTGACCAGGCTCAGAGGCCAGGACACTCCTCATCACCTCAAAGGCTCCTCTCCCCGGGAGACCTGAACACACCCGCTCCGAAGAAACAGGAATGGTTGGCTCCAAGGAGAGAGAAGGCGTCGGCGCCGAGCTTACCAAAGCCGAAGCCCCGAGAGGGAGAGCGGGGTCGGACAAGGGTCCGATGCCACTAGCCCCCTCGGAGCAGACAGTGGAAACCCGACGACCGGATCCCTCCAAGGAAGGTCTCAAGGAGGAGATCGGAGCCGAAGATGACGGAGCCGAAGGATGTATCGGCTCCGGCATCGAAACAGTCGCTGTCCCAAGAAGCTCCGGCTCCGAACTCTGGTGTGGAGTCGGAGGAGGAATCTCAAGAATCGGGGCTATAGCCGAAGTCTGTTGAGACAGGCTATGGAGCATTTGGGCCAGTGCCTGAGATTTCAACAGCCTGCTTACCACCCTCTCCAAATCGTGGTCCGACAGCCTGGAAGATCTCGAAGATCGGCTCCGATGGCTCCGCTCCGACAAAAGAGGAGACCCCGGAGCCGAGTGAATACTTAGTATCGAAGGGGACCGGGATCTCTTACGGGTCGGAGCCATCGGAGCAAGTCCCTTGAACCCCAGATGGAGCCGAGGATCTCTCGGCTCCGATGCTGGATAAAGTGTTGGCTCCAGCCGGAGCCGACAAGGCAACAGTAGTCAGGGTATCGGAGCCGGCCGGCACCGAACCCACCACTCTAGCAGAAGAAGTATCGGCTCCAGCCGGAGCCGATATCGGCTCCGACGGAGCCGGAGCCACCGGAGGAGGCTTGGACACTGTAGCCTGAGCCTTCGGTGGCTTAAGAGGTTTTCCTGCCCCTGGCTTAGGAGGAGAACCTTCAGGTTTTAATAAACCTCGGAGGATTAATTTGTTCCTCCTTTCCTGCAGGACTCTCTGGCTAAAGGCATGACACAACGCACAGGAGTCCTGCAGGTGCAAAGGCCCCAGGCAATACACACAAGAAGTGTGACCGTCTGTCAGGGACATTTTCTGACAGCACTGGTCACACTTCTTGAAGCCTGAGACCTTGCCTTCCCTAGACATCCTAAAAGGATAGACACAAACAGTCCCCACAAACACACAACTTAATCCCTACACAGACACACAGGAAGGGAATAACTTGGGGAACTAGGCCTGACTAAAACTTTAAACTGAAAAACTATTTTAAAAGTTTAAAAGGAAGGGAATAGGGTGGGCTGTAACTAAGTACAGGCTAACCTAACACTAAAGGGAAAAAATAAACCCCTAACTAAACTTTTTCTTCTTTAACAAGAAAAAACTTACCTCAGCTGGCAAAGGAGACCTCTTTCGCTAAGCGGCAAACGAGATCTGAGGTAGTTCCGCCTTGCATCATGGGATATAGGGTTGCCTCGAGCTGGTAAAAGGAGTTCTCGAGCTAAAGCAAGTGCCGAGTCGGAGCCGAGGATCGGCTCCGAACCCATCCAGCAAGAATGAAGGCGAGATTGACAACTTAACATTGAGCTTGCAGACAGACTTAAATGTACAAGGCCATGTTGCACAGGGCCATGGCTAGCATGCAGAGTGGGTAGGAATGGGTTCCCCCCTGCTTGTTGATGTACCACATAACTGTGGTGTTGTCTGTTTTTATTAGAAGTTGTCCTGGAAAGATTAGAGATCTGAAATCTGTCAGGGCATTCTGTATAGCTAGCATCTCTTTCTGATTGATGTGCAGATTAATTTGACTTGGGCTCCAGTGGCTCTGAATACATGTTCCGTCCATGTGTGCCCCCCAGGCATAGTCTGATGCATCTGTGGTTAGGGTCTGGGTGGCTTAGGGTTGAGTAAATGGCAGTCCCTTGTTGTGGTTGCATGCTTCTGCCCACCAGAGGAACTCTGTCCTTAGACAGGGTATGATAGGAATGACTGCTTCCAGGTACTGAGAATGATGGCACCAAAGACTTTTTAAGCATCACTGGAGTTTCCTCATATGCAGTCTTGCATATGGAATCAGCAGTATACATGAGGCCATGAACCCTAGGGCTTGCAGTATTTTTTTTTTGCAGATAGCTGGGTTCTGGTGGCCATTTGTTTGAAGTAGTCTGTCAGAAAGACTTGTTTTTCTGAGGTGAGGAATGCCATCTGGGAAGTTGTGTCCAAGCTTGCTCCCAGAATACACTCTTTTGACTGGGTACCAGTTTTGATTTCTTTTCATTGATGGTGTACCCCAAAGAAGTGAGAAGATTTTTCACAAATGACAGGTGCTGCAGCAGCAATTCCTGACTGTCCGCCTGAATCAGGCATTCATCCAAGTATGGGTAAATTTGGATACTTCTCTGCCTGCATTATGCAATGGCTAAGGGCACACATTTTGTGAATACTCTGGGCACAGTAGATAAGCCAAAGGGAAGTGCAGAGAACGGATAATGCATAGACCCTGCCCAGAAATGTAGACACTTCCTGCATGATTCCCTTATGGGGATATGCAGATAGGCTTCTTTTAAGTCTAGAGTGACTAACCAGGAATCCTTGGCTATCATAGGAAAAAACTGTTGCAAGGTAAGCATTCTGAATTTTGGTACCTCAAGGAAGGTGTTGAGAAAGGAAAGATCCAGGATTGGGCTCCAAGAGCCCTCTTTCCTGGGTACCAGGAAGAGTCTGGAGTAGAATCCTTGACCCCTCTGTTGTACTGGAACCGGCTGAATAGCTCTGATATTGAGCAGGGAGAGTAGTTGGTTTTGAGCCTCTACCCACTGGTTTGGAGGAAGGTCTGGAAACCCGTATGGGGTTGGCAGTGAATAGAAATAAAATTTGTACCCCTGGGATACAATGTTGTGGACACACCAGTCCTGAGTGATGGAAATCCAGTTTTTTGCATGAAGAGCAAGTTTTCCTCCTAAGGGCACAAGCAATTGGTCAGGGCTGGGGAGTGGAGTAAAGAAGTCATTGTGAACTTTTTCCGTAGGGAGGTGGCTTACCACTCCCTGCTTTAGGAGTGGGGGCACTCCATTGCTTAGATCTCTGCATGCCCTGAGACTGAAGTCTGGGTGGTCTGTTTCCCCTGGGTCTGGTCTGAGAAGGCCTGGAGGAGGCTGGAAAGAACCAGTGTTTGGAAGGGCAATGCCTACTGAATCTTGCACTTGTAAGAATTCTTTAACAGTCTGCATATACTTAGCTTTTTCTTCCATCTTTTTAAGAACCTCTTCTGCTTTGGTGCCAAACAAACAGTTCTTATTCAAAGGAGCGTCTAGTAACTTTGATTTGACATAGTCTGGCAAGGTCTGCTCCTTCAGCCAAGCATGTCTTCTCAGTACAGAACCAGTGACAGCTGCCCGGCAAAATGCTTCTGGGGCATCAAAGACATACTGAAAAGTATGCTTGCTGACTTGGCTTGAAGAGTGCATAAGCTCCTGCAATTCTTTATTTTCTGCACAGTCTGAAAAGGTTGCCACTTTTTGTTTAATAAGTTCCATAATATCTTGCTGGTACTTCAGCATGTGAAAATGACAATTCAATGTCCTAATAGCAAGAGTTGCAGAGGTATATACCTTCTTACCCCATCTGTCCAAAGCTCTGGAATCCCTGTCCGAAGGGGTGGGATTCTTGGCTGTAGTAGCCTTGATACCTTTAGGCCCCTGGGAAATTATCTCTGGGTCAGCAGTAGGATTATTGAAAAGAAATTTGTGAGTGTCATGTACTCTGTAGTACCTGTCTGGTTTCCTAGGGGCAAGAGGTAAAGTGTCAGGAGTAAGACTGGATTTCATAAAAACATCATCCACAACATCCAGGACAGGGGGTATTGCTAAGGGCCTGTGTTGAGGCAGCTCTAGAAATTCTCCGAGTCTCTTTTTGGACTGAGGATAGTCTTGGTTTCCCAGTGGAAATGCTCTCGTAAGGTATGCAAGGTTTCACCAAAAGAAAAATCCACTGGATGGGAGGCAGAGAGAATGGATTCCTCTGCATCTGAGTCCTCATAAGCAGATAAGGGCATATCTTCATAATCAGAAATTTCAGAGTCATTGAACTCCTGGTCTGCAGAAGCTGAAGGGGACTGGACTCTATCTCTTAGCAGGGGAAGGCTGACTTCCCCTCATCAGTGTAATAAGGTCTTCAGCCATTCTAAGCATTTGTTTTTGTGGCATGGGAGTAGGAGCATGCGCTTTGGTTGTCAGTTTTCTGGGCGTAGTGTGTACTCTGGGCCTAAGGAACTCTGTAGTTTTGGATAAAAAAGTCGGTTTGAGTCTAACATCGGTTGAGCGAATAACTACCTCAGAAGCCAGTGCCTACTTAGTGGCTCCAGACCCAGCCAAGGTAGAGACATCCGCAGGTTCCATAGTCGATAAAGAGTTGCACGGCATGCTAAACTCCGAATGGGTCTCAGTAGAGGCCTGCGAATCCACTGAGGCGATCATCAGGGGCTGCGACAGGGCCTCACTGAGTACCGGCTGACTGGCGACTAGCTTAACGGAAGTGTCGTCAGCAGTTTTGAACCTATGCGATCTGTTTCCGTCTTTATCTTTACGTTTATTCGAAAGATCAGTAGTCGGATGGCTTACCGAAGCCATTTCAGAATACAGAGATAGAGAGCGAAATAATTTAGTGACAAAGAGAGCCAGACGACGAATGGTTCAGGTGTTAAGTAAGGCACAAAACCAACAGCGAGGGACGTCGTGGTCTGGGCCTAAACAGGTGATGCATTAAGAATGAAAGTCTCTATGAGGTATTTGCTTTCCACAGGAAAGACAATTGTTAACTTTTTCTGATATCGGTTAGAGCAAGAAAAAGGATCCCCAATGGGGTACTTAGCATTAGAAGACTTCAGGATTATTAAATTCGTAAACACAAATTCAGGTAGCGGCCAACCTGCACTTGCAAACTGCTTCTGCTTTGGGCTCCTCAGCAAGAAAGACTGATGTAACGGTGTCGGCTGCCTGTTTTTATACCCCTGACGACTTGACGTCAGTCCTGGAGTAACAGCATCCGACGCAGAAATACTAAGTCCCTGGTATTCGGGCCGACTGAGGGCTATCTGCAGGCAGACAACCCAAGTGTGATGACTGCAACAGTGAAACACTACAAACATCCAAGGCAGCCGTGGGCAAGTTGAAATTATAAGCTACAGTAATTCCCCTACATAAGGGAGAGTCTTTCACAGATCTAGGCAAGTACAGACCCATAGTTCTAACCAGCTTCATATACAAGGCCAGAGAAACACTTACCATGGAACTAGTCAATAAGCAGCATAGGGAACCTCCAAACTCTAGACCCTTCTCAGTTTGGATTTGTGAAGGGCAGTCAAGCCTAGTGGACTTTTTGAAAAGGTCACTAAAACAATGTGTACCTCAACCTGGCCAAAGTTTCTGACAATTACCCACTCAGGCATAGTAGCAAAGCTAAACAAACTGGGAATAAACCCCTATGTCATCCACTGTATTGTAAAATGTATCACAGATAGGACACAAAATTAAAATTGGGGAAGTTGCCTCCATAAAGAGACCAGTTACCAGTGGATTCCCTTAGGGTTCTGTGCTGGGACCTTCCTGTTTGGAATCTACTTTTCTCAAGTAAAAGTCAATACCAAAGGGCTCTGGCTGACTAAATTTGCAGATGAATACAAGCTAGCAATCAATGAATACCCAAATGAGTTGCCATCCTGCAGGAAGGATTGTACAAATAACTGTTGCCAAAATCATGGAGTAAAATTAAATTGTCAAAAAACATTACTGAATCCTTTGGGAAGTCACCTACCCCAAGAAACTACCACACTGACAAGATACCCATAATAATTGAACCATTTTTTCAGGATTTGAGAACTTAGATGGACAGTGACCTAATTTTTGACCACCATGTGTTCACGTTGTAAGAAAGTCCTTTTATACTGCACAGATTTATAAACAAAGGGATTATGTGTAGATCTGGGGATGTCACTGTCCCCCATTACTCAGCTCTCATTAGGCCAATCACTGAGTATAATGCTCCCCTTTAGCAATTATCAGTCCACACACATGCAACAACTGGAATGCTCCCAGACATATCTTACTAAAAAGATACAAGGCCTAAACAACAAGTCCTATATGAACTGATTCAAAGCCGTGTCTCTATATTCGCTATCCTGCAGACTGTTAAGAGGTGACCTGTGTCCAGCAAACAAGGCATCCTCCAACCCAATACTGATGGATTCACTGAGCATCAGCAAGTCAGTCAAATGGCATCAGAAATACTCAGTCTAAGGATGTAAACCAATTCTGCATCAACAGAATGGTTTGGAAGGATAGTTATATCTCACAGAGGATCCTGCAGCTGTGGAACAGACTCCCCATCCACATAAAAACGTTTATCCTTGTCCACATTCAAGCACAATTTGGATTTATGGATGGGAAACAGAAAGTTTACCCAGGTCTGCCCCCTGTAATACTAATAGATAGAGGCAACTCCTAAATACTTTATCCCATGCATGGACCCCTTCAAATTATCTATTGTATGACTCCAGGTATTCTCATTAAGGATAATATATATTTATCAACTAAAAGATGAGTAAGGTCAATTCCTAATCAAATGAGATAGGTTAATTTGAACACAAAAACTGAACCTGGCTAGGCTTAAAATGGCTCACAAGGACAGGTAACCCAGTACTTGCATATGAACCTGTAAGAAATAGTTTTTCTTTGTCTTGCAATGGCCTAGAGAAGCACCTTCTAAATCAGTGGAACTAGTCAAGTCTGTGTGGTACAGGGGGATACATTCATGAACATGACCCAGAAAACAAAGAATCAGTTAGCAGACCTAGCACTCGAGAATCTGGCTGGGAGTGGGTAAAAATTAAGTGACTGACCCACTCATATCTCTCAAAGTGAAAGGAGAGAGGCCACATTCTTAAGAATATGTACTTTGAGCTCCTCATGGGAAACCAGAGAACCACTGAACACATTTATCTTGGGGATAGCACGTGCAGGTTTACAATCTTGCAGAAAGCAAGTGACAGTCCAGTCTTGTGCAATGCTCAATCAACCCACAGACATCACTGTACAAACATGAGGAAATTGTTAGGGCTAAGACAAACAATTCTCTGACTCAACTGTGGATGATGGTACCACTCCTGATGATCAACTCGTAACACAAAGAGGCCCAGCTCTAATACACAGATGGATAAACCTTAACTATGGCCCAGAAAACATGAGGTCAATTAGTGGCTATATCAGACAAATAGTACGGATGGATAGGATTGGTGGTTCTGGTCAGCTAGTTGCCACCATGGAAGGCAGTGAAAACAGTCAGGCTAAGTAATACTAGCCAGGTGCTGCCAAGACAGAGATGACAACCTTCATTAATTCATGTCCGTTAGCATGAATGTATATAGATAAGGCATAGTAAACTCCTTCAGTGATGGGGAGGGCTTATGTCATATGTCAGTGGGTGGAGTTAAGGCTTAAAGAATCAACATGGCCATCCAAAGTAAAGGCAGTTTTAGGATTAGTTCTAGAAAGATCAGAAGGGCTGATAAATGGACAGGCTCAACAGACAGAGAAAGTGAACCATGCCAGTAGGTCCTTTGGACAGCTAATTCGGACAGCTTATGGTCCTCAGATGGCTGCAGCACCAAACAACCTCTATGTATGCCTGGATGACTGCTCTATCTTGTCAACACTTATTGGAATTAAGTAATCAAGTTATCACCAAAAGGGAACAAATGAGTTAAAACTCATCGGGAGGGGTTGCTGAGGCAAAAGAGGTGACAAGCTATAGGAAAAGCCCTCCACAGTCTCCCACTGCTCCCAGCTGCTCAAATAGCTGCCAGTTTGAGGAGAGGGTGCTACCTCTGCAGGTCATCTAATAAACACTCTCACTTTGACCTTTAAGTGACTCTTCCTTACTCCTCCCCTTCTAGAAAATGTGTTTCATTGCATTACATAGCATAGGCTAGATTCAGACCTCCTGAATCAAGACTGGTATCATTGTGCTCTTAAACCAGCCATCTTACATTAAGAGGGCCTCCCTACACCCTTCTGGCAGAAGTTTGTAGCTCACAACCCATATTAGTTGGTGACTGCTGGAGAAAGGGTCAGTTTGGGGATTTCCCTTTGGTAGTGAAGTTAAAATTGTTTAAATTTGCCTGTATATGAGCCTCACATTTGCTTAGGTTTACGTTCAGTTTACTGGAGCTACTCAATGTTTGAAACTTTTGCCAAAGGTCTGGAGTGCATCTGCACTGAAATCCAAGGCATTCACTGAAAAATAAAAGAAAAACCTGAAAAATAAGTGTATTGTAAACCAGCACTGCGCTCTAACTGCATTTAATTGAATTACTGCTTTATTTCTGCTGTTTGTGACTAAGTCCCAGTAGCCCACTTCCTTCCCAAATACTGCATTCAGAAAAATCCTGCCACAATGGAAGGGCAGTTTTCCATCACTTCTCCTGCCAGTTTGATTGATATGGGCATCTTGAGGCAATGCAACAACTGTGTAATGTATACTGACAACCATTTACTCCTAAAGCAAACTACCACCCAGTGTGAAAGATGCAAATACACTGTGGAAATGGAGTCAATTCTCTCACATAAAAACAGGCTAGACATCAACCAGGTTGTCAGAATACACACTTCACCTGTTAAATAAAATAAGGTCATGACATACAAATTCACATATGAGGAGATACTCACTAAAAGCCTAGCAAAAGAACAGAGACCTCAAAATGCACACCAACCATACTCACCATTAAGCAAAATGAAACCCCTACATATATCAACACACGTGCACACACACAAACACTCACACACCCATATCTCGACAAATAAGTCCATACGGCAAAACACATCAAATGTCTTGACCTTAGGCACTCCACAGTGATGCACACAGATGTCCTCCTCACCAGACTGAACAAGGAGAAGGTCATGGTCAGCTGCCTATCAGATGCCAGGATCCAAAAAAATCATGCATGCACTCAAGTCACTCAACAACAAGCACTGTTATAACTCTGTCATTGTCCATGTTGGAGTAAATGACTTGAGATGTACAGAACTCTCTGATTATGCGTCAGAGATAGGTTTGTCCCTTTGCCCTAAGCAATATCCTACCCTCACCCAGAATGATGCCACAATATAAACAAACAATGATTGACTTCAACAATTGGCTCAGCTTCTGGTGTCAGTCCAGGGGGATACAGTATTTGTCAGTCTGGGAGGATATGCTAGACGGACTTTGCTCTTTGCTAGAGATGGAATGCACCTGCCCCCCCCTCGGCTTTTGGATACTGGCAAAAGCCCTTGTCTTCCCAGTAGTGCCTTTTTTACTCAATGTCAAAACAACAAATTTCCCAACATAACAATCTAACAGAGAAACTCAGGGTAGAGTTGATTAATGCTAGGAGTCTAAACATGAAACTGTACTCCCTGGAAGCACTACTCACATTAGAGGATGCTAACGTCTGTGCAGATACTGAGACATGATTCAAGGTCGCTGACAGCATCCTGACCATGAAAGACTACAATGCCTTCTACACATTCAGACTTCAAAATGAGCATGTAGGGACCAAGGTGGAGATGTATCCATCTTCATTAAAACCAAATACACCTTGAGACTGGTCAAACAGCACGACTCTCTTTAACTACTCCATGTCCAATTAATTATTGGGAAAGTACCATACCACATTATTGCTAGTTACAGATCGCCCACCATGAAACAAAATAAGCACACCACCGAACTCAATTTACACCTTAGTCATGGAAGATTTCAACTATTCTTCCATAGACTGGCGGACATACACAAGCAAAAACATGCTTGCCCAGAGGTTCCTGGACTTGGTTAATACAAGTGTACTGGAACAGATAGTCTGCACCTCCACTATCAGCTCTAATGTTCTGGACATAGTGCTCACCAACAAGGGGGGAGGGCATTGTACTTCTCCATGTGTGGTGCCCTCCCTGGTTAGATCAGTCCACAAATCAGTCTCATTTGAAGTAACAACTGGAACTGACACCCTTACAGAAACAAAAATGATAAAAAAAACTTTACCAAACCTAACTACAGCCTACTAAGTGATGGTATATAAAAAGCTTCATACCACCTGTAATCGCAGACATCAGTAATCACTATGCAGAAGTGTATGCAAATGCCCTGTACAAACACTTAAGCAACTGCGTAAACTCTGCTGTACCTGACAAGATCAAAAAAGGTCTTCCCACAAAAACAAGCCACCGTGGTGGACTTCCAAGTACAAACAAATTATGTAACGAGGAAGAAAGCATTGTCCAAAAGCAAGAGGGATATCACTCTGCAGAGGAAGAGTTCCCTCCTAAGCCTAAACAAGAAAATCTGAAATCTTGTAAAGTCTTCTAAAGCAAATTATGAAATTAAACTCACATCCCTAGCCAAGGACAGTCATAAGGCATTCTTTAACTACATCTGAAATCTAAATGGGAACAACCAGCTATGTTAAACTGGTTGTAGATGGGGATCACTCATACTACCCCAGAAGATATCGCCAACCTACCAGGTGACAGATTCAGTGCAAACTTTACCCCGTATCCCCACGTATCCTATACCAAAGCATACTTGACACCAGTCCTCTGCCTAGTATCTCTAGAAAACAGGTCATCTCAGCAGTCGCCAAGGCCAAAAACACAGTTTCAGTGGGACCAGGTATCATCCCAGGTTGTTTACTAAACAATCTAAGACAAGACCTAGCAGACCAACTTGGTGTTCTCTTTAATCACAGCTTGAGAACTGGCTATGTTCCTGCAGAATGGAGAACAGCAAAAGTAATCCCCCCTGCACAAATGGGGGCTACCAACTGACCTTTAGAACTACAGACCCATGAGTCTAACCAGCCTCATCTGCAAGGCCATGGAACGAATTATCATGGACCTTATCAACAAGAACACAGGTGACCTCCAAATGCTGGACCCAACCCAGTTTGGCTTTGTTAAGGATAGATCGTGTTTACTAAACCTGGCAGACTTCTTTGAGAATGTCACCAAAGCCATGGACAAAGGTGAGACAGTGCACCCTGCCTATCTCAACCTTGCCAAGGCTTCTGACACAATCCCCTACTCTGGCATCATTGAGAAACTCTCCCAGATCAGGATTAACCCTTATGTTACTAGATGGGTAGCCAATTGGCTCGCCAACAGAACACTCACTAACAAAATTCATGACTCCACCTCCACCAGTAGACCAGTCACCAGTGGAGTACCACAGGGGTCTGTGTTGGGCCCCTTACTGTTTGGCATCTATTTCTCAGAAGTCCAGGCCAAAGTAGATGGCTTTTGGTTCATTAAGTTCGCAGACTGCAAACTGGGAGCAATCACCGATTCCCCCAATGATGTCAGCATATTACAAGAAGGGCTAACAAAAACAAATGATTGATGCCACAGCCATGGTCAAAAACTAAATGCAAAAAAAATGCATTATTATTCCCTTGGGCAAAATGAATTCCCTACAAATTACAATACTGACAACACCTCCCTGCGTTCCAATCCAGTGGTGCGAGACTTAGGTACACAGGTAAACAGCAATCTGAACTCTGACCACCAAGATTCCACAGTGGTAAAGGGATGTTAAAACTCCACTGCACTCGACCATCATAAGACCACTAATAGAGTATAATGCACCCTTCTGCATGTACCTCACCAGACACCTGTAGTAGCTGGAGAGACCTCAGAGGTTTCTCACTAAAAAAAATACAGGGACTCCAAACCATGACCTACATGGATAGACTGAAAGTCCTGTCACTTTACTATGTATCTTACAGGCTGCTGAGAGGTGACTTGTGCCTGGCCCATAGGGCAATCTCCAGCCCTGCCCTAAGGGAAATGCTGCACCATCCACAAGTCAAATGGTACAAGAGTCACTCACTCTAGGGATCTCAACCTAGCTTGTGACATTAACAGAACATGTTAGAAAGACAGACATGTCTCCCAGACTGCTGCTTCTCTGGAACAGACTTCCTATTAACGTAAAACAGAGCTCCTCACTGACCCTATTTAAATGCAACCTAAATAACAGGATGGGAGACTGCAAATTCACCCCTGGGGTGGCAGGTGTTGATCACAGACCTACTCTGTTAATAAACTTGTTCTGCAAACTACCCAAAAAGAACAAATGGGGATATTTGGGATTAACACGGCTAGGCTTGTAAAGGCTCTAGGAAAGCTAGCCTAGTAACCTCTTATGAGTTTCTCATACTTTCATCTTTCTTAATGACTTTTAGTAAAAAATAACATGCAGAAAATTGATTAACCCACCCCCAACTCATTTTTCCAAAGCAGTAAGTACTGTGTAAAAATTTGATTAACCCACCCCAGCTCATTTTCCCAGAGCAGAAAGTACTTTGTAAAAACGCTGTTTTATTTTTCTTCTAAGTTTCTAAACCATTTTTCCCACCAACTTCAACCGACGTGTATAAAAACTGAAATGCTGCTTTTAAGGCTCCTGCATGTTGCTGTAAAAATCTTACAACAGTATTGCAATGCTAGTTCAATAATCGCCTGATTTTCAATCTTTGTGTACTCATACATCCTTCCAATTACCAGGCTCAACATGCAACTGTAAGGATGTCAACATGATACTAAAGCACATTAATGTGGTTACGTGGGGGAAGTATGGAGTATGTGTCATAAGGTAGGTGTGTGCATAGGCTGTGGATGTGTTAGATCAATATCCAAAACACAGTTATGGGAGTGGTGTATTATTTTCCCTAAAAGTGATAAGAAAAGTGCTTGGAAGTTACCATAGACAGGTTTTAAATAGTGGAGGAGGAACATATGTCTTAGTATTTTGTATCTTCAATAAATAAGGTATAGTTATAGATATCAAATTAATTGTGGTAATGGTTATGTAATTTCACTGTCAGCAAATGAACTGTACGTAAGTCAGCAAAGTAAAGGCATTATTAGAAAAATACAATGTTCTGTTTAAAACCAAGAAAAAAAACAGTTCTAACAGTTTTGTTCTTTAACATGGCAAATTGTTGTTGATGAAACAATTACATTAAGAGTTGGAGTACCCGGTAAAGGATCTGTATATCGTACCTAATACAAGATAAACTTAAAAAAAAAAAATAAAAAATAACAAAAAGATCTTGTAGGGTTTCTGCAAAGAAAACACCAAGCATGGTTCAAGAAAACAGCGTTTAATCAATCTACGTGTTTTGCAAACACATGAATATTGCTTTGTCAAGGAAACTTATGCTGGACTCATTAAACACTGCTTTACTGTGGTGTATTGAAATTTGCCTGGCATTTTCTTTGTGGGTATTTGCTGTTTTCAGTTGACCTCATTGTGTGAACATTAGGATTAATCATTTGTCCTGGTTCCTAATCCATTTACTTGACTCTGTTGTCTGTGTGTGAGAGAGAGAGAGAGAGAGTAGGGTGTGAGGGCACAAGCCTAAAAAGGACAGCACTGGATTAGCAGAAGCAGGTGCAGGCATAAGGACTGAGCACAGCAGAAACTGCACTGTGCCTGACTGCTAATGTAAAACAAAATACAGTGTGAAAATGGTCTATACTTCTACCATGACGACAGCTGGTGATTTCTGACTCTTGCCTTCCATGCCCAATGTCTGCAGATGCTATTAAGTAGGGGTGAATGAGTTTCTGAGAAATAAGCTTGACAGTCACTGGAAAACTGGGCAACTAAAAGGAATATACAAAAAAGGAAAACACAAAGTGTATGCTTCTCTGTCACTTGAGCTTGTTCTCTTCCCCTTGAATAAATTAAAGTGCTACTACTGAAACTCTGAGCCTCAGAACCACACAAGTTGGGGAATCTTGGAAAATTACCCTTGCTTTGAGATAAAAAAAAAAAAAAAAAAAATTGTCTAGTTAGTGGCAGACATGTGGGAAGCAAAGTCCTGCTAATATGGGGGGATTGCCCACATGAAAGAATGCTTTGGTGACACTGCAACAACTTTTGATATTTAGTGTATGTCCTTGATAACTGCAGTTCAATTTTCATAGCGGCAGTAATGAGCAATTATGGGTTTCAGATACCGGATAGGGAGACAAATAGTGTTTTTTGTTGGGAAAGCAGCATCTTCTTTTAAAAAGAAGACTATTTATGACATTAACTTAGCCATGACTCTTACCTATTTATGCTTATGCTCTCATATTTATAAATTAAGTTGATGCCCTGAGTTTAAAAGTCATAACAGAAGAAACATCCAAAACAAAATTTCTCAAAACTCTAGTTTTTATTGTTCCTTGCAAATAATTCCTTTCTCTTTTTGGGTTGAATATAAAACCTACAAGTTTCAACTCTTGTCTGCAACTACCAAGGATATAAAGTATAGTTGTGTGCAATTACCATAAATGTAGATGTTCGAGTGTATTCACTGTTGCAGTCATTACATTTGGGTTATCCTGCCTGGGCTAGCTTTCAGTCAGCCCGAATACGAGAGGCTTAGTATTTCTGCGTCAGTTGCTGTCGCTCCTGGACTGAAGTCAAGTCCGTCAGTGGTATAAAATCAGGCAGCCAACGACATTACATCAGGTTTTCTTGCCCTGTCAGGAGCCCCCAAAGAGCAAGCTAGGTTATGGTGGAAGAACACCACCAGTTGAAAGTAAATACCAAAAATTTCCTGTAAGGAGAGGGGGGGGGGGAGACAAGGGGGATGGAGGGGGGGGGGACCAGGACTGCAAAAGTGAATACACTCCAACATCTACATTTATGGTAAGTGTACACAACTGTACTATGTTCTTTGTGTTTCACTGTTGCAGTCATCACATTTGGGTTGACTCCCAAAGCTGAAGAAAAGGGTGGAGCCAGTCAAGAAGACTGGGGGCTGGCTGGGATGCCCTGCAAGACTGCGGTGGCAAAGCTTGCCCTGGATTTGGAGAAGATAGGCAGGTGGTAATGCTTGGTGAAGGTATGAACAAATGTCTGTGTTGCAGCCTCTATGATGTTCCTGGTGGTAACCTCTCTGAGAAAAGCTGCAGAGGTGGAGGTTGCCCTGGTGGAACGTGTCCTGACCTCCTTTGGGACGGTTTCCTGTGCTGTTTGCAGCAGAAATGGATGCAGTGTGCTATCCATTTGGACATTACTTGGATATGGCATTGTCCTCTGCCCCTGCTGCAAAGCAGACAAGCAATTGATCAGTTTTTCTAAAAGATTTAGTCCTATCCAAACAGGATCTGAGCTGTCTGTGTACATCTAGAGAGTGCAGAATCCCTTCCCCCTTGTTTTGTGGATTAGGGAAAATGTGGGCAAATGAATTTATTGGTTGAAAGCCATACTGGAAACCACTTTAGGCATGAAGGATGGGTTAGTCCTGAGGGAGACCCCCGTCAGCATGGAAAATGATGACTGGCTCTACAGCCATGAGCACTTGCAGCTCTGACACTCTTCTAGCTGAAGTGATAGCCAGAAGCAAGGTTGTCTTCCAAGAGAGGAATTTTAACTCTGTTGAAGCTGCATGTTCAAAGGGGGTAGGGTGAGCTTTTCCAACACAAAGTTAAGGTCCCAAGCTGGGGTAGGAGCTCTTATGGGTGGCCTTAATTTGTTAGCCCCTCTTAGGGACTCTTTGATAACAGGATGTGAGAAGAGAGGTGGCTCTGTGCTGTAATAAGCAGAGATGGCAGAGGCATGAATTTTAATAGAAGAGAAGGACAGACCCCCGTGTAGTAGGTCTGCTAGGTAATCCAGGACGAGAGGTAGGGAGGGCTGTGCCATTCCAGCTCCCTTAGCCTAGATCCAGGTGCAAAACCTTTTCCACTTGTCAGCATAAGATTTTCTGGTGCTTGAGCATCTGGCCTCGCGTATAACATCTAGGACTCGTTTGCTTAGGCTGGCAACTTGATGAGAGGTCAGGGAATAAGCCAAGCTGCCAGGTTGAGGGTCTGCAATATGGGATGCATGAATTCTCCATTCCTCTGGGTCAGGAGTGTTGGGATTTGAGTTATGTGCCATGATGGCAGGGGTGACAGGCTGCGCAGCAGTGGGCACCAGTGCTGGCATGGCCAGTCTGGGGCAATCAGGATTGCCCTCAGTTTTTCCTCCCTTATTTTGAGCAGTACCCTTGAAATGAGTGGTAGAGGGGGAAATGCATACACAGAGAGGTTTACCCACTGGAAGGATAGAGCATCCACTTTCCAGGCTATGCTGTGAGGTTCCCTGGTGCAGAATTTGCTGAGCTGATGATTGGAGTGGGAGGCAAAGAGGTCCACCTTTGGGGTGCCCCATTTCTGGGTTACAATGGTGAAGGTTCTGTGGTCTAGCTGACACTTGTGTGGGTCTAGCAGGTTTCTGCTTAAGTTGTCTGCCAGATAGTTTAGGGAGCCTGGCAGGAATTGTGCTAGCAGGTGCAGTTGCATGGCTGAGGCCGTGTGCCAAAGGGTCATGGCAAGCCTGCAGAGAGGATAAGAGTGAGTCCCTCTCTGCTTGTTGATATACCACATCACTGTGGTGTTGTCTGTTTTTGATCAGTAGAGGCCCCGGGGAGAGTAGGGGTCTAAAAGCTGTCAGGGCGTGCTGAACAGCTAGAATCTCTTTTTGGCTGATGTGCAGATGTATTTGATTTGGGCTCCAATGCCCCTGAATGCACCTGCTGTCCAGGTGTGCACCTCTGGCATAGTCTGATGAGTCTTTGGTGAGGGTCTGGACGGCGTGGGGTTGTGAGAAGGGAAGGCCCTTGTTGTGGTTGCATGTTGCTGCTCACCAAAGAAAATCTTTCCTTAGACAAGGTATCATTGGTATGATAGTTTCCAGGTCTTGAGAGTGATGACACCAAAGACTTTTTAGGTACCATTGTAGTTTCCTCACATGCAGTCTGACATATGGAATGAGTAGAATGCAGGAGGCCATGAACCCTAGAGTTTGCAGGATTTTCCTTGCAGATAACTGGGTTCTGGTGGCTAGTTGAGAGAAGTAGTATGTCGGGTAGGCTTGTTTTTCTGGAGTAACGAATGCCATCTGGGATGCTGTTGTCCAGGCTTGCTCCCAGGAATACAATTTTTTGTGTGGGGTCTAGTTTTGATTTCTTTTTATTGGTAATATACCCCAGGGATGTCAGTAGGTCCTTTACAAAGGTTAGGTGCTGCAACAGCTTTTCCTGACTGCCTGAATCAGGCAGTCGTCTAAGTAGGGATAAATTTGAATATTTCTTTGTCTGCAAGAGGCAATGGCTGGAGCCAGGCATTTTGTGAAATCTCTGGGAGCAGTGGATAAGCCAAAGGGAAGCGCAGAGAACTGAAAGTGCATAGATCCTCGCCTGAAACGTAGATATTTCCTGCAAGATTCCCTGATTGGGATGTGTAGGTAGGCCTCTTTTAGGTCTAAGGTGGCTAATCAAGCATCCTTGGAAGGCATAGGAAGAAGCTGCTGTAGGGTGAGCATTTTGGATTTTGCTATCACCAGAACGGTGTTTAGAATGGATAGATCGAGGATTGGGCACCAAAGGTGTCCTCTTTTCTGGGTACCAGGAAGAGTCTGGAATAGAAACGTTGGCCTACCTGTTCTGCAGGTACATGCTGTATTGCCCTCATGGAGAGCAGGGAAGGGACTTGCTTTTTGGCCTCTGCCCACTGGTTTGGAGGAAGATCTGGGAACTATTTTGGAGTTGGCAGTGTGTGGAAATAAAATTTGTATCCCTGGGACACTATGCTGAGGACCCATCGGTCGTTGATAACAGAGGCCCAGTTGCTTGCATGGAAGGAGAGTTTTCCTCCTAGGGGCACAAGCAGATGGGCAAACATAAGGGGTGGAGGTGTAAAGTCATTGTGAGTTCTTACCATAAGGGGATGGCTTTGCATTTCCTGTTTTTGAAGAGGAGGAACTCCATTACTTACATCTCTGCATTCCCTGGGGCTGTTGTCTGGGGTGTGTCTGCTTCCCTTGGGTCTGGGCTGAGCTGGCCTGGAGGGGCCAGGAAAGGACCAGTGCTTGGAGGGGCAATGCCTACTGAACCTCGGAGGCTGGACCTGTAAGAAGTCTTTAACTGTCTGCATAGATTTAGCTTTTTCTTCTATCTTTTTTAAGACCTTTTCTGCCTTGGTGCCAAATAAATTGTCTTTGTTCAATGGTGCATCCAATAATTTGGATTTGACATGGTCTGGCAAGGTCTGTTCCTTAAGCCAAGCATGCCTTCTAAGGACAGAACCAGTGACTGCTACCCTGCAAGATGCTTCTAGGGTGTCAAAGGTACACTGCAAGGTGTGCTTAGTAACTTGACTTACAGAATGCATAAGCTCTTGTAATTATTTTCTGCACAAGCAAGAAAGGAAGATATTTTTTGTTTGAGGAGTTCCATGAAATGCTGCTGCTATTTCAGCATATAGAACTGACGATTTAATGCTCTAATAGCAAGAGTAGCAGAGGTGTATACTGTATACTTTTTTACCACATCTGTCTAAAGCTCAGGAATCCCTATCTGAGGGGGGTGGGATTCTTAGCTGGACTTGCTTTCATTCCTTTAGGTCCTTAAGAGATGACTTCTGGGTCAGCAGTAGGATTTTTGAAAAGGGATTTGTGAGAGTCAGGGACTCTGTAGTACCTATCAGGTTTTCTAGGAGCAGGAGGAAGGGTGTCAGGAGTCAAAATGGATTCTATAAAAACATCATCCACAACATCCAGGACAGGAGGAAAGGCCAATGTTCTGTGCTGTGGTAAATCTAAGAATTCCCTGAATCTCTTTTTCGACTGAGGATAGTCTTGACATTCCCACTGGAAACGCTCCCTTAAAGTATGAAGGGTTTCTCCAAATGAAAACTCCTCGGGTGGAGAGGTAGAAGGAATGGATTCCTCTGCATCAGAATCCTCATAAGCAGAGAGGGGGTTTGCATGTCTTCATATTCAGAAGCATCAGAGTCATCGGACTCCTGTTCAGAAAAAAATATCGGGGACAAGTCTCTTTTTCTTTTGGAAGTGGTAGCCTGGCTTACCCTAATAAGCATAATAAGGTCTTCCGCCATTCTAACCATTTGAGATTGAGGCAAGAAGCAGGTGCCTGAGCTTGGGTCATCGTTTTTTAGGGCGTAGTTTGTACCCTGGGCCTTAGAAACTTGGTAATTTTAGAAAGAACTGAAGATGCGAAAGACGTCGTCAGTCTGTGTCGAGTATCGGCAGTGTAAAGTACTTCCTCGGAAGCTGGTGCCTGCTTAGTGGCTCACGACCCATCCAAAGGTAGAGACATCCGCAGGATCCTTAGTTGAATAAGAGTCTCACGGCATAACCGGACTCCAAAAGGGTCTTGGTAGTGGCCTGCGAATCCACAGAACCGGGCATCAGGGGCTACAAAAGCACCTCAGTGAAGACCGGAGAACTGACGACTAGCTTAGCGGAAGCGTCATCAGCAGTTTTGGACCTGAGTGGTCTGTCTCTGTCTTTATCTTTATGTTTTTTCGGAAGATCGATAGTCAGATGGCTTACCGAAGCCATATTGGAATTCAAGGACTGAGAGCTAAAATATCTAGTTACAATAAGGGCCCAATGATGTATAGTTCTGGTGTTGAACAAAGCACAAAAGCGACAGTGAGGGATGTCGTGGTCTGAGCCTAAACAGGTGAAGCAGTAAGAATGGAAGTCTCAGTGTGGTATTTTCTTTCTACAGTCTAGATAATTGCCAATGTTTTCTGACATTGGTTACAGCAAGAAAAAAGGATCCCCAATGGGGTACTTAGCTTTAGAAGACTTCAACTTCAATTCGGAAATGAAACTCAGGTAGCGGACAACCAGCACTCATACGAACTGCTTCTGCTTATGGCTCCTCGGCAAGAAAGTCTGATGTAATGGCATCAGCTGCCTGATTTTATACCACTGATAAACTGATATCAGTCCTGGAGTGACAACAACTGGCGCAGAAATACTAAGACTCTGGTATTCGGACCGACTGACGGCTACCCCTGGCAAGATAACCCAAATGTGATGACTGCAACAGTGAAACACAAAGAACATCACACAATTTTTTGTTCTCTTTTCCAGGTAAGGACTATATAATTCATTGTTCTCTCTTCTAGGTAAATGTGTCTCACAACTGCTTTTCTGATTTTACTGTTGCCTGTAATTTGTGTGCATTTGAGATTGTAATAACCCTGGCTGTGCCTGAGATTCAGCCACTGAAATCAGTGCATTCCCTATTTTTTTTTAGTACTATCTTGTCTCCCCATCTTTTACTCAACCTTTTATTGCTCCACCACCCCTTTCTCTGCCTCTTTGTACCTCATCACTATCAATCTTTCCCTCCCCTTCTCAGTTTTAAGACTACTTAATACAACTTAAAACAAAACTACTATATAACCAATTAGCAATTCCACACACCAATTAAACAATATCTTTAGTAAAGCCACTTCACTCTAGGATTCTTTCTACCCTACTACTTACAATAATTCCTTCAAATTACCAATAACATCCCTCTTCTCTCGTATCCAAAACCCACCTTCAAGTTGAAAACATATAAAACACACACTGACATACCCTTCCATCCCCACTGCAAATTTCTAACCTACATCTCCAGGAAACAGTTCCTTTTGCAAACATACATGATTCACCACTGTAAGCTCTCTCTAGTCATACAGAAATGACTAACAAACTTTACTTCATTCTACAAAGATTAATAAGATCAAGTGACACCTCTTTAAACCCTGGACCATCTTATCTACCAATGTCTCCAAAGGATGAATTTCTCACTCTCACTGCAAGTAACTCAAAT
The DNA here is from genome assembly GCF_019279795.1 of Protopterus annectens. Classification (NCBI taxonomy): domain Eukaryota; kingdom Metazoa; phylum Chordata; order Ceratodontiformes; family Protopteridae; genus Protopterus; species Protopterus annectens. The sequence goes on from NC_056743.1 coordinate 815,343,147, forward strand.
TCTACCATTCTCTACAAGTTGCACCATTACTCCAAAAAACAATTACCTCTATACTCTGCATCAGTTACTGCAGTATTAACAACCTAGAGTCAGTGCTAAATGCAGAAAACCTGTACATAGTAAGAATAACTGAAATCTGACTTAAGGATAACTACTGCCAATCCAAATTTACCCAGGATAACTGCAAAACTCTCTTGCACAGCAGATCTGCGCACATAGGCCTGATGGAGGAGTCTTTCTTTTTTTTTTTTTTGGAGGAGTCATGCTCTTGACCAAACAGAAGACTTCTATGGATATGATTAACTCTACCAATGCCAACCAAACAGATGACAACGTACCCAACTGAGTACAATGAAGCATTAGCCTTGGCAAAAATAACCTTCTTGCTACTGGGGTTATACATATTCATTCCCCAAGCTCTATTCTAAACATTAGAAATATCTTAATGGAAGTTTTCCCCACAAGAATTAAGAAAAAAAAGAAGTTATGTACTCACCATAACGTTCCATGTTTGTAATCCATCTCGCCCTTCATTCTTACACACGGGACTCGGCCTATTACAAAGCTCAAAGTCTTCAAGTTGGCTCATGGCTAGGTAGGTATCCCATGGTGCACCAGTATAATCCCCAGATCTTGTTTGCTGCTAAACTATAGAAAGACAGAACAAAAACTATCCAGAAAGAACAACAATAATAAAAGGTCTCCACCTGTCATGAAAAATGTTTCTGTCTCCAAATCCTTCCAGGAAGGGGGTAGGAGGGTGGGTCAGTAAGAATGAAGGGCGAGATGGGCTACAAGCATGGAACATTATGTTGAGTGAGTACACAACTTCTTTATGTTCTGTAGTCCTATCTCGCCTTCATTCTTACACCTGGGACAGCGTTCCTAGCACCTTATTCTTGGGTGGCTCACGAAAAAATACTCCTGAGTACCATAGAACCAAAGGAGGCTCTACCCCTAGAGTTCAAATCCAAGTTGTAATGAGTAATAAAGGTGTGAGGGATAGCCCAGGTTGCTGCTGCACAAATATTATCAACTGGAACCCTGGCTTGAAAGGCTGCAGAAGTAGACTGTGATCTTGTAGAGTGAGCCTTAATCTTGAATGGTAAAGGCTTTCCATCGGAAGAATAAATGTAGGAAATACAACTGGAAATCCAATTCGAAAGGGTCACTTTGGAAACTGGGAAACCTAATCTGGAGTCGGAGAAGGAAACAAACAACTGGTTTGACTTCCTGAATTCCTTGGTCCGGTGTAGATAGAACCGTAATTGTCTATAAATGTCCAAATGATGAAATCTGTACTCTGCTGCGTTGGAATGACTAGGGAAGAACAGGGGAAGCTCTATAGTTTGGTTCAAGTTACTATGAGAACACACCTTAGGGACAAAAGATGGGTTTGCGCGAAGAGATACTTTATTTTTGTGGAAAATCAAATAAAGGGGCTTGATAGACAGTGCTTGTAACCCTGACATTCGCCTAGCAGATGTGATGGCCACCAGAAACAAAGTCTTCCAACAAAGAAACTTCAACGAACACGAATGAGCTGGTTCAAAAGGTGGAGACGTTAATTTAGATAGGACGAAGTTTAAATCCAATGAAGCTACCGAATCCTGAAAGGGAAGTCTCAAAAAAGTAGCACCTTTAAGGAAGGTTTTACACAATCTGTGTGACATCAGATTAGACTCATGTTGACCCAAATGAAAATTTTATATTGCTGCCAACTGAACCCTACTTGTGGCAGCAGCAGAACCCTGGTGAATAAGTTCAGACAAGAATTCCAAAACCACTGGAATGGATGTGGTGTAAGGATCAACATTCCATTCCTCAGCCGAGATAGAAAACCTTCTCCATTTGCTGGCGTATACCTTTCTAGTGGAGGGTTTGTGAGAAGTTGTGAGAATATTGGTCACAGCGGGTGAAAAATCATGAAGCCTGACTAGGGATGGAACTGGAGCAGCCAAGCTGTCAAATTGAGGGTGTGGAGGCTGGGATGAAGAGAGCCTGACATCTGCTTCAATAGATCTGGCACTGGGTCCAGAATCCATGGGTCGTCTAGTAGATGAGGCCTGAAAAAGGGGAACCAAACCTGATGAGGCCAGTAAGGAGTGATGAGGATCAATTTACTTCCCAACAGTTTCACTTTCTGAATCACCTTGGATATGAGAGGAAAGGGTGGGAAAGCATAAAGGAGACCCAGGGGCCAATTGTGAACAAGTGCGTCTCTTGGTGACTCCCCCAGAGGGGGAAAAATAGCTGCTGCATTTGGATTTGATCGACTGGCGAAAAGATCGCAGCAAGGCTGTCCCCATCTGTGGAAAATCTGTTCCGCTATGTCCTGCTTCACAGACCACTTGTGCAGCATCAAGATTGCCCGGCTGAATTTGTTGGCTATGACGTTGGTTGTCAATGGGATGTGCAATACCACTAGAAAGTGCTGGGAAGATATCATCCATTTCCAAACACGAATGGCCTCTCGACAAAGGGGGTAAGATCTGGTTCTGCCTTGTTTATTGAGATACCATACTACCGACATGTTGTCTGACTGTATTGCTATTATCCCAAGAGGAAGAAGGTCATGGAGTGCTTGCAACGCCAGAAGCACTGCCCTCATCTCTAGGACACTTGATATGCAGGTGAGCCTCATGATCTTGCCATGTGCCTTGGATAGTCCTGCCTAGATAATGTCCCCCACCCTATCTGTGAGGCATCCGTGGTCACAGTAGCAATGGGATGGCGAGGAAGGAATGGAGTGCCTGTAGTTAGCTGGTTGGGTTGGAGCCACCAACAGTGGTCATTTTTGCAAGACTCTGTTAAAAGGATGTGGTGGGATAGAGGGAGTTGGTGGTGGTTTACCACCACATAATGGACGGATGGTCGAGCCCTGATGACCAAAAGGTGTGTGAAAAATATGCAAATTGCCGAACGCAACTGTATCGAATTGCAAACCCGCTCTCCCTTTGTGACCCATGTTAGCACTCGTTTTGGATGTAGAGCGGTCAAAAATGTCACATTTGGTGGATTTGCGACATTCCGACTGTTCGACATGCAAAAATTCGGTTACCAGAATCGATCATTGTTGGGTTCGACTGCCGTGTGTTCGGTTATGCAGTGGTAAACCGTTGCTGGAAGGCCCACTGAGGTGATAGAAGCCACTGAAGAATCCGCATGTGTAATCTGGCAAGAGGAACTAGCAATATAGTGGAGGCCATGGTCCCTAGGAGTTTCAGCACTGTCTTTGCCTTGACTTTCCGGACGGGGAGTAGACGAAGGACTTGTTGTATGAGATTTTGTGCACTTTCTGCCTGAAGACGAGCCAAAATGGAGAATGTTTATTTCTGTGCCTATAAAAGTCACAAATTGAGAGGGCAATAAGGCAGACTTTTCCCAATTTATAGTAATCCCCAACTGGGCACAAAGTTGGATAGTGGAGTCTCTGGTTTGAAGAAGTAGATGCCTGGTGGGGGTGGTCAAGAGCCAGTCGTCCAGGTACGGAAACACTTGGAATCCTAGACGTCTCAGTTGAGCTGTCACTACTGCCATACACTTGCTTAAATATCCTGGGGGCTGTGGTGAGACCAAAGGGCAGAGCATGAAACTAGTAGTGACTGGCTCCCAGCCAGAAGCGTAGAGGGCTCCTCGATGTTCTGTCCATTTTTATGTGGTAGTACACATCTTGGAGGTCTATTGAGCACATCCAAGTGTCTTTCCCTAACAGAGGGAGTATAGACTGCAGTGTCACCATCAAGAACTTGTCCTTTACGGATTTGTTTAATTTGCTGAGGTCCAAGATAGGCCTCCAGTCCCATGTACGTTTTGGCTCTAAAAAGATTCTGGAGTAAGTTCCGAATCCTACCTGGTCTGCAGGGATGGTTTGGATGATTCTGTTTGCAAGCAACTTGTTCACTTCTACAGTTGCTTGATCCCTGTGATTGGGTGAAACATCCGGGATCCTCTTGGGAACATGAGGTGGAAGAGAAAAGGGTATGGAATAACCTCTGGTGATAATTCTTTGTACCCATTTGTCCCAGGTGATGCTTAGCCAGGCTTCTGGATACAAAGAAATGCGACCCCCGACCGGCTCGAGAGAAGCACAGCTGGGGCCCACATCAGCAGCGCTGATAGGGTCAGCCTCAAAACGAATCGCGCCATCCCTGGTGTTGCGGTCCGCCCATGCCTCTAGGGCGATGTCTACCATTTGCTCCTCCACCTCTGCTTCTGAAGGAAGAGTCACCCTGTGCATCCTGGAAAAACCTCTGAGACTTCTTGAACCACATTTTACCACCTCTCTGACCCTTGGGGTATGGTCTAGAGGGGACGGTAAAATGTACTCTCATGGCAGAGAGCGTTTTCCTTTCCGGCTTGCACCTTGTGAGTGTGTCTTTTACCTTAGGTCCAAACAAGGAAGAACCGTCAAAGGGGGAGTTGTTAAAGGTAGACTTGAACGGCTCTGCAAAATTACACAAGCACATCCAGGAGTGCCTCCTAAGGAAAACTCCTGAATCCAATGCCCTGCTCGCTCCATCAGCTGCATAAGAAATCAGCCTCACGGAGAAGTTAACAATGGAATTCAAGGTAGACAACTGAGCAGACACCTTATCAGGGACTCCTTCAGTAGATGTACCTTGTAGAGTCTCTCCCAACTCCTTAAGATCATCGCTCTGAGGCCTTGTAAAATGTGTTAGGTAGTTCAGCGATCTGAGAGTGAATGCCACTGATGAAAAGATATGCTTCCCATATCTGTCTATCATTCGAGACTCCTTGTTCGGTAGATGGACAGATGAAGTCTCCGCTAGTTCCTTCTTAATGGCTTCTGCCACCACCATAGCATCTACAGGAACGCCCTTGGACAAAAATTCCTTCTCCTTGGGGGCTGACAAAAATTTATTGGGTCTCCTGGGGACTGGCTCCATGGCATCAGGAGTCTCCCACACCTTTCGACTAACAAGGTCTAAAAGTTCGTCGAAAGGTGGAGACACCCAAGAGGCTGAAGGTTGAGACCCGAAAGCCTTCAGGTACACCGGCTCCTCATCAGAAGGGGTAACTGTGGGCCAGCCGCACCTCTGCTTAAGGATCTCTAAGATGTCTACAAAGGAGACATCATCAGAGGACGACTTGGGGGACCCTTCTGACTCCTGGAGGTCAGTGTTGGAGGTAAGAGACTCATCCTGGGAGATTACATGCTTCCTCTTGCATGTCCTCTTCGGAGGGGGCTCCTCAGAAGGATATTCCGAGGAGGTTTCGGAAGAGTGGGGGCCACCAGCCGGGGGCTCCTGAGGCTGCGGGTCTCTGCTATCTAGAGAGGGAGTAGGTGTTGAGACGGAGGTCGGTGCCCAAGGGGGAAGAGTGTCAGTACCCCTGGGTGGAGCTGATGATCGGGACAGCACACTCCGCATCATCTCGAAGGCAGACCTCTCCGGCTCCAAGGAGACAGAGGAAGTCATCAGCTCCGAGACAGATGTAGGGTCTGAGCTCACCCTAGCCGATGCACCGAGAGGGAGACTCAGAACCGAAAAGATCCGGGTCCAAGCGTCCCTGTCGGGGACGACTGGAGAGCTTCAGCTCCTGGACAACCCTGACAGCACCGAAGGTGTCAGAGCGGAACTCGGCTCCGAGACAGCCTTGGGGGGAGCTGGCACAGAGTGTTCCACAACCAGCGGTACCGAACACTCCAGCTCCAAAAGCCCAGCATGACTCAGAGGAGGAACCACAGAAGGGGAAAAGGACTCAAGTGGCTCCGGGACCAACTGGGTTGGAGCCAACAGCATTTTTGGCAAGGCAGCTGACTTCAGCAGTCTCAACATTACTCTCTCTCCACATCTTCTTCTGATAGGCTCCTGGAAGACAGTATGGGAGATCTGGACCTCTGTAAGATAGGGGACCTTAAAGTTAGGGAGACCTGCAATGGTTCTCTGGACCGGCACCGATGTTTGCTATCAGTAGTCGGCTCCGAAATGCATGGCTCCGACACTGGAGACATAGTAGCCACGACCTCGATCGGTTCCAAGATCAGTGGAGCTGAGGAGGGAGAAGTCTTGTCTGGTTTTGAAAGTTTAGGAGGTGGTTCCAAAGCACCAGATGGCACTGGGGAAAGCCTCTTGGAAGGTTTAGCCTTTTCTTTTTTAGATGCCTGAGATTTGGAGGAAGACGACGAACTGGCTAAGTCCTCCTCGAAAGAAGGCTTAAGGAGACCTTTTAATATTAGTTTGTTCTTTTGCTCCTGTATGAACCTGACACTGAAAGAATGGCAAAACAAACATGTTTCTTGCAGATGGATGGCTCCGAGGCAATATACACAGTTACTGTGGCCATCGGTAATAGACATCTTCTGAGAGCATTTCACGCATTTCTTAAACCCCGAGAGTTTATCGTCTTTTTTCTCTTTAGACATGGTATGAAGATGCAGCAAAAGACACAAGCCAAACACAACAAGCACTAGGTCCTCTAACTTAAATGGGCCTAGCCCTTACCACACTAACAGTCACACCACCACGAGGACTAAATCCTCTAACTCAAACGGGCCTAGCCCAGGGAAAAGAAAAAGGAGAGAAAACTAGGTCCTCTAACTCAAACGGACCTAGAAAAGAGAAGACTAAAGATCAGAAACTACCAAATATACTGTACACACACACACACACACACACACACACACACACAGTATGAGCCAGAAAAGTCCAACTGCTTAAATTCTAAGACGTAGAACCAAAAGGGTTGAGAATATCAAGACCCCTTGCCAACTAGAGCTAAATATCTGACTAATATCTAGGTGGAAATAATCTAATGCTAACTAGCTAGACTAAAAAAAAAACTGTACAATAAAGAACTCTGCACAGAAAGGTTAAACTGAGCGCAAACGTGCACCTTAACAGCAACCACTAATTATATAAGGAATAATTATTAAACTACCAAACTACCAAACGCTCTAAGCTAATAAGCACAGCAATCAACAACAAGGGGCAAAATGCCCGTTAAATAGAACAAACTGGCACACAGGATACCAATGAGAACAACAAGGCCAACGGCCAACCAGTTTTCAACAATAATTATCTAAAGCAGGCATGGGCAAACTACGGCCCGGGGGCCACATGCGGCCCATTAAACGTTTTGATTCAGCCCGCCACCTCCCAACCATCCCGAATTACTCGGATTTGTTTGAGTTTTGGGGTCCCAATAATGGGGTGCCACGATTCCCGAGTGGCACCCCTTCATTTCCGATTTTTCATCTTTTTTTTTTAGACTTTTTCATTTTTCGTGGTTTTGGAGCTGATGTCATCACGTGCGCAATGAGGTCAGCTCCGTCAGCCTGTCGGAATTAAGATCAAGGGACATGCGGGAGCGCGTCTGTTAGAATAATGGGACTGCCCGCCGTTTTGGATTTAAGCTCAATGGACTTTTACACCATAAAACTGCAGAGTTTTCCAGGCAGAATGGGAGTTGCTGCACAGCTTGCTTTGAAGTTTTCTTTAAGGTAACAAGTGTGTGTGTGTGTGTGTGTGTGTGTGTGTGTGTGTGTGTGTGTATGCGATCGGAGAGAGAAAGTGAGTGAATGCAGGTTTGAAAGGTGAATAGTGTGTATGTGTGAGCGATCGGAGAGAAAAAGTGAGTGAATGCAGATTTGAAAGGTAAAGTGTGTGTGTGTGTGTGTATGCGATCGGAGAAAGTGAGTGAATGCAGGTTTGAAAGGTGGTGTGTGTGTGTGTGTGTGTGTGTGTGTGTGTGTGTGTGTGTGTGTGTGTGTGTGTGTGTGTGTGTATGCGATCGGAGAGAGAAAGTGAGTGAATGCAGGTTTGAAAGGTGAAGAGTGTGTGTGTGTGAGCGATCGGAGAGAAAAAGTGAGTGAATGCAGGTTTGAAAGGTGTGTGTGTGTGTGTGTGTATGCGATCGGAGAGAGAAAGTGAGTGAATGCAGGTTTGAAAGGTGAAGTGTGTGTGTGTGTGTGTGTGTATGCGATCGGAGAGAGAAAGTGAGTGAATGCAGGTTTGAAGGGTGAAGTGTGTGTGTGTGTGTGTGTGTGTGTGTGTGTGTATGCGATCGGAGAGAGAAAGTGAGTGAAATTAGTGAATGCAGATTTGAAAGGTGAAGTGTGTGTGTGTGTGTGTGTGTGTGTGTGTGTGTGTGTGTGTGTGTGTGTGTGAGCGATCTGCTTCATTATCTATTCTCTTGCCTTATCCTTCAAAAAAAAGAAATGATCTGACTGCTTAAAATAAGTAAAATGTGCATTCTCTCCACATCACTAGGCACTCCATTGAATATTTGTACTTTTAGTGTGTTCCCAACAGTTGGGTCGTCACACTGAACTGCACTACAGTTTGGTTGCTTTGCTTGCTTAATATTCATCACAGACTCAGCCTCCCATTCTTTATCATCCCCTTCCCACAAGAAATGTCTTTCTTTCAACTTTGGACATTTCCTTCCTGCTCATGTTGGTTCTTTAAAGTATACTACTGTAGTTTTCCTTTCATTTGTACAACTGCATTGTACTCCAGTCCAGATGCAAATGTACATTAAATGCACAGACCCCAAATCTGTCCACTGACAGCTATAGTTATACAGCATGTTTATGAAAGTTCTCCAGGCATGTCTAGTGTAATGCAGTTCAAATAAAGTGAAATATGCTGTACATTTATGAGATTTAAATTTTTTTTTTTTATTTATGTGGTTATGGATTACTTTTCTGTCACAGCAATGGAACAGCATATGATGAGAAATCAAGTCCTGTTTATTAAAGTGAATGTCAGGGATTTCTGTAGTGAGATTGAAGAAGAGGGAGGAAGCAAATACCTTAATTTGAATTATTGCATTTTTATATAACCCATTAAACAATCAAGATCTGTAAAATTACACACTGAAATAAAGAAATTTAAGTCTTCAGTTTAAACACATTTTTAATCATAACACTGAAAGATGCATTGCAATAACTCAAACTGCATGTTGAGCTAGTTATGACTCCCAAATGTAGATGTAATTGCAAGTAATGAGACCCCCTAGTGATTTAATAGCAAAACAATTTGCACAGGTATACATATGCATACTGTTCGGCTGTCAAGTCAAGAGGAGGTCACATTACTTGAAAGTACAGCTGTAGCAGATGTGTATTTTTCCCCCAGTGAGGTGATGTTTTCAAAGCATGCCATCTATCTGCTCCTGTTCCAGCCCCTTTGTCAAATGTTAGAACTCAATGTGGTCCACGAATCAAAAAGTTTGCCCACCCCTGATCTAAAGTGAATAAGAAGGTATTTCAGCAAGACTGAAACTACTCTAACGATAGTTAAACACTAGCAAAAGCCAAATAACTTGAAAAGTTAAACTGTAATATAGAAAAAAATAGCAAAATGTGTTAAAACTTAGCCACGGCCAAGAAGAAGCACATCTGAACTCGTCGATGCGGAAAACGAGATCTGGAGATTATACTGGTGCACCATGGGATACCTACCTAGCCACGAGCCATCTAGAAGACTATGAGCTTTGTAATAGGCCGAGTTGGAGCCGAACCCATGTGTAAGAATGAAGGCGAGATAGGACTACAGAACATAAATACTATTATCCTGGGAGACTCACTTTAATGCCACAAACACAGAAGCCAAATGATTAGATACCTTCTTCAAAACTTCAGTCTTGAGCAGTTGGTTACAATCCACTAATCATGAAATCATACAGCTTTACATCTGCTTTTCACAAGTCTCTCATCGCAGGTCTAGCATACACTCCATACACAAATACTCAGTGATCAGTGCCCTATTCTCTCAACATGGTCCTTCCAAACTATTAAGCACCTCATCCCAACAGTCATTTGCCACCCTTTCCCAGATTACAGACTAGCTATTCTGAATGACACCTTAAGATCTCACAGACTAGGCACCTCTGGGCTGTACACAAGATCCTTCTGCTGTTCTTGCTTTCTTTAATAATAAACTTATCAGCTTATCCAGGACCTCTTACTTCCTACCACAGAAGACTAAGAGGATAAAAGTGTCCCTGGCTTTCCAATGAAATTGACAATCTGATGAAACAGAGGGATAGGGCTTGGATGACTTGAAAGAGAGAGACAGAGAATTTACCTAGAAGCAATCATAACAGACCAAAACGTCTGGAGTATCTTGCACTAAGAAAACAAACTAGAATGCCAACAAATTCAACCAAAATCCCTTTACCTCAGAACCACAGAATACTAACACAGCCAGCCCTAAGCTCTTCTTTAAAGAAATAAAAAGACTACCTGGTCAAATCAAAAATCCCCCCTATAACTCACCTCCTCCAACTAGTACCATCTCCACTACAACTGAACACTGCGCTTTCTTTCATACTTCATCCATCACAGAACACACTAACTTTTTTTCTACCTTGAATACATCCAGCACAAACCTACATAATCACTTATATCGGCTAGCTGAGAATGGTGATATCTTCTACTTCATAGAAATCACCACAAAGGAAACAAAACAGCTCCTAATAGTCTAAAACCATCCTCACGAGCTTTCAGCATGCTTCATCTTACTAAGGAAAGCTGCTGACAAAATTGCTAAATCACTTACTAAAGACTTTCAATCTCTCCCTCATAAATAGGCGGAGTTCCACCGATCGTTAAACATACACAAATAATTCTTCCCCCCAAATTTTCCCCACCAAAAACCCACAAAGATTTTTGACCTATTTTAAATCTATGTATACTATCTAAAATATTTGAAAAAAATATTTATAAATAACTTTTCAAATACATAAACAGCTATGGCCTCCATATAGACAAACAGCATGGCTTCAGAAACAAAGTCAGTATTTTAACTGCCCTACTCACTGCAACTGATGACATTTATAGTAACATCAATGATAGACTTATTGCAGCCGGCCTCTATAGGTATGACAAGGGCATCTGAAATTCACAATCTTCTCAGAAAAAAACTCAGTAAATTCAACTTTGGCAACAATACTATAAAGTGGTTCCAAAGCTGCCTGGAAAAGAGAATTTTCCAAATCCACACCATTAAACACATTTCCTCCATAGAAACCTTTAGTACAGGAGTCCCACAAGGACTGGTTTAAGGCTCTTTAATGTACTTCGTTATTAATGATATTACAAATAACTTACCCTCATTAATATCTTTTAGGAAGAAAACCTGCATTCTGCATTACAAGCCAATAAATGCCGTAATCCTCTATATTCAGAATGATTTCCTTCAGTTGGGACAATGATCAGAAAATAAATTATTAATACCAAAAAGAACAGTCTGAAGGTTTTGCCTTTAACTGCAAACTTCCCACATCCATTACCATATTATCCCACAATTCTCAGAACATAACTATCCTAGTCTCAACTCCACACCCAGTACTTTCTTTCAAACCCATATGGATTCCATAAAAGCTAAAGTCTTTTCTCAATTAAAACTTTGCTATAAAACCTCTCATTGTTCACCACGGTAGCTCAGTTTAAACTTGTCAAAAATGTTTGCCTTCCTAAATTAGAATACTGTCTTCCACTGCTAGCTTTCAACTCAGTGTATAACACCTAAAAATTATACATAACAGAACATAAAATTTGCAAATCTGCTCTACTGGCAAACTGCTGGGTCAAATCACTGCAATATTCTAAAGAAACTAAACCTGCCACCTATCATGCCAAGATCTATTGTCTTACTAGGCACTTTCCTCATTAAAATACTAAATGAAGGCTACTGTCCAACACTGAATAGAAAACAGCTTTAAGAGGGCAAGTACACTCACTGAGAAATACCAATAAAAACACTCACCCTAAGCAGACCCCCTTTTAAAACTGTCACTGAGAAATGCACCTTTACCGGACTGGGCCCTGCTCTGTGGAGTAAACTTCCACATGAAGTGAAATCTAAAACTACTCTCCTACGGTTCAAAATAGCACTCTCTGAGCACCTTCACAATGAAACAAAATGCAAACATTTTAGGGACAATGGATAAGTTATATAACACTCCAATGCCATCTCTACACCACTCTGTTATATCTACTGCTTTGAAATTGCACAGTGTAAACATTTATATAGTCTACTGCAAAACATGTTAGATGTATACTATTATAACACTCATTGGCTGTTATAAGAATCTTCATATGAGACTCCTCCCAAGGGTCATTTCTCCCCAGAAAGAACTTACTTGTAAACCACACTTTTGTTATCTATTGTGCACTGTACATATGTACACAATAAAGTAATTCATAGGCAGGTACTAGGCTATCGGCCCAAGGGCCTACGTAAGCCTAGCCAGCAAGGTACCATAGCTTACGCCACCCAAGAAAGTTATTTTCCTGTGCCACTGTCCAGCAGAGACAGAGAAGTGATCCCCAGGGTGTATTTCCTATTTCCCACCCACTCATCAAGATTTTTCTTGAAGAGTGCTAATGAAGAACTTTGCTTGACATAGATGGGCAGCTTGTTCCAGAGTATAAGTCATCTCTGGGACAGGAATATATCCCTCCAGCGTGTCCTGTTTATTGTTGTGACAAGGTTTAGGTCCCTAGAGCATGTAGCTTTGAAGGATTGGGATTTCTTTAGGTGTAGCATGTCCAACAGCTCTGGGTTTGACATAGCTTTATATGTTACGCAGAGATCACCTTCGAGTAGGCGATATGCTACGGAGTAAAGCTGGAGTTTTTTGAGGCAGTCAGTGTGGGACATTTGTTTAAGGCCAGTAATCCTCTTTGTGAGGTACTTCTATGGCCTTTTCAGCTGCTGCAGATGTCTTGTGAGGTACATTCCAAAAGGGGCGTTGTACTCTATAATGGGTTTAATGAGTGACGAGTAGATGGGAACAATGACCTCTTTTTTCCTGGATGAGAACCCTTTTATGATGAGGTGTGCCACGTAGAAGGACTTAATGACTACTGTGGCGATGTGACTATCAAAGGAGAGACTACTGTCCACCTGGGTACCAAGGTCTCTTATCATGAATTCGGTGTTTAGTAGATTGCTGCCTATGTGGTAGTTCATGGGTACAGAGTTTTTACCAAAGGGGATGACACTGCACTTTTTGACATTGAGCTTGAGGCCATAGCTCTGACAACAGGCATCTGTCTCAGTGAGGTCCTTCTGTATGATGTCCACATCATTTGGGGACTTGACTACGGCTCCTAGTTTGCAGTCATCTGCAAACTTCATCAGCAAGAGGTCTTCTGTGTTAGCCTGTACTTCAGAGAAGTAGATACCAAACAGGAGAGGTCCTAGGACAGAACCCTGTGGCACTCCACTTGTCACTGCCTTGAGGTCAGATTTGGAGTCTGCAACTTTTACAGTGTGGGTTCTGTCAGTAAGCAACCAATCTTGTGAAGTAGGGATTTATACCTAGTTTAGTGAGCTTAGCTATAATTCCAGAATGGGGGATGGTGTCGAAAGCCTTGGCGAGATCAAGATAGTCTGTGTGAACCACCTTACCCTCATCCACGGCTTTGGTGACTGCCTCAAAGAAGTCGATCAGGTTCAGGAGGCGTGATTCGCCTTTCACAAACCTGAACTGGGTGGGATCCAGAGTTTGGAGGTTACCAATGTCTTTGTTTATGAGTTCCATGATGATACGTTCCATGGCCTTGCAGACCAGGCTCTTCAGGCAAATAGGTCGATAGTTCCCGGGATCAGTGGTGGCTCCCCCTTTGTGGGGTGGGATAACTGTTGCTGTGCGCCATTCAGTGGGCACAAAACCTGATGCAAGGCTATTATTGAACATGGTGCTTAAGTGGACAGCCAGTTTGTTCTGAAGTTCGTGTAAAACGCAGCCTGGGATGTTGTCTGGTCCCATGGATGCTGTGTTTTTGGCTTTAAAGAGTGCAGCTTTTACCTGCGTAGTTGTGATTACAGGGACTCTGCATTCTTCCTGTATAGATATGGGCCCTTTAGGGGGGTAAAGTTAGCAGTGAACCGATCTGCCAGGATGTTAGCAATATCAGTTGGTTCTGTAATTTTCGTGCCTTTGTGCTGTAACTCAGAGCAGATCTGTGTGTTGCCATCTAGATTCTTGACATAGCTATAGAATGCTTTGTGGTTGTCCTTGGATTTAGTGGCAATTTTGTTTTCGTAGCTAGCTTTGGAGGATCTTATAAGGGATCTCAGCTTCTTACTGAGGCTGACCAGGGAGCTCCTCCACTCATGGGATTTTACTCTCTTTTGCAATGGTTTCTTCCTTCTGTTGTACATTTGTTTATGGCAGGGGACCACCAGATTGACTTCTTTTTTTTGGAGGATAGCGTCTTGGTTCTGTTTGGGATAGCACGATCCATGCACTCGTGTAAGTGCTTATAGAGTGCATTTGTGTAGGATTCAGCAGTTGTAACTGTATTGTCCATCTGCATGGGTGCCATGAAGTTCCCCACTTCTGTCTTACGAAGCATGAAGTTGGCTTTGGAGAAATTTTTTACTGTGGTTTCCTTAATGGGGGGTGGGATGTGAATATCAAGGGTGATAAGCTTATGGTCGGATCGGACCAACGAGGAGTTGACTTCAGGTGTGGAACACCGGTCACTCATGTTGGTAATGACAAGGTCTAGGATATTGTTGACCCTGGTGGGGTTGTGGTTAAGTTGATCTAGGGCATTGGAGTTTAAGAATTCCAGAAAGCGTTGAGCTAAGGAGTTTGTACAGGAGTAATTTTCCCAGTTAATGGTGGGGTAGTTGAAGTCAACCATTATTAGGGTGTTTGGTTGAACCTTAATATTTTCCAGTACATCAAGAAAAGAGGATACTGTTTTTCTTTTTATGCCTCTGCTTGGGATGTGGTTGAAAAAGGTCTTTGTACCAACCCACCCTCCCAGTTATCAAACAGTACTTGCATACATACATAAATAAACACACAATTTAGGTGGAAAGATAAGGACATTTATCTACATTACTATAATCCCAGCCATAATGTTATAAATGAAATTGATTAAAACCGATGAATTCAGCTTCCCTACTACTGTTTTCTGACAAGACTGATGTAAGAGATGCATGGATGGGAAGAATCTTCTGTTGCAGAGATATATTATTGCTCCACATTTTTTCCCAGAAAAAAACATGGGATGCAGGAAGGCACGTGCTCTAGAGCCCTGAGTTACTACCCTGCTGTTGTAACTATCAAGTAGGAGACAACCTTCAGGAAGTTTGGAATTTCTGCACCATTTCCTAAGTGAGGATGATTTTCATTTGAACTGAATCTATTTCAACAGTCAAGAGACGGCTGCTCTCTGAGAAGGGTTTATGATGAATTCCTTGTAATTCACAGTAATGCCTATAATTTGGAGCTGCACTGTAACAGTCTCCAGGTGCTGCTGCTAGACGTCACTAGGTACAGCTACTATTTATCCAAGTGATGAAAAACAGCCACTTGCTGCTTTTTCCTTAGATATATAAATACTAGAATTAAACATGTTAAATACTCTTGGGGCTGTGGACAAAGGGAAAACAGCAAAACTAATAGAAATGTTTTACTTGAAACCTCAAATACTTCCTGCGAGAAGGCCTTATCACATTTTATGATTTGTATCCTGTATATCCACAGCCACATACGACAGAGATCAGTACAGTGTTTAAGGTTCCTTTGTGTATGACTTCTAGTACTTCTTACCCAATTGCTTATCAGCCATCAGCCCTCCCACGATTGATCAACCAATTTCTTCTCCCGTGGGGCAGGAACCTTCTGCAGAAACCCCATTATTCATGCAGCCATGAGATTTTTTTTTTTTTTTACCATAATGACCTAAGTCTCCATCTCAGGTGGATGACATATGTGCTTACTACAAGATGGCCTGCTATGCCTTCTTCTCTACAGCATCATGCAAGCTCTGGCATGTGATAACTGAAAGGCTGAGTATATACTGGAAGCTTGGGACAACCAAGAATACACCATTCTGCTTTATCACAAAAGTCAGTGTCACAGCACACTGGACCACCTATTTTCTTGTGTGATGGGTGAGGTTGTGTCAGCCTCACTCGCACCCTCCCTGGCTGACTCTTTTAGTTTTTCAGTCTCTAATCAAACCCAGGTAATCTGGGCTGAAGTCATGGCTTCATCTCGCTGTGCCACAGAGACTATATACTACTCTGAACTTCTTTGCATTAATAAATAAATTTAGATCTGTTGGGTCTAGCGCAGGTCTTCATGCTTTTTTTTGGGGGGGGGATAAAAATTGTCTTAAATAAAATTCTGCTCAGTCCTGTTGTGCTAGGGACCAGTGTTTTGTCTTATTCTGCAGTAACTATTCTGCCAGCCGTAAACCAATCTGTACTTGACGAAACAAAGCCTGGGTAATAAGAGTGAGGCAATCCCAAAAGGCAAGATCAATTAACTTTCTGAAATGGTTTGAAGACATCATTTCTTTGGGGTAGTATTTTACCAGCCTGCTTAAAACAGCACGCTCCCCCACAAGGGTATGGAAGTGGAAGAATTAACTGCAGCACCAGGCTGTGTGCTCAGCAGGACATCTTTTCTTATGGGATTACTCTGCTTTGCAACATGAAGAGTACATAACATGCTTTCCCTTGCAAGTTGTGTGTGTGTGTGTGTGTGTGTGTGTGTGTGTGTGTGTGTGTGTGTGTGTGTATGTTTCCTGTAAAATGGTCTCCTGCTTGCTGGGCTGTTCATTGTTTTTGGGAATGAGGCATGAAAAGGTTGTTCTACTGCCATTCTCACTTGCCCCCCTTCCCCCCCCCACTTCCCAATGTTATTGAATATTTATCTGTTTATTAGATGTACCAAACAGTGTCACATGTTACAGGAACACATAGAAGGTATGTATTCAATTCCTCTGTACATACCTTCAGTTCTCAGTTATGTGGCTTTACTTAGGGCAAACTTCTGAGGTAGATGCCCTTGATGATGCATCATCATTGTGCCCTTATGGACAACATAACATTTACACACCTGTTCTGTAATATGAAGAATTTAGATTTTCATATGAATTCCTACTTTCCTGTGCAGGAATATCCTGAATGGTCACTTACATTTTATTTTAAATGCAACTCTATTCTGCCATGTGAGCTAAATAATTTAGAGTTTTACTTGACAGAGTGCTTGAAATAAAAACCTCTTTCCCTTATCTGCCTAGAACTTGGACTCTATACCAATAACTGATAGAAGCCATAAGCAAGGTTTTGCTCTGCTGCTTACCAGATGAAGCTTATAAAGTAACTGGGTGTACTGTCACATTAATGTAAAGCTCATGGCTGCCAGAATGAGCTCTATAAAATGTATTTGCCGCTCCAAAGCAAGGGCTCGAGTGTCATGATGGTGAGAATCTGATTACATTTCATCCTTAGAAGTACAAAGTAGTGAATAATAGTGTAATTATCGACCATGGGATGGGTAAAATCAATCGCTAAAGAAATGGGATAAGTTAATTTGTGCATAAAAAGGGAAACTGACTAAGCTTAAAATGGCCTACAAGGGCAGCTAACCTAGTACATACCTATGAAACTATGACATCTTCACCAGAAAACCTAAGTACTGGAGACATTTTCATCATGGTCATAAAGTGGTTCAAACAATGTGTCATTCAGAACCAACTAGAAATACTCTTCCTCTTCAAAAGGACACTGAAGATGGTTACTTCTTTTTTTCCTTACTGTATACTATCAGTGATGCCACTAGAAAAAGGCTTTTTAGTTTCTGTCACCATAATGGACCTATCATACCTCTCAAGTGTACCTCATTACGAGGAACATACCTCATTTGGGGTCTTAAAAAGTTCGCGTTCCTCAATGTTCCACACTGAAAGACTGTCACGTATTCAGTGTTAGGAATTTTTTTAAGTGAAATCCACGGTAAATAGAAATGAATCATATTAATTCATTACAAAATCTTCTTTATAAGTAAACCATGATATTTTATCCATCCTATGGCCTTCCTAGTTGAAGGTGTTAGTAAGCCATTAGTATGTGTTCCACATTTTGCCCATTTGTTCCACATTATGAGGGCTAGTGTTCCTCACTTTGGAGATGGAAGCTTGAGAGCTATGGGACCTATATTGGTTCTGTGGAAGTGCTGTTGCAGACTACCATGAACTGACAGATTCTTGAATAATTTTAAAATATTCCTAGAAAATGCTTTTAGTCAAAAGTGGAGGGAAAAGCATGCTGCAAACTGGAGTGTACCTCTGGGACCATGTTCCTTCAATTTAAGGGAAGACGCTTCTGCTGGGGCCTTGCAGTAGTGTAACTATAAAATTATTCCTGAGAATCGGTCACAAGCTGTGACTGACACTGATGAAGCCTTTATTTTACTGGTCACCTGACAATACTAGTGATCTCAGATTTACACTACTTTAAGTCTTTGATATCCCTGATGTGGAAGCTACCAATGGACATACCATTTCCTCTAATGAATGGAAGAGTACTTGTTTCCTTCATTTTTCACTTACGGCCCCTTACCAGCCTGTTGTTCTACTGACTTCTTCATTTTATGACTTCTGGGAGTGTTCTTACATCTAGCAGAAATGTCATTTTTTAACTATATTTATAGTTTCTTCACATGTTTATCAGTTAAATATATATGAGAGGTTTGAGTATGTTCAACCAATTAGGCAAGCAGTCACAGGGAACATAAGATACTTAATCATATACACTTTAAGCAGATATACTTAAAGGTTCTTGCCATTCCTTTTTGAGCATTTAATAGTGTTCACCTCCCAAACCGAGTAGGATCATATATGAGAACCTTGGTGTGAATGTGTGTCCACTCACCCAGTCAGGACTTACCTTAAAGGTGGTTAAAAAAAGTACTTTGTCTGACCTGTAGTGATAATTTATTCCTTAGGTAGTAACCCTTGCTTCAGTGAATCTTATTTGTTACTGTAGATTAAGGCCCCAAGTGTGGGTGTCTGCAGAGCTACTGGTTTTGTGAAAAAAACAGGAGGTCAAATGAGAAAGGAGGTTTCAGAGCACAAAAAGTGAGACAGGCCACAAGGAAGTAACCAGTACAATGAGTATAAGGAGAGCTGTGCTAACTTCTCAAATGGTTGAAGGATTCAATTACGCTATTTTTTTTTTTTTTTTTTTTATTAAAAAACTTTAAGGCCTTTCCACTTGAACAATATGCTTGGATTACATACCAAAGGAGAAACTGATAAGGAAAGAGCAGTAGAACGACTGTTAAGTGGAAGAAGTATTTATGCCAAAGGCTAATATGCTGTACACTGTTACACTTAGCTTCAACTATTTTGGGTTCACCTGATATGTGCATACGTCAACCCTTGCTGGAGCTATCTAGCATCAGTGAATGAGTGGATAATAGTGCTCAACTTTCAATTATCAGCAAACTTTGTCAACCACACTTCTAGGATAATGTTTTGAATGTTTGTAAAATAAATATTAAACAGGAGACGGCCCAGCACTGACCCTGCTGTACCTCACTTGCTATAGTTTCACATTCAGGGAGGGTACCAGCAACTTTCATAACTTGGGATAGGTTGGACAGCCAATTTATAATCCAAAGGACAGTGTGGGGGGTCAGAGTCAGATTCATTAATTTTTCAAGAGCATCAGAGTGTGGGTAATGCCAAAAACCTTGGCAAGCTCAAGATAAGCAGCAGACATTGAATGACCATTGTCTACAGCCTCTATAATCTCTTCAAAGAAACTTAGTAGATTCAGGAGACAGGACCTGTCTTTCAAAAACTCAAACTGATTTAGGTCTAGATCAGTTAAGTTGGCTATGTGTGCATAAATGTGTTTGGTTGTGCTACACTCCATGGCTTTGTATACAAGGCTGGCGAAGCTGATGAGGTTATAATTACCTGAGATAACAGAGGGGATGTCCCTGTGTAGGGAAGTCACACTGACTGTTCTCCAAGCATATGATACAAAGCCTTTACACAGGTTAAGACTGAACAGTTTAAGTAAAAGATCAGATATTGCATAGTTAGCACTAATAAGAATACAGCCAAGAATGCTGTCTGATTCCTATATAGAACTATTACTTTTACCTTTGATACGAATTATAAGATGTTTGTTCCAAAATGACTGCAGGTGAAACTAAATTTCAGGGATACTGGAGGCAACAATATGGGTGGCTGGGGTAAGGTTAGCACCAAATCCATCTGATAATATATTCCCTATTTCTTTAGGCTTGAGATGTGTGATGAACTGAAAAAAACTGTCAGGTAGACTGGAATCCAAAAGGAATACAAACTTTAATACGGACAATACATCCAAGGTAAGCGCCTTCGTTTGGTAGCCATCACCAAACTTCTTCAGACAAAATAATAAAGCACATACAGTCCAATATATACTAGAGAACACACCCTACCTCACTGAATCTATTAAAATCAATTAAGACCTTTAAAAACTTTTAAAAAGACACATGCCCAAGACATATATAAAAGCACAGGAGCATAACCAAATAATGCAAAAATACTAAAGGTACATATATAAAAGTATATAAATAATGTTAAAAACTTTTAAATAAATATATCATACACACACACATACATATATATATACATACATATATATATATATATATATATATATATATATATATATATATATATACACAAAAACCATATGCACAAGACAGAAATTATAAAGTATGTATAAAATATATATACACATTTTTTATCTGTTCAGAACCTTCAATTTCAGTTTACTGGATATAGAAATAACATCGTTTAACCCTGGGGGTTGGCCAGCATTAAGGAAAACCTGCCACCAGGTTTCCTTTTCCTCAAGGAATAACTTCCAAGGCCCTTTTCTATCCCCACATTTGACCTGTTGCAGCACTGCAAATTTAAAAGAGTGATTAGGGAAACTTTGAATATGTCCAAATAAAGCATTGTTGATATCCCCCTTGCAAATATCATACATATGCTCGTATATTCGCTGTGACAACTTACGCGGTGTCTTGCCCACATAAAAAAGTACAGTTTTGTACCTACCATAAATGTAGATGTTTGAGTGTATTCACTGCTGCAGTCATTACACTTGGGTTATCCTGCCGTCAGGCGGTCCCGCAGTTGGCCAGAGTTCCAAAATCTTGGTCCAGCGTTGGTTGTTGTCACTTCTTCCCTGGTGCGCCAGGGGTATATAATATGCAGCCAACGCCATTTTCTTCAGTTTTTCTTGCCCTAGATGTCAGGTGCCCCCAAATAGGTAGGCAATACATTTTGGTAATAAAACATGCATAAAAAATAAAACCAATACCTTCAGTTACAAGCAAATACACCACATAGGTTGTATAGGGTAGAAAGGTATAGATAAGTCCCAGTTAAGAAAGAGAGGATGGAGGGAGGGTAACCTGGACTGCAGCAGTGAATACACTCGAACATCTACATTTATGGTAGGTACAAAACTGTACTATGGTTCATCGTGTTTCACTGCTGCAGTCATTACACTTGGGTTGAATCCCAAAGCTGAGGTTGGGTGGCTGGTTCTATAAAGGATTTGGTGTGGCTATGAGGCCCTGCAGCACTGCAGTGGCAAAGCCAGCTCTGGATTTAGAGCAAAGAGGCAAGTGGTAATGCTTGGTAAAGGTGTGCACTGAACTCCAAGTTGCAACTTCCAAAATATCCTTGGTAGGTATTCCTCTAAGGTAGGCAGCTGAAGTGGCTGTTGCCCTGGTGGAATGTGGCCTAATATTGCTAGGTACAGTTTTCCATGCTGTGTGTAGCAGAAATGGATACAGTGTCCTATCCACTTTGAAATGGTCTGCTTTGAAATAGCCTTTCCATGTGATCCTGTAGCATATGCTACAAACAATTGCTCAGTTTTCCTGAAAGCTTTTGTTTTGTCGAAGTAGAAGCATAACTGCCTGTGTATGTCCAATGAATGCAGAAGTCTTTCCCCTTTATTCTGGGGATTTGGATAAAATGTTGGCAAGTGAATAGTTTGGTTAAGAGCCACACTGGATACCACCTTTGGCATAAATGTAGGGTTTGTTCTTAAAGAAACCCTGTCCTGATGAGAAATGATGAAAGGTTCCACTGCCATTAGTGCCTGTAACTCGGAGACTCTTCGTGCTGAGGTTATTGCCAGAAGCAGAGCAGTTTTCCATGACACATTTTAATTCTGCTGAACTGGCTGGCTCAAAAGGAGGTAAAGTTAGTTTTTCCAAGATGAAGTTGAGGTCCCAAGTTGGTGTTGGTACTCTGCAGGGCGGTCTTATGTTTTTAGCCCCTCTGAGGTACTGTTTTAACAATGGATGAGAGAAAATAGGAGGATCCGTGTTGTAATAAGCTGAGATAGCAGAGGGGTGGATCTTAATGGATGAGAAGGATAGGCCTTTGTCCAGCATCTCAGTTAAGTATTGTAATATCTGAGGAATATTTGGAACAAGAGGGACAAAGCTTTGAGCCTGGTTCCAGGTGCAGAATCTCTTCCACTTTTCTGAATAGGATTTCCTGGTGCTGGGCCTCCTGGCCTCCAAAATGACATCCATAACAGCTTTAGAGAGAGGTGTTGGTTGCTTGGCTAAGTAATCTGCCATGCAGCCAGGTTTAAGGTTTTGAGCTGGCTGTGCAAGATCTGATTGTTTTGTTGCGTCAGAAGATGAAGAATTTGAGGTAAAATCCATGCTGGGCCTTGAGCCAATTTCTTTAAGATTGGGTACCAGTGCTGGCATGGCCAGTCTGGGGCAATCAGGATAATTTTTGGCCTTTCCTGTCTGGCTTTTAAGAGTACCTTTGACAAGAAAGGCAGTGGTGGGAAGGCATAAACTTTTAGGGTTTTCCAGCTGAACAAGAGGGCATTCACTTTCCATGCTTGTGTGTTTTAAGTCCTTGTGCAGAATTTCTGTAGTTGGCAGTTCAGAGGGGAGGCAAAAAGATCTATGTCTGGGCACCCCCATTTTTGTATTATCATGCTGAATACTTGTGGATTTAATTTCCACTCGTGAGGATCCATGATGTTTCTGCTTAAGTTGTCTGCCAGAGTATTTTTCTTTCCTGACAGGAATTGTGCTTGCAGATGAACTTGATAGGTCAGTGCTGTGTTCCACAAAGTCATGGCTTGTCTGCAGAGGGGATAGGAATGAGTGACCCCTTGCTTGTTTATGTACCACATAACTGTGGTGTTGTCTGTCTTTAGCAATAGTTGTCTTGGATGCAGAAGGTCCATGAAAGCTGTTAGGGCATTTTGTACAGCTAGCATCTCTTTTTGATTGATGTGAAGATGCATTTGTTCTGCGGCCCACTTGACCTGAATACATTTTCCTGCCATGTGTGCTCCCCAGGCGTAATCCGAAGCATCTGTTGTTAGTGTCTGCCTGGCTGTGGGTAAAGTGAAAGGCTGTCCCTTGTTGTGGTGACATGCCTGTGCCCACCATCGAAACTCCTGCTGTAGGCAGGGAATGAGTGGTATTACTGTTTCCAAACTGTGACAGTACTGAGTCCAAACACTTTTCAGGTACCACTGTAATTTCCTCATATGCAGTCTGGCATATGGTATTAGTAGTATGCAGGACGCCATGAACCCCAAGGCCTGCAGAATTTTTCTTGCAGGGAGTTGAGTTTTTGTTGCCATCAATTAAAAGTACCGAGTCAGTTGTCTTTGCTTGTCTGGCGTGAGATAAGCCATCTGGGCCGTTGTATTTAAGCTGGCACCCAGGAATATTATCTCTTGTGAGGGCACTAGTTTTCACTTATTTTTGTTTACTGTGTAACCTAGGCAAATTAGCAATCTTTTTACAAATGCCAGATGCTTTAGAAGAATGTCCTTGCTCTCTGCTTGAATAAGGCAGTCGTCCAAGTAGGGATATATTTGAATTCCTTTTTGTCTGCAAAATGCAATTACTGGTGCCAGGCATTTTGTGAAGACCCTGGGCGCAGTAGATAAGCCAAAGGGTAGTGCACAGAATTGGTAATGCATTGTGCCAGCTATGAATCTGAGGTATATTCTGCAATTTTGTCTGATTGGGACG
Source organism: Protopterus annectens (assembly GCF_019279795.1). Classification (NCBI taxonomy): domain Eukaryota; kingdom Metazoa; phylum Chordata; order Ceratodontiformes; family Protopteridae; genus Protopterus; species Protopterus annectens. The sequence goes on from NC_056743.1 coordinate 815,366,979, forward strand.
TGCAGGTATGCCTCTTTGAGGTCCACTGTAACTAGCCAAGCCTTCTTGCCCAGTATGGGAAGAAGTTGCTGTAGTGTCAACATTTTGAATTCAGAATATCCAGGTAAGTATTTAGCGTAGAGAGGTCCAGTATGGGTCTCCAGGCTTTGTCCTTTCTGGGGACCAAGAAAAGTCTTGAGTAAAATCCTTGTCTTCTTCCTGTTGTGGCACTTTTTGAATAGCTCTCATGTCCATGAGGGCTGTGATTTGTTTTTGTGCCTCTGTCCATTGATTTTGTGGCAGGTCTGGCATTCCTTTTGGCCTTGGTAGAGTGTGAAAGTGGAACCTGTAACCTTGAGACACAACATCCAGAACCCATTTGTCTTGGGTGATTATATGCCAATTTTGTGAAAAAAGAGCTAGTTTTCCCCCTAAGGGAGCTGCCAAAAGGTTAAGTGCTTGGCATGTGAAGGGGGAAGCCACTGGGACTGTTTCCTATAAGGTTGTGACTTGTCTTCTCCTCCTTTTGGGGTTTAAGCATCTCACTGTCGTGGTCTGTAAGAGCCTTGGGGCTGAGATCTGCCTCTTGGGCTTCTGTATCTGCCTCTTTGTGGTCTGTCTGACACTGGAAAGGACCAGTTTTTAGAAGGCCAATTTCTGCTGAATCGCGGTGTCTGTACCTGTAAGAAATCCTTCACTGTTTGCATAGATTTTGCCTTATCCTCCATTTTCTTTAATAATACCTCTTCTGCCTTAACACCAAACAAGATATCATGCTGTAAAGGAGCATCCAATAATTTTGCCTTAACATGATCAGGTAAACCTTGTTCTTTTAACCAAGCATGCCTTCGAATCACAGATCCAGTAACTGCGGCTCTACAAGAAGCCTCTAATGAATCAAAACCGCACTGCAGAGTATGTTTTCCCACTTGTTCAGCTGCATGCAATAAATCCTGCATTTCTCTTATAGTCAGGACTTTCTGAGCTTGTAAGCATTTTCTGTTTTAACAGAGACATTAAATATTGTTGGTATTTAAGCATGTGGAACTGGCAATTTAAAGCCCTTACTGCTAAAGTTGCAGGTGTAAACTTTCTTCCCCCATCTATCTAATGCTCTAGAATCCCTGTCAGAGGGAACTGGATTTTTAGCAGTGGAAGCCTTTACCCTTTTAGGACCCTGGGAAATAGTTTCTGGGTCAGCAGCAGGGTTTCTATAAAGGAATTTGTGAGAGTCAGGGACTCTGTAGTACCTATCTGGCTTGACTGGTGCTGGGGACAAAGAATCAGGGGTTAAACAGGATTCAGAGAACACAATATCTAACACAGGCGGAATCGCCAGGGGTCTGTGCTGAGGCAATAAAAGAAAATCTCTGAGCCTTTTCTTGGATTCTGAATAATCCTGGCTCTCCCAATGGAAATGCTCCCTCATGGTATGTAAAGTTTCCCCAAAAGAGTAATCCTCAGGAGGAGAGGCTGAAGGGATTGATTCTTCAGCATCCGAGTCCTCATAGGGGGGTAAAAAGTATCCCTGGTCCGAAGAGGAATCAGAGGAAATGGAAACCTGGTCAGAGGAATCATAGTCTGTATCCTGCCTAGGCCTTTTATCAGGAGGGGGATGGGAACCCCTGATCAGAGTAATTAGGTCTTCGGCCATTTTGAGCATCTGTTTTTTAGGCATGGAGGCCTGTCCAGGTGAATGCTGTACTTGTTTCTTTGTCTTTAATGGAGTTTTAGACTTGGTTGTTGTTTTGTTGGTAAGCTGTGAAGGTCTGAAAACACCCTCAGAAGCCGATGCCTGCTCAGTGGCTCTGGACCCATCTGAGGGGTTAATTTCCATAGGCCCAGTACCTTGAGTTTCCAGAGGCCTAGTGATCTCCATGTGGGAGTCAGAGGCGGCCTGTGGCTCTGAGGTAGCGGGTGTCAGGGACTGTGAAAGCGCCTCACTGAGAACCGGTGACTGGCCTAGAGGAGGCTTCATTGTCAGTTTTGGACCTCGGATGCCTGTCCTTATCTTTGTCTTTGCGTTTTTTGTGTATTCCGGTCATCGGTTGTTCCGACGGCATGGTATAATTGAACCTTCGGCCAAAATAATGGCGTGTAAAATCAAACCGACGTTTAACAGTGTGCTTGTTAAATCTAGCACAAATCCGACAACTAGTGACGTCGTGGTCTAGGTCTAGGCATGGAATACAGTAAGAATGAAAATCCTTATGAGGTATTTGCTTCCCACAACAAATGCAATTATTAACTTTTACTGACATTGGACTGAGGCAAGAAAAAGTTTCCCCAATGGGGTACTTAGCTTTATTGAAGACTTCGGTTCTGAAATTCAAATTCGAAAATCTCAGGAGTCGGCCGACCGGCACTTGCAAACTGCTTTTGCTTCGGGCACCACGTGGCAAGAAAGACTGAAGAAAATGGTGTTGGCTGCATATTATATACCACTGGCGCACTGACATCAGGGAAGAAGTGACAGCAACTGACGCTGGACCAAGACTTTGGAACCCTGGCCGACTGCGGGACCGCCTGACGGCAGGATAACCCAAGTGTAATGACTGCAGCAGTGAAACACGATGAACATCAGGGCACTGAACACACAGAGCAGCAAATACTACTGCATGGGAATAGCAACTAAATTTACCTTTAATAACAATCTTCCTGCCATTCAATTCCAAACTGGAGTAGCCATAACATGCTTACATTGATTACACATCCCACAAGGTGTCATCCTTCCATCCACATCCAAATGTAACTTTGGAATGTGTTCCAGAAGTCCCTTTAAATTCCTCCCCTTTCTAAATACAAATTTAGGATAATCACCAACCACTCTAGCCATACTAGGTTCACTAACAAGAATATGCCAATTTTTATTGACAATATCCTGCACCAACTGACTCTCCATAGAAAAGGTAGAAACAAAGGGGCAAATATCACCAATAATAGGAACAACTTCAACATCATCAATGGGAGGCAGGCTGCTGACTTGAAACACTGAAGCATTATTGCCCCCATATAATGATTATCTATGGCAGGCCCAACATTGTTATCGGGAACATCAGTTATCTTGAGATGTGTGATGTTGTTATTATTGATAAGCTCAGTACACTGTTTATGTTATTCCTTCATTTCCTGACATAACTGAAGAAACACTTGTAATTTATTTTATTTTTAGCAATCACTACTCTTTACAATTTTTATGAGTGCTTTTTAAGTAACTTGCTGATGTTTCAATGCAGTTCTGGGGTACAGGGATTGGCGTTTCTTACAGCTTTTCATTAATTTGGGAGTTCCACCATAAGGATTTAGTCTCAAATTTACTATTATACTTAGGACAAACAAGTACCGACTCTTCTGTGCAGTTGTTAAAAGTCAGAGGCAAATGTGGCTGCCCTCTTAGCTGGTCCATTTATGAGGGAGTCTTGGAAGTGTTACCTATGTCAACAAGTTGAACTATGTTTGCCCTGGGGAAGTATCCAATGAAAGACAAATTTGCTGGTAGGGTTGGACTACCAAGCCTGACAGAAAAGACGACTGACTTGTGGTCAGACTTAACTAGGGATAAGGAGATGCGGTGGGGGTAGTGGCTAGGTTAGCAATAAATGATCATGGACATTACAGCCTCTAGCAAGTAGTTTTATAATTTGCTCCAGAACATTGATATTAACAAAGTCTAGGAAATGGGAAGCATCTTCATTTTTAGTAGCATATGTGTATCAAATCAATGCTTGGGTAATTCAAGTCCCTGGCAAGAAGGTATTTGGTTTGCTATTTAATGGTATTTAACCGTCACTGGTGTTAAGATAATGTCCATTAGATTGGGGGGGGGGGCATTAATGAGGGTTTGTACCTAGCAATGAAACAATTATTGGATTTGTTAAAGGACAATTGGATCTCTAGGGCCCTTCATAAGGATTGTGGGAAATCCGATGCAAGGTGATGGGTGTTTTTCAGAAATACAGATTCCCCCATCCCACAGTTGCATTGAGGCCTGAAGGTGTGATAGGCACTAAACCTTGGTAACAGAAGGAGTTATTGCACTGAAGCAATTCTCAGTAACTACACAATTATGACAGTGTTCAACTTGCAGAAGACCCCACAAGTTCTAGCATCTCTCCATTTAGACTCCTAGCATTCAGGAGTTCCACTATGACATTGCTGGAATTTGAGTTTGAGTTTATTGTAATATGTCCAACAAGGGGCTCTGCCTTAAAAAGCACTAAGGGGGCAGCAAAGGTGTTATTCGGCATAAAGGGTGTAAAGCTATCCCTGCCAAAAGAGGAAATTTCATCAACCATTTCATCCCGGCACAGCATATACTGGATCTCCTTTGAAGCACACTAACCACTTAGCCAGTGGTTAAAGCCAATTATATTGTCATGGTATCAAGATAAAATAGTGTTTAAGACCAGTGTCCTTTTTGTCACTAAGACATGCACAGCAAGTTCCAACATGTCTCCCTGCCTGTTCTTCTAGATGGAGATCTTCAGGTCATTTACTCCTATAAAGACCATAACCATAGCTCTCAACCTCTTGCCACAAAAAATCTGGACAAAGCCAAAAATAATGGGGGACAAAGCTTCAAAAATGGGGACAAATTTTAATTACCACTCATAAAATTAGAAAGTTGCTAGAACAAAATGTCTTGTTACCATACATTTTCTGAAGGATATTAAGTCTGAAACTCAAATGACTTTCATTATTCAGTGAATTCATTCCTCATTGATTTACCCCAAAAAATGCAGAAAAATCACAAATTTTATGAGGAACAGACCAAAAATATGAGGCAAAAATCTGGACATTCTGCAAAAATCTATATATTTGAGAGTTATGACCACAACTAGGTCACAGTTATATTTGTCAGTTTTAAGGGACTTTAAGGCCTTTGTGAAATTACAAATCCTAGCACCAGACAAGTCATCTTGTTCGTGTGTAGTCTGATGAGTGTGGAGTGCTTAACTATGACTAAAACATTTTCCCATGTGGAAGCAGACTAGATGGGTCTTTAACAACTTAGATCTGGTTTTACGATAACTCTTGAGTAAGCATGTGTGAGTTGTGAGATCATTCAATGTGTATTCTAGGAGGCTTTAACAAGTTGCAGACATATTGGTGCATTGCGACTGAAGTGTTGTGGATGTGTTATGCTTACCAACAGTGTGCTGATGTGAGAAGTTTGCCTTCCTGATTTTTAAACATTTACATCACTGGCAGATTGTACTATCAATCGATAGATGCAATGAACCTTCAGAAAGAATAACACAGTTGCTACAGTTTCTTAGATCACCTAATACAATCACACTGGCCACAGACAGACTGACAGCAAACTGTTGAACCATGCTGCTAAAACAGTGGAGGACTAGGGCTGGTTGTAGTACGCAGAGGCTGGAGGGAAGCTATTACAGAAGACTCGAGCTTTATGGCTGAATAATTTACGTTGGCAATCTGAAGTTACATTAGATGAAAGCTAATGTAGCAGTAGTTGGTGAAAATACAGAATCTGGCCAAACTGTACAGAGTGATGATAATTTCACAGCTACTCGGTACAGCTACAGCTCTTAGTACTTTTGTACAGGTCACTGGCATGCAATGCATAACAGTAGCTAGGCAGAGAAAACTGCAGTTTTAGTTTCTACCACACAATGAACATTAAACACTAGCACTGAAATGCTAATACCACAGATGTAACTTTAGGGTTAGAAATGTTGGGCACTGAGCGCAACAGCTAGGGTTAATTACCACAGAACAACAGGGCAACAGTGCAAACTTCAGAGATACAACTAAATCAAATGCAGTCGGTAAGTTAATAAAAGACAATTATATCATCGTTGGAGATAAGGCAACAGTAAAACCAAATCATACTAGTACAACTAGGCTGAGATAGAGAAAGCACTGAAATGTATATCAACAGCAACATGAATAATGAGGTTGCTTTACCTTTCGCAGACTGTGCTCTTGTGTTATCTTTTTAAAATTTTAGACCACCCATACAAAACTTAGCATTGATGGACTCTTGAAAGAACACTGTTTGGAAGTCTTTTAAAGACAAATTGCAAAAGAACACTGTTGGGAAGTTTTTTAAAGACAAATTGTCTGCAATGGGGGGGGGGGGACTTCTGATAAAGATGCAGTTAAGTGTTTTCCTTGAGAAACGACTGCTAACCAATTCTGATGAAAGACGAACACCACTGTCTTGAATGCTATCAGTGGTGAGAACAGAAGGCAGATGGAACACGCCACAACTGTGCTTACTGGATCCCAGGGTTACCTGCATTGGTGGGAGATGAGAACTGGTCTTTGCAAGGAAAGAATACAGCTATGAAATACAATAAAGAAAAAGAGCAAAGCAGCACATCCTAAACTGGTAAGTAAACCCACAGGATGTTATTTACTGCTACAGTGACCCCACAATAAGATCTATTTTTAATGCCACTTGTAAACTTAATCTTGCTTTCACATTACAAACAAGACGGGTGAAATCTCCCAAAAGTCACATTTCTTACACATCAAAGCAAAATCTTTACTTCCCACAGGTCTGTGCAAAAATGAGCACTTTAAAAGGGAAATTTCATGCACCACCACCGTGACCTTAACTAAAATGGTACTTTTTGTAATCTAGGACCTTAACCTTACCTTAACTATAAAGTATAAGCATGTAATCTAAGTTTCAACCATAAAGCCCAAACTGTCTGGCTCCATAATATACAAGGAACAAGCACTGGTTAAGCTTTCCCCCAAGATGATATGGGATCAATCAGTGAACCAGCCATCCTGGAGCCACTGCTGAAGGAATAACAGAGAATGGCATATGTCAGCTCTCACACGTTTTGGGGATGGGGTGTTACAGGTCCCAGAAACACAAAATGCTGAAAGCCTCAGATGTGCACACCCTCAAAGGCAGCATAATCATTACAGAATAACAGCACCATCATCTTAACATTCCTAACCTCCTCTGCCTTTGTTAGGACCAACTGTAGAAATTTTCTTTCTGGTGCAGTTCTGTACAATTAGGCCTAACCTTCATTGCTCAAGAACTCAGTCAGCTTCAGCCTGGAGCTTGGAATTTTCCAATCTACTTCAAACAAACACAACCCTACCACACCCCAAAGTACATCCATTTTTGTCCTCCCCCTTTTGTTTATTCTCTCTCCTAGTTTTTCAGCCTCCTTATTTACTTACAAAATGGGAATGTCCAACTGACAGGATTCTATCGTCAGCATTGTTTTGAGGGGAAACTGCCAATATATGCAAACATACAGAATACAAAACAAACAAGACAAAGAATATTTTAAAAATGTACAAAAAAATTCAGTCAAGAGAAAAGATGTAGGGCAACTGACAGAAATGAAAGAGATGCAAATAAAGAGGTGCGACTTAGATAACATATTCCACATTTACTGATGAACAGTTAAAAATGTTAAAATTATATATTTTGAAGAAAATAAACTGATTAAAAGAAAGTACAGCTTCACGGTTTACTATTGAAATTGCGAACATCACTCAGTCGACAGTCGTATGGTCGAACGCATATGGTCGGAAACACAGATGTCGAAGACATTATAATCAATCGAGGAACGGTTTTAACATGGGTCGAGGTAGGGAAGATGGTTGTAGTAGGGAATAATACTGTACACCTACCTCGACCCATGTTAAAACCGTTCCTCGATTGATTATAATGTCTTCGACATCTGTGTTTCCGACCTTATGCGTTCGACCATACGACAGTCGACCGAGTGATGTTCGCAATTTCAATAGTAAACCCAGCTTCACAATATTATACAAGTTATAAGTTATCATCATTGTCTCTAACACGTGTTTGAATGAGTACATTCCTTGAAGTCGTTCTTAAAGGGAAGCCTGTTCCAAACTGTACATAAAATGATGGACTAGCATGTATTCACAAATTTGTTAGTGGTTTTAGGGCATCCACTACATAACCAGTAGCAGATGAAAGCACAAGCGAAGGTTTAAGCTATGTCATGTCATGCCACAATGTAGCCTATGAGCACACTTTTAGCTATGTAAAAAGTACAGTTGTTTAAGTAAATCTACCATAACAGTAGATGCTCGAATGATCACTGCTGCAGTAGCCTTAGTTATATCCTGCATAGGAAATAACAGCAAGCCAGCTTCCAAAGCTTCAGGGTACCTGCCACGTGTGCAAAGCATCAGTTACCTTGCACTGAGCTGAGAAAAAGACAGGTTTGGGTGCCAAGCATTTCAGTTTTCATATCAACAAAGACAGGGAGGCTGAGTCCTGAAGGGACAATGCTAGTAACAACAAAAAATTAATGTTCACAACCTGGCATAAATACACCAAAAAACAAGGGGGAGGAAGACAGCAGCTAATGCAGCACTGATCATTCGAACATCTACTCTTATGATGAGTTTACTTATACAGCTATGTTCATCATATTGATCACTGTTGTGGTAGCCTTATCTATATGAGTAATTACCCTAACTACATTTGGGAGGTTGAAGGAGAAAAGTCCAGGATCCGCTGAAGAATGGTCCTAGCAAAGCCTGACAAAGATGAAATCAATCTTACAGTGCTTTGCAAAAGTATGTACACAGGACCAAGTAACAGCTTATAGATTAGTTCTAGAATACAATCCTTTACAAAAAGCAACAGATGAAGCCAGAGCCCTTGACCCTGGCTGGAATAGTTTAGTTGTGGTGAGAACAACAAAAGGTAATAGCCTCAGCCAACCATTTGGAAACAGTCTGTATTACCCCACAGGTTATCCCCTTCTTTTTACCTTCACAAGAAATCAACAATTGAGCCACAGATCTGAAAGGCAGTTCTGTCAAAATAGTACTCGAGCTGTCTGTGGGCGTCCAAGGTGTGAAGTATCCTTTCTCCCTCATTTTTAGGTTGAGAAAAGAAAACAAGGAGATGGACAGTTTGGTTTAAAGTAAAACCTCACACCACTTTTGGCATGAAAGGATTAGTGCTCAAAGAAACGCCGTCTGTGGAAAATGAGAGAGGGTTAACTCACCATTAAAGCTTGTAACTCAAAAAACCTTCTTATAGAGGTCAGGGCAATCAGTAAAACTGCTTTCTTGTTAAGAATCTCAAAATCATCCAGGTTTGTTGGTTCAAATGGAGCAAGCGTTAGTTTTCCAACACAAAATTAAGATCCCACAGAGGGGCCACCAGTTTTCTTGGCAGCCTCTTATGCAAAACTCCTTTCAAAAACATTTTGATACAAGAATGCATTTAAAGAGAAGGATCCATGGGCAGACGCACTGAAATGGCCAATAAATGAACCTTGGTGGAGGAGTAAGAAAGGTCACAGGACAGCAACTCTCACAAATACTGTAAAATCAGAGAGCAACTAGCCCTGAATGGTACTGGTTTTGTTGTTGGCACCAACTAGAAACCCTTTTTTTCATTTGCTAATATATGATTTCTAGTAGCAGGCTTTCTTGCTTCCATTAGTACCTGCTGCACATCTCCAGTTAACAGGTACCTAGAGGGAATAAAGACCCTATCTTCCAGGTAGTCAAATGAAGTTGATTGGGGGTTGGGTGGATCAAACACTCCTGTTCTTGCGCGAGTAGATCCAGTCTGTGAGGAAGCATGTGGTAATTGCCCATGGCTATTTCCAAAAGAGGAGAGAACCACGGTTGCTTGGATTAGAAGGAAGTCATCACAATGACCTTGGGGGATTCCTTCTGAATCTTCAGAAGTACCCTGAATATCAAGGAAAAGGATGGAAAGCATACAAGAGCACTTCTGTACAAGGAAAAGAAAAAGCATCTCTCTTTCAGGCCTTTTTATTTGGCGTCCTAGAGTAGAATCTTGCCAGACTGCAGCGACAGGAAACAAAAATGTCTACTTGAGGAACTCCTCACACATGGATCAAATCTTGGAAGACCCCCTGAACTGGTTTCCATTTGGGAGGGTCTGCCCTTGTCCTTCTCAGCTTCCCTGCCACACAATTTTGCTTTGATGGAATGTATGATGCCTGCAGAATGACACTGTGCTGTGAAGCCAAGGCTAGTTGGTTAATGTTGAGAAAGGTAGTTCAATCCAGTTAAGTTCCTGTAGAGCTGTGCAGTGGTGAGATCTACTGGCAAGTTTAGTGACAAATCTGGCTATTTTATTATAGCAGACCTCCAGTTTGGTTATGTCAGATTTGCTAAGGTTTGTAAGGATGGGTGAGGCGTATTATTAAAGTAGATAGGAGATATGACATGGCTATGGCCTGTCTGGCTGAACTGGTGAGAAATGGTTTTGTTCCATAGAGAGCCCTTAGTTTGATATGGACTTTTTTAATGGTTAATGCTAGGTGTTTATCAAATTTGAGTGAGCTGTCAATTGTTATGCCAAGCATTTTGTGTGCTGTATGGATTCTATTCTGGTTTTGTCAAAAGAGTAGATTATAAAGGAGGGCTGGTTACCTTGTGGTGTGCTTTTTGTAATTATGATTAGTTTTTTTTGGTTGGGTTAAGTTTTAGTAAGTGTTTTGAGAGACATTTTTCAACTTAGAGAAAGAACCTTTGTGTTGTTTCATAGAGTGCTGAGAGTGTAGAAGCTGAACAGAAGAGAGAGGTGTCATCTGCATGTTGGATGATGGTGGCTTTGCTAGTGGCAATGCATAGTTTATTTGTAAATATGGAGAAGAGGAGTGGTCCGAGAACTGAACCTTGGGGTACACCTACAGAGACAGGTAATAGAGAGAGTGAATTTAGCTTGCTGGCGATCTGTTAAGTAACTATGGAACCAGGTTAAGGCTGGATGGGATACATTTAGGAGTGCTAGCTCAGTTAGCAGTTTTTGGTGGGATACTGTGTCAAAAGCTTTTAACATAGGAGGAGACCAACTGACCATCATTTCTAAGTTGGTTGATGGTATTAGTAAAGTTAACTAGTGCTGTTGTGGTGCTATGCTTTGGTCGAAAACCATGTTGGGAGTTAGAGAGGAGGTTGTTGATCAGTAGGTAATCTAGAAGTTGTTTGTGAATGCATTTCTTTAAGGATTTTGACTATAGGAGAGAGGATGGCAACTAGTCTGTCGTTGGTTAAGTCTGTAGAGGGGCCATCTTTATGCAGGGGAACAATATGTGATTTTTTCCAGAGTCTGGATACGTAATGTTCAGAGATGGACCGGTTAATTAGAATGGAGATAGGGTAGGCGATGATATCTATAGCTAATCTGAGATATTCATTGGGAAGTAGACCAGCTGTGAGAGATGTTGGTTTTAGCTTATTTAGAAGTTGTTTAATGGTACTGGTTTCTATAGGCTTGAAGGTGAATGAGTTATGACCGGTAAGAGTTTTTCTAGGAATTGCTACTGGTGTACTATTATCATTTTTTACCAGAGTTAGTATAGAGTTAATGAAGAGGGTATTAAATTGAGATGCGATACTGTCAGAGGAATTAGAAGTGGCAGGAGATGGGGTCACACTTTGTCCTGGGTTTAGAAGTTGTTTTATGGAGTTCCAGAATTTCTGGGAGTTGCTTTGATGTTTTTGTTGCAATATGGTATAGTAAGCTTTTTTGTCATTTATTTCCTTTTTAGTTTAGTTTCTTAATTTGTGAAAGGTGAGCAGGGATGTTTGAGACTTAGTTGATTGGTATTGGGACCAGGTGCTATCTCTTTGTTTGAGGACTTGCTTTGTCTCTTTTGAGAGCCATGGTAGTTATTTTGATTTGATACAAATCTTCCTAAGTGGGGCTACAGAGTCTAATATGCCAAGAAATGTCTGACTGAAGTACTGTACTGCTGAGTCTGGGCAGATGTTTTAGACAGAACCAGCTGCATTTTTCTAGAAGAGATTTGAAGCATTTGGGAGATAAATTTCTTTTGATTCTGACATGCTTGTATGTGTTTTTTGGGGGAGTACTGGTCTGGTGCCACAGAAGATAGGTCGGTGAGTGGTCACTTAAACTGTCTGGTAGATAGCCAGTGTGTTCACAGAGGTTGGATTTATTAGATAAGGTCCAGTTGACAATAGCTTGTCTACAGCTATTTTTATCGACTCTGGTTGGAGAGAATATAATTTGTGAGAAACCATACAGATTTATGAGTTGGATGGGTTGCCTGATGAGGAAGTGTACCAGTCTACATTGAAATCTCCCACAATAATGGTTTCTTGATTGAATGTGGAAGCTATCCAGCAATGAATGTTTTCAATTTTTGACTGGTTACTCCCAGGTGAGATGTATACAGCAATGATTATTATGTTGTTTTTTTTTTTTTTGGGGGGGGGGGGGGGGGCTGAGTTTAAGGCTGGACATTAGTATTTCAGCATCAGAGGGTTTGGGGTGGTACAGTGTAAGCAGGTTAGACTGGGGTAGTGTTTGTACATGATTGCAATTCTACTACCTCATTTTAGTAATCTGTCACATCTTAGTATATTATGGCCTTGTGACAGGATTTCAGTGGGTCTACGTTAGAACATCAAATTTTCAAAATATTGAATGCTCTAAAGAGCGAAAATGCAGGACCTTGAAGTGCTTTTTTTGAGATCACAGTACAGTGAAGATTGGAATGTTTGCCCTTTCCTCACTGTAGTGTGATCTTGGAGTTGGAATATACATTTAGTGGGGGGTGGGGATGGCAAAACCAAATCTACTCGAGCTACATGCTCTAGGGATATAAACCTCAACACAACAATGAATAAAACATGCTGGAGGGATAGATTCCCTTTGCAGAGACTTCCCTTACTATGGAACAGGGTCCCGATCTACACAAGACAGAGCCCCTCACTATCACTCTTCAAGGGGAACCTTGATGAGTGGATGGGTAACAGAAAGTTCACACCGGGGATCACACCAACAGCACTACTAGATAGGGGCCAAGGGTACTAGCTGCTAGTACAAGGGTCTAGGGAATTACTAAAGGGGCAGTGAATACCATACAACGTGGCTGGGCTAATACATGCCTTTGGGCAGATAGCCCAGTACCAACCTATGAACCTATTTAGTAAAAAAAAAAAAAACTGACTGTTTGAAGCACTGGTTTGTCTTTCACTATGGTGAAGAAATGTTGTAATACACTAAAGGCTCTGTAGTTTTTGCTGTTTGCAGATTATCAATAATTAACCCTAACAGTTTGGGGGAGATATAACTACTTGAGCACATTATCAATTATTACACCTAAGAATTTAGTGGAGCTACTGCCTGTATTTTTGAGTTACTGAGGGAGGACAGATTAATGGTGCCACCTAAGGAGTGGGATAGTGGATTATGTACAGCAAGACATGGATTAGCTTGTAAGCAAAGAGCATTACTTTGCCTTTCAAGCACTAAAATGCGACCTACAACTAAATGTAGTTCACGACTGTGAATAACGAAAGACATGCTGTAACCTTGATTTATCTTGTTGCCAACAGCTAATATCAATCCACCAGTACTGCTGCCGTGACTCATCTACTTAACCACCAGGACACTTATCTCATATTCAGACCCTGCCTGCTCCCTCATCCCCAAAGATGAGTAGTGTGGCCTTATTTTTGATGCCCTTCTTTATGCAGCTTGCTGGTCCACCTCCATCTTACTCACAAACTAAATCAAGGGCATGTTCATGTCTTATCCTGTCTTGCTATTAAGTCTATGTCTCAGCAACAGCAATGTCCACCCTCCTCTCCTGCATCACTGCATGAAACTCCCCCATTTTTTGACCCAAAGTCCTTGTAATGCATATTAGCATTGCAAATCTATGCTACTGACAATGATGGCTTGTTTCTCTGTTACCTTTCAAATCCATTTTTCCCTTCTGTCTAAAGCCTGAGAACTCACTCCTCTTTTTTTTTGCATTTGCACTACTATTTCCCCTCTCCTGTTAATTTGAATGCACACTCATCAGTAAATGCAATTTCAAACCAACTCACAGTGCTGCCTCTCCCTCTGGGTTAAGGAAGAACTAGTCTCTCTACCAAGTTTTTCCCATAACCATACCATTCTCAAAGACTTTTTTCTTGTCCACTGCTGTAACAAGTCATCACAATATTACAGTATTCTGGCTGCTGGCATGCATAATGCTTCTGAGAATGGCACTGCTAACCTCTTATCTTGGCATCTCTTTAGATATCTCCCTGGCCCTGCATGACAGAACCTCAACTGACTTCTCACTGATGCTTATGTCTACCACAAAATTGTTGCCTCCTCTCCTTTGGTTAATTACCTTGGTCACCTCTTTCCGTATTTTACTACATCTAAGCCCCAAGACCATTTTTTTGTAATGCAGTTTTTTGCACCCCCCCCCCCACTTGCAAAAACTCCTTAGCTGTCAGTTTTCAGTCACTTAGCATTTTTATGTCCCTACAATGGCTCTGGTTTCCTTCAGCTCTTGCTAATGTAACTACCTAACTTAAATGTAATCCTTTCCTGTTCAGTTCCACCACTCCAGACCTTAACACTATCTCTGTTGGTTGCCTCCCTTCTTGTACACACCTGCCAATTTTCCCATTCTTCTTGTATTCTTATCTGCCCTCTCCATGTCCCTTGCATACTCTCTTCCTCTCGCATGGATGACTGCCTTCAGTGCTCACTTCCCCTACTGTCTGTGTCATGTTGCCTCCAATATGGCCAAATCTGCTGTTTCTCCATCACTTGTTACTACTGCCTGCATCCATCCTTCCACTCTGGCCTCCTTTCTCCTCCTTGTCCTCACTTTCACAACCACACCGTCTACTTTTTCCCTTCACCTCATTTTGAGCCACTCCATTTGCTTGTACTCTTCTCTGACCTCAGACCACACCCTCCCATTCTTTGGCTTTTTTCTGACCTACATTTTTCCACATCATCTTACCTACCTTCCCCCTACTTCCTCATAATTTGCAGTCCAACTCTGTCTTTTTTACCTCACTAGACAATTTGCTACTTTCCAGCTTCCACACTCTTAGCCGAAATGTCACCATTCTCACTCAGATTCCACATCCCTTGCTAATCTACAGCTCTCTGTGCTAAACAGCTGCCCCACATTCCAAGAATTTCAGCACCTCTCTTTTCAGTGTAACCTGTCCTACTCCCTTATAGGACTAGACTTTTTTTTTTTTTTTGCCAAAGACGACGAAATAATACTTGCTGGTAGCAACACATATTTCTTTTATCCACTCACTACCCTAAGTTGAAGAGCTAAAAAAAAAAAAAAAAAAAAAAAAAAAAATAGGGATGTCTGCTTTTTGAAAATTCTGCAATTTATCTGGGTTTTAAAACCCGGACAAATCGCAGAATTTTCAAAAACAGCCCGGACAGGAGCCCGAAAAAGAGGACGTGTCTGGGGAAACCCGGACGTATGGTAACTTTATGTATTCTCCACTCCTCTAAGAAGGGTAAAGCTAAGTACTGTAACCACATGTAATTTGCACTGTTAATATCTACCTACCATGGTTCCTGTATTACTACTGAAGAGCTTTTCCTCCTGGACTTCTGCTGAAAAAACGTACTTTGCCCAGCTGGACTTTCAAGCTCAACAAAAGCAATAAATAATAAAAATAAACAAAAGGGCATCCCTTCACCTTACACCCCTTTATCTGACAATTTACAACTGTTGAATGCAGTCACTATAACTGCTGCTTCATAGAAAAGCAGCAGCAACTCAGACACTGAGAACAGCAAATGTTATCTGGATACTTAGTAGGAATTAAAAAAAAAGATACACAGGACATGGTTTGTTATTTAGAATACTTTCTTGGAAAAATAATACAACAGAAAATAAAATTGCCAGCTAAGAAAAGGCAAAGGTAGCTCTTACCGTGACTACAGCCCAAAGGAGGCTGCTCTTAAGACACAAAGCTACTAGCAGGCAGAAGAAAGTACAGTTGTGTACACTTACCATAAATGTAGATGCTCAAGTGTATTCACTGTTGCAGCCATCAGCTGGGGTTCCTATTAGATGACCGAAGTTGCATTCTATCGAATGCGTCTTGGTTGAACTTAAAACAACGAAAAGCCAAAACAGCGAAGCAGCTTTTAAGAGAATTCTTTCCCAGGGAAAGAATTTGCTTGGCTGCTTCCGTTACTTTGCCATTTTTGGCACTGTAGTGTGATCTCAGAGTTGGTGTATTTAAATAGGGGGGTGGGGGGGGCGAAGCCCCCCAGTTTATGTATTCTTTCTTCTTTTTTTTTTTTGGGGAACAGCGATTTTTTTTTTCCCTTGGGAAAAAAAATCGCTTTTCTGAGCTTTCGCTTACATGGGGTCAATTATTCATCATTCACTTTTTTAAGCGTTCGATGACATAATATAGACCCCATCAGCTGTGAATACCAGAGTCACTATTTTTTTGCATCAGCTGCTGTCACTTGTAGACTGACAGCAGGTCGTTAGTTCTATAAAGCACGGCAGCTGACATCAGTATATCAGTTTTTCTTGCCCTAACCAGTCAGAAGTCCAAGGAAATATGGCAAAGTGGTCCTGGTGGTTAAAAACCACCCTAAGAAGATTATGTCTCCCTAAGGAAAGAGAACATAAGGGGGAACGAGTGAGGAAAACCAGGACTGCAACAGTGAATACATTTGAACATCTACATTCATGGTAAGTGTACACAACTGTACTATGTTCTTCGTGTTTCACTGCTGAAGTCATCACCTGTGGGAGGATTCCCAAAGCTGAGGAGAAGTGAGGAAGGATTAAGTTAGAGACCTAGGCATGGGTAAGCAAGCCCTGCAGAAATGCAGAGGCAATCCCTGCCCTAGCCTTAGAGAAAAGAGGAAGGTGGTAATGCTTTGTAAAGGTATGGACCGAGGTCCAGATGGCAGCTTCCAAGATGTCCTTGGTGGGAACTCCTCTGAGGTGTGCTGTGGAAGTGGAGGCTGCCCTAGTGGAATGGGTACAAATCGACTTAGGGGGTGATTTCCCATGTAATCTGTAGCAGAAATGGATAAGTGCGATATCCATTTGGAAATGGGCTTCCCCTCTGCCACTGGGGCAAAGCAGACAAGAAGTTGGTCCGTTTTCCTGAAGGGCTTAGTATGGTCCAGGTAGTATCTGAGCTGTCTGTGCACGTCTAGTGAGTGCAGAATTCTTTCCCCCTTGTTTTGAGGGTTAGGGAAGAAGGTGGGCAGATGAATGGCCTGGTTGAGAGTCACATTAGATATCACCTTGGGCATAAAGGAGGGGTTAGTCCTCAGGGAGACCCTGTCTGCAGGGGAAAATGATGAAGGGCTCAATGGCCATCAGTGCCTGAAGTTCTGAAACCCTTCAGGCTGAGGCGATAGCTAGTAAGAAAGCAGTCTTCCAGGAGAGGTATTTCAGTTCTGCTGAAGCAGCAGGTTTGAAGGGTGGCAAGGTTAATTTTTCCAAAATATAACTCGGGTCCCAGGCTGGCGTGGGTGGCCTTCTGGGAGGTCTGACATTAGAAGCCCCTCTGAAGAATTGTTTAATCAGAGGATGTGAGAACAGTCTGTACTGAAATGAGCTGAAATGGCTGAGGCATGGATTTTAACAGAAAAGAAGGAGAGGCCACTATTGAGTAACTTCGCTAGATAGTCCAGGATAAGAGGGACAGAAGGTTGCGAGGAACTGGTCCTTCTGGACTGGCTCCAGGAGCAGAATCTTTTCCATTCCCCTGAGTAAGATTTTCTGGTGCTGGGTCCTCTGGCCTCTGTGATAATGTCTAGGACCTGTTTGCTTAACAGGTGCCTCTTGCTTGCCTTTAGAGAATTAGCATTTGTGAAGATGGAGGACGAAAATACCAGTCTACAAAAAGAGCTCTATGATGAATGGTTCTCCTGTTAAAGAGGGCACAGAATTGGCAACGGGGGACGTTGTGGTCTGGACCTAAACAAGTGATGCAGTATGAATGGAAGTCTCGGTGTGGGATCTGCTTTCCACAGGCGAGACAATTAACTTTTTCAGACATCGGTTTGTGCAAGAAAAAAGGATCCCCAACATGGTACTTAGCTTTAGAGGTTTTCAGCTGTGATCCGAGCTCTGGTAGTGACTGACGAGCACACTTGCAAACTGCTTCTGTTATGGGCTCCACGGCAAGAAAGACTGATGTAATGACGTCAGCTGCCTTGGTTTATAGCACTTACAACCTGAAGTCAGTCTACAAGCGACAGCAGCTGACGCAAAAAAAAATCGACTCTGGTCAAGAGCTACCACAGCAGGGACAACCCACAGGTGAGGACTGCAACAGTGAAACATGAAGAACATCTGTGCAGCTGTTAAATGATTAGTTCTGCACCACTGTGAAAAGTATTGGCGAAGTGTAGCCAAGAAAAGTTCAGATAAGATAAGCAGAACATTGTATTATCATTGGGCAGAAGGGACAAATTGCCTCAGCTGGTTGCTGTGGTCATTGTTCTCCTACAGTTATTTACAGATTCTATGCCTCAAAGCTGTCCAACCTACTGCTATTTTCTCTACTATATAAATATTAGACTCAACACTACCACTGATACCAGCAGTTGCATCAAAAAGTGTAATTCTGGTACATGAACTCATGGCAAACAATGAAAGGACAGTTGGATAGAACAGCATCTATCTAGAAGTATGTATACATTTTATTACCTGTAATCATATACAATGGAAACTTTCAGTGGTAGGCCCAGAACTCTGAATCAAATGTTCAAGGATAAAATAAACCACAAAAAGTACAGTTTTGTACCTACCATAAATGTAGATGTTCGAGTGTTCACACTGCTGCAGTCATCACACTTGGGTTATCCTGCCGTCAGGCAGTCCTGCAGTCGGCCCGAGTTCCAAAGCCTTGGTCCGGCGTCGGTTGCTGTCGCTTCTTCCCTGACGTCAGTGCGCCAGGGGTATATAAGATGCATCCAATGCCATTTTCTTCAATTTTTCTTGCCCCAGATGTCAGGTGCTCCCAATAGGTAGGCAAAACATATTGTTATATAAAAATATACATATAAAAATAAAACATTACCCTCAGTCACAAGCAAATACATCACAGAGGTTGTATAGGATAGAAAGGTACAGGTAAGTCCAGCTAGTTCAGAGGGGATGGAGGGAGGGTAACCTGGACTGCAGCAGTGTGAACACTCGAAAATCTACATTTATAGTAGGTACAAAACTGTACTATGTTCATCGTGTTACACTGCTGCAGTCATCACACTTGGGTCGAATCCCAAAGCTAAGGATGGGTGGTGGAACTAAACAGGGTTTGGAGAGGCTAGCAGGCCCTGCAGAACTGCAGTGGCAGTCAGCTGTGGTTTTAGAGTATAGTGGTACGTGATGGTGCTTGGTGAAGGTGTGCAATGAACTCCAAGTTGCAGCCTCCAAAATATCCTTGGTTGGTACCCCTCTGAGGAAGGCTGTTGATGTTGCTGTAGCCCTGGAGGAACGAGGCCTGATGTTACCAGGTACAGATTTCCCATGGTGTGTGTAGCAGAAACGGATACAATGTCCTATCCATTTTGAAATGGTCTGTTTTGAGATAGCTTTTCCTTGAGATCCTGCAGCATAGGATACAAAGAGCTGGTCAGATTTTCTGAAAGCCTTAGTTTTATCCAAGTAGTAACGTAATTGCCTGTGAATGCCCAAAGAGTGTAGGAGCTTTTCCACTTTGTTCTGGGGGTTTGGATAAAAGGTGGGCAAATGAATGGTTTGGTTTAGGGCCACACTGGATACCACCTTTGGCATAAAGGAAGGGTTAGTTCGTAAAGAGACTCTGTCTTGATGAAAAATTATGAAAGGCTCCAATGCCATTAGGGCCTGTAGTTCTGAGACTCTTCGTGCTGAAGTTATTGCTAGCAGCAGGGCAGTTTTCCATGATAGGAACCGTAGATCAGCTGTGAAAGCTGGTTCAAAGGGCGGAAGTGTAAGCTTTTCCAAAACAAAGTTGAGATCCCAAGTTGGTGTTGGTGCTCTCCGGGGCGGTCTTATGTTCTTAGTCCCTCTGAGGAACTGTCTTAGTAATGGATGTGAAAATATAGGAGGATCCGTGTTGTAGTGAGCTGAAATAGCTGAGGCGTGGATCTTAATAGATGAGAAGGAAAGTCCTTTGTGCAACATCTCAGTTAAATATTGAAGAATTTGAGGAATATTTGGGACAAGGGGATTTTGGCCTTTAGCCTGGTTCCAGGCGCAGAATCTTTTCCATTTGTCTGAATAGACTTTCCTGATGCTGGGCCTCCTGGCCTCCAGAACGACGTCCATCACAGCTTTAGAGAGAAGTGTTGCCTGGTTGTTTAGGCAATTTGCCATGCAGCCAGATTTAAAGTGTTGAGCTGGCTGTGTAGAATCTGATTGTTTTGCTGAGTGAGCAGGTGAGGAATTATAGGTAAAATCCATGGTGGGCCTTGAGCCATGTTCCTTAGTATTGGATACCAGTGTTGGCGTGGCCAGTCTGGAGCAATGAGTATCATTTGTGGCCTCTCTAATCTGGCTTTCAGCAGTACCTTTGCCAGAAGAGGCAGTCGAGGAAAGGCATACACTGTCAATGTTTTCCAACTGAATGAGAGAGTGTCTACTTTCCAAGCTAGTGTGTGGTATGTCCTTGTGCAGAATTTCCGTAGTTGGTAGTTTTGGGGGGAAGCAAACAGATCTATGTCTGGACTCCCCCATTTTTGAGTTATTATTGTGAATACTTTTGGATCTAGTTTCCACTCGTGAGGATCTGTGAGGTTTCTGCTTAGATCGTCTGCCAGTGTGTTTTTCTTTCCTGGCAGGAATTGTGCTTGTAATTGAACTTGGTAGGTCAGTGCTGTGTTCCACAAGGTCATTGCTTGTCTAAATAGGGGGTAGGAGTGTGTGCCCCCTTGCTTGTTTATGTACCACATCACTGTGTTGTTGTCCATCTTTATTAGGAGTTGTCCTGGATTTAGGAGGTCCTTGAAAGCTGTTAAGGCATTTTGTACAGCTAGCATCTCTTTTTGATTGATATGTAGATGCCTTTGGTTAGCAGGCCATTTGCCCTGAATACACTGTCCTGCCATGTGTGCTCCCCAGGCATAATCCGATGCATCTGTTGTTATAGTTTGCCTGGCTGTGGGTAAGGTAAAAAGCTGACCCTTGTTGAGGTGACATGCCTGAGCCCACCATAGAAACTCCTGTTGAAGGCAGGGAATGAGTGGAATTATTGTTTCCAAGCTATGGCTATGTTGAGACCATACGCTTTTCAGGTACCATTGTAATTTCCTCATATGCAGTTTTGCAAATGGTATTAGTAGTATGCAAGATGCCATGAATTCCAAGGCCTGCAGAATTTTTCTTGCAGGGAGTTGGGTCTTTGTTGCCATCATTTTGAAGTATAGTCAGTTGTCCTTGCTTGTCTGGCATAAGATAAGCCATCAGGGCCGTTGTATTTAAGCTGGCACCCAGGAATATTATGTCTTGTGAGGGCACTAGTTTTGACTTCTTTTCGTTTACTGTGTATATATTTGAATCCCTCTGTCTGCAGTATGCAATTACTAGTGCCAGGCATTCTGTGAAGACCCTGGGCGCAGTAGATAAGCCAAAGGGCAGTGCAGAGAATTGGTAATGGGTTGAACCTGCAATAAATCGGAGGTATCTTCTGCAATTTTGTCTGATAGGGACATGCAGGTATGCCTCCTTGAGGTCCAACGTTACTACCCAAGCCTTCTTGTCCAGCAGGAGAAGTTGCTGTAGTGTTAGCATCTTCAATTTGGGTACTTCCAGGTATGTGTTTAGAATTGAGAGGTCCAGAATGGGTCTCCAGGCTTTGCCCTTTCGGGGAACTAGAAACAATCTTGAGTAAAATCCTTGTCCTTGCTCCTGTGTAGGAACCTGATGAATGGCTCTCATGTCCATGAGAGCTGAAATTTGTTTTTGAGCCTCTGCCCATTGATTTGGTGGCAGGTTTGGCATTCCTTTTATCCTTGGCTAAAGTGTGAAAGTGGACTCTGCATCCTTGAGATACAACATTTAGGACCCATTTGTCTTTTGTGATGATGTGCCAATTGTCTGCAAAAAATGCTAGTTTCCCCCCCAGGGGAGTTGCCAAGAGGATTTTGCTTGGCAGTCTGAGGGGCAAGTCATTGTGTTTGTCTTCTGGTAGTTTGAGACCTGTCTTCTCCACCTTTATGGGTTGTGGCACTCCATTGTCGAGGCTGGTAAGAGCCTTGTGGCTGGCCTCTGCCTCTTGGGCGTCTGTATCTGCCCCTCTGTGGTCTGGCAGAAGCTGGAAAGGACCGGTTTTTGGTTGGCCAATTTCTGCTGTAACGAGGGGGTTGAACCTGTAAATAATCCTTGACTGTCTGCATAGATTTTGCCTTATCCTCCATTTTCTTTAAAACTTCTTCTGCTTTTACACCAAATAAAACATCCTGCTGTAAAGGTGCATCCAATAACTTTGCTTTAACATGATCAGGTAGAGTTTGTTCCTTTAACCAAGCATGCCTACGTATGGCAGATCCTGTCACTGCTGCTCTACAAGAAGCTTCCAATGAATCAAATCCACATTGCAAAGTATGTTTTCCCACTTGTTCAGCTGAATGCTGAATGCAACAAATCTTGCATTTCCTTGTAATCTGGCTGGTCTGTATGTGCGAGCATTTTTTGTTTTAATTGAGACATCAGATATTGCTGATATTTCAGCATGTGAAACTGACAATTTAAGGCCCTCATAGCTAGAGTAGCTGAGGTATATACTTTCTTTCCCCATCTGTCTAGTGCTCTAGAATCCCTTTCAGAGGGCACAGGATTTTTAGCAATAGAGGCCTTAACCCCTTTGGGACCCTGGGAAATGGTTTCTGGGTCAGCAACAGGGCTTTTATACAGGGATTTGTGAGTGTCAGGGGCTCTGTAGTATCTGTCTGGTTTGGCTGGTGCAGGAGGTAGTGAATCCGGGTTAAGGCTAGACTCTGAATAAACATCATCCACAATGTCTAACACAGGTGGAATAGCAAGTGGTTTGTGCTGGGGTAGTAAAAGGAACTCTCTGAGCCTTTTCTTAGAATCAGAGTAATCCTGGCCTTCCCAGTGGAAATGTTCCCTCATAGTATGCAAGGTTTCGCCAAAAGAGTAGTCTTCTGGGGGTGATGCAGAAGGGATTGACTCTTCAGCATCAGAATCTTCATAAGGGGGAAAGGAATATTCTTGTTCCTCAGAAGAATCTGAGGAAACTGAAACCTGGTCAGAGGAAGCATAGTCCTCCTCCTGCCTTGGCCTTTTATCAGGAGGGGGATGGGAATCCCTGATTAGGGTAATTAAGTCTTCAGCCATCTTAAGCATCTGTCTCTTAGGCATGGGGCCTTGAAAAGGAGACTGCTGTACAGTCTTCTTTGTTTTTAAAGGAGTTTTCAGTTTTGCATAGGATTTAATAGTGTGTGTAGTCGGTCTGAAGACACCTTCTGCAACTGAAGGCGTTTCAACTGCACCGGAATCTCCTTCAGGTATGAAGTCGGAAGGGCCTAAAGGTAAAGGTTGTGGAGGACTAGCAATCTCCACTTGTAAATCGGATGTCGCCTGGGGTTCTAAATCAGCGGTCGTCAGGGGCTGCGTAGGCGCCTCACTGAAAACCGGATAACCGGCGACTGGCCTAGCAGAGGCCTCAGAGTTTGGTTTGGATTTCGGCTGCCTGTCCTTATCTTTGTGTTTTTTATGCATTCTGGTCGTTGCTCCGACGGCATGGTATAATTAAATTTCCTACCAAAATAATGTCGGGCGAAATCAAACCGATGTTTAATAGTTCGTTTATTAAACCTAGCACAAAACCGACAACCTGTGATGTCGTGGTCTGGGCCTAGGCAAGTAATACAATAAGAATGAAAGTCCTTATGAGGTATTTGCTTCCCACAAGAAATGCAATTGTTAACTTTTTCTGACATCGGACTGAGGCAAGAAAAGGTTCCCCAATGGGGTACTTAGCTTTATGAAGACTTCGGTCTGAAATTCGATTTGAAAATCTCAGGAGTTGGCCGACCGGCACTTGTGAACTGCTTCGGGCACCGCACGACAAGAAAGACTGAAGAAAATGGCGTTGGATGCATCTTATATACCACTGGCGCACTGATGTCAGGGAAGAGGCAACAGCAACTGACGCCGGACCAAGACTTTGGAATTCGGGCTGACTGCTGGACCGCCTGACGGCAGGATAACCCAAGTGTGATGACTGCAGCAGTGTAACACGATGAACATCAGCATACTATGTAAACTTGAAGTGTGATGAAGTTCCTGTGCTTTGCAACAAAAGCACTAAAACTGTGGTGAATAAACATTTGAGTGGTATTTTTGGTGCGACATTTTTTATTTTCAAATGTTCAAGGATATGATGGGGATGTGTGTGCTTCACAAGGAAAGGCAGCATATGAAGCTACAGTTTATGGCTTTTGTGTCAAGTTATGGCAAGGATGGCTATTCTGAATGCAAAGTGCAGTGGAAGAATATGGTGATACTAGAGAAAAAAGGGAAGCTTCAGTGTGATGGCGGCAGTACAACTTAAACACTATGGATTTATAGATAAAATCAAACGTGTAATATTAAATTTGCCTAAGAATGTCTTTTAGAAGGAAATGAAAGTCAAAGAACCAGGATATTTTTTTTATTGCCACTGATTAGTTAAAAGTAGTTGCAAAACAAAACCAGATTCTTCTGAAAGGTTAGGGTATCAGTCATGCCTTTGGAAAATGGTTGGTCACAAGTACAATTTAAAGACTTTCCCTTCCTGTTTATTATTCAACCAAATAATTCCTAGCTTGTGTTGTTACTACAATCACTAACTTTTTTAAACATAAATGCATATGTCAAATGATTTGGTTACAATGACATTTTATATTAGGAAGTAGAAAAGAGCAGCTGGTCTGATCATAGCAAAGGAGTTCAGTTAACAAAAGAACACTCAACAGATCTGTGCATACTCAATGATGACTATAAAATCTGCAACAAGCAGAATGACCTGAACTTTGCTTGTGTGAATGAAGATACTCATGTCACATCTATAAATGTACACAACTTTTTTTGTCTCATTTCTAGTATTTCCTTACTCCCCCTCTCCCATATGCCATTCATTCTGAATATTTGTGATTTGGCAGGTGCCTCATACTAAAATGACCTACCATTCAAGTAGCCTGCGAATGGTACGAGTCTGCCTTTGAAGCAGTTTACCACTATGGTATAATATACAGCCAGAAGAGTCATACTAAAGTGTGAATAGCTACTGTACCAGGGATCGTGATGTCCTCTTTTTTATTCAGTAACTGCACCAGCCTGAATGCCACTATAGTATACATAAATGTCAAACAAACATAAGCTGATGGTCTTACACACCAATGAACCATCATGTACCCTTATCTTGCCACACTTCAGAAAGATAACACATGCGCTATTCGTCATCTCCTGTTCTACCCCCTCCCAGGAAATCAGAACTGTCAGTGGGACACACACTTCTTTCCTATCTGGTCCGACCTCCAATAACACCTCTCATTGCCATATACAGGTTACCAGATATAACAGAATTATTTCTACTTTACTGAGAAACTACCTTTTTCATACTCTTAAACAGCTACAGGCAAGAAGAAGAAACAATTCTTTGGCAAATTAGCCTAAATTTATTTTCTAACATACCAAGTCGAGCATGTGCAAGAACATCAGCAATTGAAAAGACTCCTTGATTTTTGACCTCTCCATGTGACAATGTGGAGGAAGCAGACGATGAAGTGGATGAACCCTGGACAGATTTGTTGATCCATGATTCAGGATTCTGGAGGTTTTGGATTAATGCAGCAGAAAGAGCTGCTTGTCGACGAAGTGAACCCTCATCCTCAGATGCTGAAGATGTGTCTATAAAAAGAAAAGAATTAAAAAAGAAAAACTTCTTGAATACATGCATCAAAACACATTAACAACAATGCATTATGCTTTTCTCACAAGACAAAGATCAACTAGGTTGCTTAGGAATTCTACACAGTGCTAAGTACAAAGCAAACATACAACTGCAAGTTTTTACAGAGTGGTGAAAGAATAGTTTTAGATTTTTCCTTGTTCAAGTGACTGGTCCAATATGAAAGACTAGGAAGAAATCACCATTTGTCTTGGGCTATTTATATTCTGACCTCTTGAGTGCATTAAAGATAAACCTTTGGTTCAAACAATTCTGCATGATTGGGGTGAGGAGCAACACTGACATGTTAACAACCCAAATCATCAAAACAATAATCACACAAACTTGATTAATGAACTACTACTACAAAAAAAATAAAATAAAAACATTAATTTAACTTACTTTATTTTTAATTTACATTCTCTGTTGTACAATGTCCTTTCCCTTCAAATTCTAATTGGGAAACATACTGCTTCAGGGCTGTAACTACTTTATGACTGCTGTACTCTTTTCTCTGCTGGCTAACATCTCGCACAGCTCGAATACTTAAAACAATCAATGTGTGTTTGGGGGAGGGGGGTCACCTCCTTACTTAAACTACATGGTCACACAACTGCAAGAGAAGATGAAAAAACAACTGAAAGGCTCTACTCAAGGAAAAAAAATCAACTAAATCAATGTAACATATAGTCAAAAGAACTTTTCAATGAAAGGGAAATTTGACAAATAAATTAACTATATTTACAGCTAATTAAAGTGAAAATAATGAACCCACAACCCCTTTTTTCAACAATGCCAAAGAAAGTCCAAATTTTAAATAGAGCTTCTAGGTCGAATATACAAAAGTTTGTAAATATTACTATAAGTAGTGAACTTCTGTTCTAATTTGTATGCATTTGCAGACAACTAAATGGGGTCATACAGTGAGAGTTTATTAAAATGGTAATATGATAGTCTGTTAAGCTATACATGACCTCGGTCACTTCACAACTTAAACTCTTAGTCCCTTGTTGCCTGATCAGATTTTTGTGCTCTTCTATGGGGCTGTTGGAAGCTGCCAGGGCTTGTAAGGAATCCTATGGCACTTGTCCCTTTTGTCAGTAATCCCCTGCCTCTGGAACCTCCTTCCCCTCTTCAAGATGGTGAGGGAATGCCCTATAACTTTCAGCTTTAAAAGATCCCTTAAAACTCATTTGAATTACCCCATTTATTACTTATAAACTGGATATACAATTAACATATATTCATTTTTAGCTAATCCATTTATCCTGCTTTAATAGGTTTGATAACATTAATACTTGTTTTAATTTTTGATTGTATTATCCAATTTTGCCCATTTTAGACTTTCACTTTTAAGATGTAAATTTTAATGTTCCTTTACTATTTTATTATTTATTTCATTCAGTTTCATTGTTAAGCTACTCAGGAATCATGGACATACATCAACTGAACTTTACCCCACTGTGTAGAACACTGCTAGACAAAAGTCCAAAAAACTTCTCTAAGGCATTTTAATATGCAATGCAATAAATAACACACTGTGAGGACTGCAAAGAAAAGAATCTGAATTTTAGCCATATTAATGTGTGACCAGTTCTTCTCAAAATGCCTTATAAACAACCATTTTCACTGACTTTAGATCAGTTTGTGATATAAAGTAATCATATAGTAATACGTTGCACTGTTTGCTTACCTTGTCTTTATAGGATGGTCCTAAGTAATGTCCCTTACAAAAGTAAGCCTGCTGGAAGAGGGAAAAGGTGTACCCAGCAGTGGCATTCCATGGTTTGCCTTCCTCAAATAATCTCTTTTCATAAATTCTCATTTTGTTAGCAAAACAAAAATGTTGAGAGTCTATTTGAGGTTATCATAATGGGATAATGAGGACTGATTTTCAGTATTATATAAAATATTTTGAGGTTTATTTTCATTCATTTATTTGCAGGCACTTACCTTAGATGTGCTCACATTTAAGTATTAGGCATTCACACTACAAACCACAACAAGTCTAACCAATTAAACCATATTCAGAAGTTCCCGCCAGCTTCCAGGAGGGCAGCACAAGACAGGTGAGAAAAGAATCAGTGACTACCTAACAAATTGTCTAGCATTACCTTGAAGGTGGCAAACAGTGCTAGTCTGCTTGACGTGTAGTCAAAATCTGATCTAGAGGTGGTGAATACATTTGGGATATGAATCTATCACATCAACATGTCTTATTTATATGCTGATGACTTTTACAGTCCTTTACCTGAGTACTTGAGGAACTACCTGCTCTGCAAAGTAATAGGAGGTCCAACAGGGTTGGGCCTTTCATGTCTTCAAACAATAACTACAGAACATCATGGAGGAGTATGAAAGAGATCAGATATAGGGGGAAGACTGCAGAGTCCATAACGATAACTGAGGGCCTTGAGGTCACTAAACTTTTTAGTAAGGAATCACTGAGGTCTCTCAGACCGAGTGATATGTTTTAACGGATCTCATACTATTGAGCGAAAGCTCAAACAACCAAAGTCACATTGGCCGAACACACTTTTGCAAAAGTGCTTTTCACCGAAAAAGCACTTTCGCTAAAGTGTGTTAAAAAAAAATCTAAAAATAACAAAATAAAAAAAAAAAAAAAAAAAAAAAACACAGAACTCGTGTTTATACAGGGGGGCAAGCCCCCTTGCACCCCCCCACCCCCTACTTTTATATTCTCCCTCCGAGATCGCACTACAGTGGGGAAAAGGGAATATTCCCTTATCCCCACTGTGCTACGATCTCAACAACAGCCATTTCCCCATATTTTCACCCTTACTTAACCATACTTTCGCAAAAGTGCTTTTTCTGTGAAAAGCACTTTTGCAAAAGTGCGCTTGGCCATTTCACTTTCGGTGAAACGGCCATTCGCTCAATAGTAAGGATCCCTTTTTAACAAATAAATGACAAAAGGGGTCGTACAGTCAATAATGGAGCAGATAAGAAAGAGTAAAGGGGAATTAAGCCATTTCTGGATCTAGAGCAGATGCCTTTGAAGATTAGTGGAGACAAAAGGATTTCCCAACTAGTACAAAAACATGATGGACAAAGATGACAAATTAACAAGAAAAACTCCTAGATCACATATGACAATGTTTGACTGGAGGGCTGCCATCTATATGGCATAATGTGGAAATATCTTATCACCAAAATGAACTCTGACACAGGTTTCATGTTTATTTTGAGACCTCTGTCCTTGCACCAGTTATTAACACAGACTAATCCATATTGCAGCACTTATGAGTTAGTGGAGAAACAAATAGCCAATTTACAGTTATCCATAAACTTAGACAAATATAATCATCACTCAGGAGTGTTGGGTTTAAGGTCTGAGAAACAGATGCCAAATATTAGAGGGTCCAGCACTCAGCTTTGACTTACACCATTAATAACTCTATTTTATTTTTTTTCAGCAAAGTCACTTATGACACTAACCACATGCATTCTCTTAGACAAGTCAGCTATCTACTGCACAAATCATGAGCTTATATTAATATTTCCAAGGTCGTCGATAATACCTGCCAGGCAAACAGTAGCAACAGCATTAGTCAGGTGCAGATATGCAAAATGTACTGCATAACTCTACTACCCATTGCTTCTATGCCTTTTCTGATGAAATTGAAGTGAAAGAAGCAAACCTGCATTTGATAAAGCCAAATTGACAAATGCCCAGATTTAACAGATTTTCAAAGTACAGATTAAAAATGTCCGAGATGTGTGTGAAACGATCAACAGCTTTACACATCAGGCGAGTGGCACTAATAGGCTACCAGGGCCTCATGGCTGGACCACTCTTGGATGATGGTATTACAATGGTTACATTCCAGGATATGGGAATGTACCTAATGGAAAGGCTTAGATTAAACAGGGGTTAGGCTAACCATACATGGTTCTGATAAACAGGCAATGTGGTGTTATCAGGACCTATGGAAAAGGTGTTCCTAGCTATACAGAGGGACGAAAAGCTTTTTCCATAGTAATTATTGGGGGTGACCAGAACAGTGAACTCAGTTGAACAGTTTTAATTGTGGTTGTAGAAAACTTTGCACTAAATTTCCCAGCCTAGCTATTTTTATCAGAGCAGACAGTATATTATTATTAGACTAGCTCCGAACATTAATGGATGTTCATTCATACTATCCTGATACACATAAAGACTTACGTTTAAATCTGGTTTTAATAGAAAACCTCTGTTGTAGATGTAACAGCAGAAATGAAAGTACAGTTATGTTAAGAACTGACCATAAAGTACAGTTTTGTACCTACCATAAATGTAGATGTCCGAACTGGATAGCATCTGCAGTCATAACAAGTGGGTTGTCCTGTCGTCAGGCAGCCCTGCAGTCGGCCGGATTCCAAAGTCCGGGTCCGGCTTCGGCTGATGTCGCACTCCACCCGACGTCATCTCTGTTGGTCTTCGGGTATAAAAGCATCAGCCGACGCCATTTTCCTCAGTGTTTCTTGCCCCAGATGCCAGTAGCCCTCTTGCAGGCTAAAATTTGGATAGATGCCAATGTTTCCAAATAGATAGAGGTAAACACAAAAATAAGCATATATGTACATATATACAAACAAATACACCATAAAAGACTCCCCAACAGCTAGCTATTAGGAGGGTAAACACCCTAGGAGTACCACAGAGGGAAGGCGGAGGGTAATCCTGACTGCAGATGCTATCCAGTTCGGACATCTACATTTATGGTAGGTACAAAACTGTACTATGTCCTTCATGGATGCATCTGCAGTCATAACAAGTGGGTAGAATACCATAGCCAACTAGGGAGGAGGATAAAAGTAGATTATGGTGTGTTTAGGATCCCTTGCAGTACAGCAGTGGCAAATCCTGCCGGGATCTGGAATATAGAGGCAAATTATAATGCTTGGCAAATGTATGCACGGAGGTCCAAGTAGCCGCCTCAATAATGTCTTTGGTTGCCACTCCTCGTAAGAAGGCTGTGGTAGTGGCTGTTGCCCTTGTAGAATGAGGTCTTATGTTCTGTGGAATTGGTTTTCCATGGAAGGAGTAACAGTATCGTATGCAATTTCCTATCCATTTGGAGATTGTCTGTTTGGAAATAGCTTTTCCTTCCCTTCCTGTTGCATAGGCTACAAAAAGTTGGTCAGTCTTTCTGCTATTTTTGTTCTGTCCAAGTAGTAGCGTAGCCGGCTATGTACAACCCAGGTAAGCAGTATTCTTTTCCCTCTGTTTTGTGGGTTGGGAAAGAAGGTAGGTAGGTGGATTGCCTGGTTTAAAGATACTCTGGATACCACCTTGGGCATAAATGTAGGATTAGTCCTCATGGACACTCTATCTTGGTGGAAGATTAGGAAGGGTTGCACTGCCATTAAGGCCTGTAGTTCTGAAACCCTCCTTGCTGAAGTAATTGCCAGTAGGAAAGCAGTTTTCCATGACAGGTGTTGTAGGTCTGCTGTTGCTGCTGGTTCAAAGGGTGATAGTGTCAACTTTTCTAGCACAAAGTTTAAATCCCAAGCTGGTAATGGTGGTTTCCTTGGAGGTTTTACATTCTTGATTCCTCTGAGGAACTGCCTGAGCAAAGGGTGCGAAAAAACAGGTGGATCAAAGCTGTATTCTGCTGAAATAGCTGATGCATGTATCTTGATGGAGGAGTAGGACAGGCCTGACTGAAGAAGTTCGACCAGATACTCCAGAATGTTAGGCATATCTATGTTTGACACATCTTTTCCTCTTTCCGTACTCCAAATGACAAACCTTTTCCATTTTCCAGCATAGTTCTTTCTTGTTGAAGGTCTGCGTGCTTCAAGAATAATGTCTTTAACTCTTTGGGAAAGTTCTGGATTAGCTGCTGCTATGTGATGTTCCATGCAGTCAGTTGCAGCGATTTTAGGTTTGGATGTATGATGCTGTAGTTGTTCTGAGTTAACATCAAAGGCATCAGGGGTATTGGCCACATATTGTTCGAGACATGCTCTTCAGTAGTGGGTACCAGTGTTGTCTTGGCCAGTTTGGAGCTATCAGGATTATCCTTGGACGTTCTTCCTTGATTTTTAGTAGTACCTTGTGTATCAAAGGAAGAGGTGGGAATGCATATGCTGTTAGGCCTTTCCAGTTGAAGGAGAGTGAGTCCACTTTCCATGCTAGTGGGTGGAATGTCCTTGTGCAGAATTTTTGAGCTGGTGATTGAGAGGTGATGCGAATAGGTCTATCTGTGGCATTCCCCATTTCTTTGAGATGGTCTTGAAGATGTCCGGGTGCAGCTTCCATTCGTGGGCATCCAAGTGGTTCTGCTTAATATGTCTGCTAGAGTATTGTCTTTCCCGGTACAAATATTGCCTGTAACTGAATGTTGTAGCTGAGTGCCAGGGTCCACAGCTCCAAGGTCATTCTGCATAGGGGGTATGAATGAGTGCCTCCCTG
Source organism: Protopterus annectens (assembly GCF_019279795.1). NCBI lineage: Eukaryota > Metazoa > Chordata > Ceratodontiformes > Protopteridae > Protopterus > Protopterus annectens. Next base: position 815,399,071 of record NC_056743.1, read on the forward strand.
TTTGTTGATGTACCACATGACTGTGGTGTTGTCTGTCCTTATCATCAACTGGCCCTCTTTGAGGAATGGTTTGAACTTTTGGATTGCCAGTTTTACTGCCAGTATTTCTTTTAGATTGATGTGTAGGTGAAGTTGATCCTGTGTCCACAATCCTTGCACGCATTTGTCCAGCATGTGGGCCCCCATCCTAGGTCTGAAGCGTCTGTTGTGATGGTCTGGCTTGGTTGACATCTGCGAAAGGGTAGGCCTGGGTTTGACTGGCATGCCTGAGCCCACCATAGGAACTCCTGTTTTAAGCATGGAATTAGTGGGATTTCTGTTTCTAGACTGTGTCTGTGTTGGGACCATAAATTCTTTAGGTACCACTGTAGTTTCCTCATATGTAGTCTGGCAAATGGGACCAAGATTATGCATGATGCCATGAAGCCCAAGGCCTGCAGAACTTTTCTTGCTGTTAACTTGTTCAGTTTTGTTAGTGCCAAGAAGTAAAGAGGAAGTTCTTTTGTTTTTCTGTAGTCAGGAATGCCATTTGTTGTACTGTGTCCAATTCAGCCCAAGAATGTCCTTGTTTGGGATGGTATCAGCCTTGACTTTTGTAAATTGACTGTGTATCCCAGTCCTTGTAGCAAGTAAATGACCCTTTGTAAATCTGTTGTCAGCTTGCTTTTGTTGTCCCCTTGTAGTAGGCAGTCGTCCAGGTATGGGTAAATTTGAATTCCTGTAGTCTGCAATGGGCGATTACTGATGCCAGGCATTTTGTGAATACTCTGGGCAGTAGATAAGCCAAAGGGCAATGCTGAGAATTGATAGTGCTCTGATCCTGCAAGAAATCTGAGGTATCTTCTGCAGATTGGTCGAATGGGGACGTGCAGGTATGCCTCCTTGAGATCTAGAGTTACCAGCCAAGACTCCTTGCCCAGCATGGGAAGAAGTTGCTGTAGGGTCAGCATTTTGAATTTTGGGACAATGATGTATGTATTTAAGGTGGACAGGTCGAGAATTGGTCTCCAACTTTTTTCCTTTCTTGGAACTAGGAATAGTCTGGAATAGAACCCCTTTCCTTGTTCTGCTGTTGGCACTCTTTCCACAGCTCTCATGTTTGCTAACTCCATTATCTGGCGTAGAGCCTCTGTTTTTTGATTTGGAGGTAGATTTGGCATTCCTCTTTTGACTGGTAGAGTGTGGAAGTGAAACCGGTAACCTTGATCTATGGTTTGTAAAATCCACTTGTCTTTTGTTATGTAGTGCCAGTTCTTTGAAAATAAGGTTAACTTTCCACCTATAGGAGCTGCTATTTGTTCCCTGGTAGGCGGAGTTAGGATTAAGTCACTGTGGTTGTGCTGATGTAGTGGCAGTGGCTGTGTCTGTGCCTCTGTTGTTACCTTGCCACTGTCGTCCTCTGTAGGCCCCTCCTCTGGATTGGTTTCTGCCTCTGGAACGTCTATTCCTGCCCCTTTGAAATTTTGTGGAGTCAGGAAAGGACCAATTTTTGGCAGGCCAGTTCCTGCTAAACCTTGGGGGTTGAACCTGCAAGAAATCTTTGACAGTTTGAACAGATTTTGCCTTTTCTTCCATTTTCTTCATAACCTGCTGGGCAGGTGTACCAAACAAACTTGTCTTGTCCATAGGAGCATCTAGCAACTTAGCTTTAACATGATCCGGTAAAGCTTGTTCCTTTAGCCATGCATGCCTTCTTATCACTGTGCCTGTCATGGCTGATCTAAATGAAACCTCCAGTGCATCATAGCCACATTTTAAGGAATGGTTGCTAACTTGTTGTATGTTATTTACCATCTCTAATACATATTTCTTATCAAGAGATTCATCAGTGGTTAGTTTTTAGTTAACTGATCAAGCATAAACTCTTGGTATTGTATCATGTGAAACTGACAGTTTAAAGCTCTAGCTGAGAGAGTAGCTGAAGTGTAGACCTTTTTACCCCATCTGTCTAATGACCTTGCTTCCCTTTCAGAAGGAATAGGGTTTTAGCTGTGGTCGCTACTGCCTTGGGACCCTGGGATATAGTTTCTGGGTCTGCAAGAGGGGCCTTGTAAAGGTGGTGATGAGTATCTGGCACCCTGTAAAATCTGTCTGGTTTGGCAGGGGCTGGGGGTAAAGAGTCTGGAGCGGAGCAAACATCATTGAAAGCATCATCCACCACAGAGAGAACAGGAGGTATAGCCAAGGGCCTGTGCTGTGGGAGGTGCAGAAAGGTCCTAAGTCTTTTCTGGAGTCTGAAAAATCCTGTTGCTGCCATTGGAACTGTTCTCGCATGGCATGCAAGGTTTCCCCAAAGGAGAATTCTTCTGGTGGGGAAGCAGCTGGAATGGATTCTTCAGCATCAGAATCTTCAAAATTGGAGAAGGGAGCCTCTGGCTGGTCAGTTATGTCTGATTCATCAGCAGAATCATCAGAAGACACTGGCTCAGGGGCTCTGCCCTAGGTCTCTTCTCTGGGGCTGAGAGGCCCTGTCTGGGTGAGATTGAGATCCTCTAATTAAAGAAATTAAATCTTCTGCCAAGGAAAGCATTTGAGAACTAGAAGAGGGCCTGGATGTGGGGGGTTTAACAGGCACTGATTTAGTAGTCTTGGCTGCTTTAGCCCTGGCGAAGGCCTTAATGGACATGGCTGCTGGAGGCCTAGCAGCACCACGTGCTGGGGTAGAGACATCCAAGGGATGGTGTCTGATAAGTCAACCACCGTAGTGGGTACAATTTCTGAGGTCGATTCAAAAGTTGTAGCAGGGGCCTCAGTTGTAAGAATAGGTTCAGCTGTACTTTGATCAGTTTTCTCGGTTTCGCCGAAACCGAGACACTCGCGTTTGCTTTACCGTGGTTTCGGCCGAAACCGCGGACCGCGATGTCGGTCTTTATCTTTGCGTTTTTGGTAGATTGGGTAGTCGGAGGATCCGACGGCATAATGTATGCAAAATCAGTACCGAAAAACTGTTCTGCAAACTCCGACCGACGCCTAAGCGTTCGTCGGTTGAAAGAGGCACAGGCGAACAGGCTGCTACGTCGTGGGCTGGGCCTAAACAAGGCAGACAGTAAGAGTGGAAATCTTTATGAGGTATTTGTTTCCCACAGGTTAAACAATTGTTAACTTTTTCTGACATCGGCTGAGGCAAGAAAGAGTCCCCAACGGGGTACTTAGCTTTAGAAGTCTTCCAAGTAGTATTCGGTAGAAGTAATCTCTGGATCCGACCGACCGGCACTTGCGAACAGCTTCTGCTTCGGGCGCCGCGCGGCAAGAAAGACTGAGGAAAATGGCGTCGGCTGATGCTTTTATACCCGAAGACCAACAGAGATGACGTCGGGTGGAGTGCGACATCAGCCGAAGCCGGACCCGGACTTTGGAATCCGGCCGACTGCAGGGCTGCCTGACGACAGGACAACCCACTTGTTATGACTGCAGATGCATCCATGAAGGACATCTGTAGATGGTTGAGAAGTTTCATTCTTGCAGACTTCACATCTGGGTTATCCCATGACCAGATAAAGTGTTGCCAGCCCAGCTTCCAGAGTTTTGCCCTCCTCCAGGGTTTCAGTGATGGCCTCCTACCAAGGTTTAAGGACAATGGGGGTATAAAGGGTGCATCAGCCAATGTCATCTTCAGACCCTTCTGGTTATCACAATAGTCAGGGACAAAACGTCAGTGCCAGAGCCTCATGCACTAGATAATATAGTCCAAAGTACTCCATGTTCATCCCAAAGGAACCCAATCCCCCTCACCAATTAGGACAAATGAAAGCTGGGGGCCCAGTAGGGAAGTAAGAGCACAGATAACTTGTGTAAATTTGGAAGCCACTCTAACCTACAAGGGAACAGAAAGAAGGTTAGAAAGGGGAAAGGAAGGTGGGAGATCTTGTGGATATTTATCACTAGCTGGTCTTGGGCAACTGCTTTCCTACTTCTTGTTATGAAGAACAAGCTCCCTCCAAGTTTTTCTGAGAAGGGAAAGGCTTATGGGAGAAAGCCACATTTGCTGAGTCACAACTGAAACCTTTGGGTTCCTTGTCCTGGGGGGGGGGGGGGGGGGGGTTGGGTCTACCTTGCATTCTTTCTTAAATTCTTCCTCTTTCCCATTGTCAGGTGACTGTCCTGCATATGGGGAAAGTTTTTTTTAAATTGGGAAATTCCTATATTATCTAGAATCATGCAAGAGTTGTCTTACAGCCAGAGTAATATTTCACTTTTCTTCCAATTTTTTGCAACGTTCCTGACAAAGGAGTTCAAAGGAGATATCCTTATTTAGTGGGGCATTTAGGATCTTTGTCTTCACATTCGCTGGTAGAAAGACGGTCCTCAGTCAGGCATGTCTGATACCACACACCCTGTAAATGTTGCCCTACATTCAGTACCCAAGATTACAGACAGATTTTTTTCAGTTCTTGCCAACCTGGAAAGAGAAGTCATGCAGGTCCAGCATCTTTTGCTTTAGATATTTGTTTTGAACCCCTTTGCCTTATACTTCATCTTCTCAATCAGAGATTGCTAACAGAAAACCATGTAGGACTAAGTACTTTAATGCTCTGAAAGAAAAGGCAGCAAAATGTTATACCTCTTCCCAGATATAGCAAGTGCTCTGCTCTCATCATTGGGCACATGGTTTCTGGTTGCACTCTTGCAGAAGAGTAAGAAGAATAACACATCCACATCAGCCATAAGATTGCTGTAAAGGTAGAGGAGATGTTGTGGATAGGAATTAATAAAGACCATAAGGACTTTAACTGTGAGGGGAAGACGACAAGAGTCAAGTGAGATAAGACGATTCTTCCAGTAGAAGAGGGCAGATTGGGATTACTCGATCTGAAGGGGTATTTCAAAGCTACACAGTTAAGGCTCCTATACATAGCACAAGCAGAAAACTAAAACTCAAAGCGGAAAGAGATGATGTTGATATGGGGGAAGCTCAAGAAACAAGGAGAGACTGGGATTTTGGATGCAGACCTTTAAGGAGAATAACAATAATCATACAGAATATTATATCCATGATGTAGCAGAAGGTATTCTAAGAACTAAGCCAACATGGGAATGGAGAAAGGAGATTCTGCCAATGGGATGACTGCAATTAGGGATACAGACAATAGGCAAGAGGGGTCTGGAATTTATTGGAGAAAACTGGCAAAGGAACCAAGGTATGGGGAGCAAATAACTAGACAGGGAAAGCTAATAGAATGGGAAGAAGCCAATAATTTATTTGGCCTGCAGGTTAGAGATTACCTTCCTTATCAAGGATTGACATCACAGTACAGGTAAGGAGAAAGAAAAAGGGGAGGTCCTAAATGAAAGACTAGCACTGGTAGAGTTTTTAATAGAATCTAGAACAGAAGCTGCTGTTAAAAAAGGAATAATTAGTAGCGAATACAAAATACTGCATGATAAATATAAGAAAAAATCAGAGGAGGTTAGAAAGGATTGGGAAGAGAAATTGGATAAGCAATTCAGAAAGAAATAATGGGCGGCTATATGTATGTCACCCAAATATGCAACAAAATCTAGATTTTGGACTTTTGCTTGGAAATATTTACATAGATATTTTTATACCACAAGTAGACTCCAAAGAATTTTTCCTCAGGTAGACAGCAAATGTTGGAGGTGTGATGAGGAAGAAAGAGGTACTTGGGAACATATTTTCTGGGAGTCAGTGGATTGGCGGACTTTAAGGATTCGCTGTGGGATGGACTGTTGGAGATGTTAGGTGGGCAGATTGGTATGACAAGTGAGATGATTTTTGTGAGCTATGACACAGAATCAGAATTGCCTAGACATAGTAAGGCCTTACTGTGTCTAATTATGGTGGCTGCCAAAAAAGCAATTACTACAAAACGGAAATCAAAATCTAAGCTAACTATGTTAGAAGCAGTGAATATAGTAACAGAGATAAAGCAAATGGAAATCTGATCTTTAGAAAAGGGTAGGAGCAACCTACATATGGAAAAAGGGAATTGTGGGAACAATACATACAGGGGAGGAATAAGGATTAAAAGAAGGCAGGACTTAAATGAGTTATGTAGTGTTTGAAAATGATTAGGTAGATTATAAGTGATGTATAATGTTTGCAACTGGGAGTGTGTCAATATGGTTTGTGATGTAAAATGCTTGCAACTAGAATTGTGTCAGTGTATGTGTTTTTTTTTAAATATAAATGCATGATTGCTTATGTCATAACTGATGGTTTAATAAAAATGTTCCTGGTTTAAAAAAGGGGCAGGAATTGAATAATTTATGTAATGTTGCTTAGGTTATATGATATATCGCAATGTATGTCAAGTATAACATTTAATGTTAATTGAATACAACTTGATTACTTTTGTTTAATGCAAGATCCAAGATTGTTGAAAGAAGAGCCAAGAAGGGATCAATATTATTTTCAACTACCCGAATAGAAAACCTTTCCCATTTGCCTATGTAAATCTTTCTAGTAGAAAGTATTTAGGAAGAGGACAAAATGTGAACAAATGAAGATTAAAACCTGAACTGTCGAACCATCAATAGAATTGCAGAATTGCAGAATCCTTGAGGTCAGCTCGAGGGACTGAATGTTCGGGTGAGGTGACCCTGATGAGTGAAAAATTAGATCTGGTTCCAAGCCCAGCATCTGAGAAGAGTGAACTAGATGAGGCCAAAGGAAGCGGAAAACGAAACTTGTCAAGGCCAATAAGAGGCCTTGAGGATGACTGTGACCTTCATCACTGAAGCTTTATACAGAAATGTTTATGATCAGGGGAGTTGCAGGAAAGGCATAAAGGAGTCCCAGGGGTCAACAGTGCATTACAGTATTCCCTGGGTGACAAAGAACTTGGTGCATTTGGTGTTGGGGGAGAAGAGAAGTGATCACAGCAAGGTTGACGTCAATGGCTGAAAATTGGCTTTATTATTTAATGGACTGAGGGACCACTCATGAGGGAGTAGAATCAACCTGCACAACCTGTCCACAAGAATACTGATTTTCCCCAGATGTGCATTCTTATTAGAAAGTAGTGAGAATATACTGCCCATTGCCACACTCTGATGGCCTCTTGACACAACAATAACATCTGGTTCCTCCCTGTTTGTTAAAATACCAAACAACTGCCATGTTGTCTGTCTGGATAGGTATCTCATCTAAAGGGAAAGAGTTCTGAAAAGCCTGCAATGCTAGGAGAATCTCCAATACACTGATGTGTAGGCTGGCTCTGTTTTGGTCCATGTGCCTTGGACCGTCTTTCCCAGATAATGCCTCCCCCACCCCAGCTGGGAAACATTCAAGGTCATTGTGGCTTGGGGGGGGGGGGGGGGAGAATGAAAGGACATCCTTGTATATATCCTTGTATATCTGGAGATTCCAGCCAACACTGTATGTGTGTTCTGCAAATCTTCACTACAGACACTGGAAAAGATGTGTTCTTTTCTGACTGACCACTGAAAAGTACAGTTGTGTACCTATCATAAATGTAGATGTTCGAGTGTATTCACTGATGCAGTCATTACTCTTGGGTTATCCTGCTGGCAGGCTGCCCGCAGTTGGCCTGAATACCAAAGTCCTGGTCCGGCGTCGGCTGCTGTCGCCTCTTCCCTGACGTCAGTGCACCAGGGGTATAAAAAGATGCAGCCGACGCCATTTTCTTCAGTTTTTCCTGCCCCAGATGTCAGGTGCCCCCAAAAGGGTAGGCTAAATATATTATACATGCAGTAAAGAAACATTTCCTTCATCTACAAGCAAATACACCACATATGTTGTATAGAATAGAGAAGTACAGACAAACTCCAGCAAAAGAAAGGGGGACGGTGGGAGGGTAACCTGGACTGCAACAGTGAATACACTCGAACATCTACATTTATGGTAGGTAAACAAAGTACAGTTTTGTACCTACCATAAATGTAGATGTCCGATAGATATGCAACTGCAGTCCTGACATATGGGTTGTCCTGCCTCAGGCAGTCCCTCGGTCGGCCGGATTCCAAATTCTGGGTCCGGCGTCGGCTGAAGATGCCTCTTCCCCGACGTCAGAGCGGCTGGGGTATAAAAGCATCAGGCGACGCCATCTTCTTCAGTGTTTCTTGCCCCAGATGCCAGGTGCCCACCAAGGAAGGCTAAATTTAGAGAATGGATAAAATTCCAGACATGCACAAGAGTAATAAACAGATACACCATAAAAGCTATCCCCAGCTAAGTTGGAAAAGGGGTAGTGGACCCAAAAAAGTAAATTACAGAGGGGTAGGAGGGAGGGTAAACCTGACTGCAGTTGCATATATATCGGACATCTACATTTATGGTAGGTACAAAACTGTACTATGTCCTTCAAGAATGCAACTGCAGTCCTGACATATGGGTTGAATACCATAGCCAAGCTGGGGGTGGTAGGATTTAAGAAAAAGATGGTGTAGCTAAAATGCCCTGCAGGACTGCCGAAGCAAAGCCTGCTCGGGATCTGGAGTATAAAGGCAGGTTGTAGTGTTTGGAAAATGTATGCACGGAGCTCCATGTAGCAGCTTCTAGAATGTCCTTTGTAGCCACCCCTCTTAGAAAGGCTGTGGAGGTGGCTATAGCTCTGGTGGAGTGTGGTCTGATATCGGCTGGCACACCTTTTCCATGGAAGGAGTAACAGAATCTGATGCAGTGTCCAATCCATTTTGAAATTGTTTGTTTGGAAACTGCCTTTCCTTGCACTCCAGCAGCATAAGCTACAAATAGTTGGTCAGACTTTCTGTTGGCCTTTGTTCTGTCCAAGTAGTAGCGTAATTGTCTGTGTATGTCCAAAGTGTGCAGCAGCTTTTCCCCTTTATTTTGAGGATTGGGAAAGAAAGTAGGCAGGTGAATTGCTTGATTTAGAGACACCTTGGATATCACTTTTGGCATGAATGAAGGACTGGTTCTTAAAGAAACTCTGTCCTGATGAAAAATGAGGAATGGAGGTACTGCCATGAGGGCCTGTATCTCCGAGACTCTTCTTGCTGAGGTAACTGCCAACAGGAAAACTGTTTTCCAGGAGAGAAATTGCATTTCTGAAGATGCTGCTGGCTCAAAAGGAGGAAGAGTTAATTTTTCCAAGATGAAGTTGAAGTCCCATGCAGGCACTGGTGGTTTCCTGGGAGGTTTGATATTCTTTATCCCTCTTAGAAACTGTCTTAGCAAAGGATGTGAAAACACAGGTGGATCGCAGTTGTATTTTGCTGAGATTGCTGAAGCGTGTATTTTTATGGAAGAATATGAAAGGCCACTATGAAGCATTTCTGCCAAGTATTCTAGTATCTGTGGCATGCTTATTACTGATGCATCCTGACCCTTGTTGCCATTCCAGGTGATGAATCTCTTCCATTTGGCTGAATAAGTTTTTCTGGTGGAAGGTCTGCGTGCTTCCAGTAAGATCTCTTGAACTTTTTTGGAGAGAGAGATAAGGCTGGAAGTCATGGGACCCGCCAAGCTGTCAGCTGCAATGTTTGCAGGTTGGGATGAACCGTCCTGTATTTGTGCTGAGCTAGAAGCAGAGGACATTGAGGCAGGGGCCACGGCTTGGTGCGAGATATGCTCCTTAGTAATGGATACCAGTGCTGCCTTGGCCAGTCTGGGGCTATCAAAATACCTTTCGATTGGTCTGCTTTGATCTTCAGTAACACCTTGGTCATTAATGGTAGAGGTGGGAATGCATAGATTGTCAGAGAATTCCAGCTGAAAGAGAGAGCATCCATTCTCCAGGCTTGAGGATGGTGTGTCCTCGAACAGAACTTCTTCAGATGATGATTGCGGTGAGAGGCAAAGAGATCTATGTCCGGCCTTCCCCATGCATGAGTTATTTGTTAAAAAATGTCTGGATGCAGCATCCATTCATGCGGGTCCAAAATGTTTCTGCTTAGACTGCCCGCCAGAACATTGTCCTTGCCTGGAACAAACTGAGATTGCAACTGTAAGTTCAGTTTCAGGGCCTTTTCCCAAAGAGTCATTGTTAGTCTGCAGAGGGGGTAAGAATGAGTGCCTCCCTGTTTGCTTATGTACCACATGACAGTGGTGTTGTCTGTCTTTATTAGCAGATGACCTTGCTGAAGAAATTTTTCGAAGGCCTCGATTGCATGAATCACTGCCAACATCTCTTTTAGATTTATGTGCAGATGCATTTCCCGGGGAGCCCATTGCCCTTGCATGCATCTGCCCTCCATGTGCGCCCCCCATCCATGATCTGAGGCGTCTGTTGTAATGGTTTGACTTGCTTGAGGTTTGTTGAAAGACATGCCTTTGTTTAATTGACTTGCTTGTGCCCACCACAAAAATTCCTTTTGAAGACATGGAATGAGTGGTATAATTTCTTCTAAGTTGTGGCTGTGTTGAGACCATAAACTTTTTAGGTACCATTGTAGTTTTCTCGTGTGTAGTCTTGCCAGTGGAATCAGAAGAATGCAAGATGCCATGAAACCCAGGGCCTGCAGGATTTTCCTTGCAGTCATCTGGGTGAGCTTTGCTAGGCTTTTGAAGTAATCTGGTAATTGTTCTTGTTTTTCTTCTGTGAGGAAAGCCATTTGTGAGTTTGTGTCCAGTTTGGCTCCTAGAAAAATTATTTGTTGGGATGGCAGTAGTCTTGATTTTTGAATATGGACTGTGTATCTCAAAGCCTGTAGTAAGTGTATGACATAGTCCAAGTTTCTTATCAAGGCTTGTTTGCTGTCCGCTTGTATAAGGCAGTCGTCCAGGTAAGGGTATATTTATATCCCCTGGAGTCTGCAATGTGCAATTACTGATGCCAGGCATTTCGTGAATACTCTGGGCGCAGTAAATAAGCCAAACGGCAATGCTGAGAATTGATAATGCTCTGACCCTGCAAGAAATCTGAGGTATCTTCTGCAACTGTGTCTGATTGGGACATGCAGGTATGCCTCCTTGAGGTCCAGAGTAACCAGCCAAGACCCCTTGCCCAGCATGGGAAGAAGTTGCTGTAACGTCAGCATTTTGAATTTTGGCACAATGAGAAAAGTGTTTAGAGTGGACAAGTCAGGCCTCCATTGCTTTTCTTTTCTTGGAACAAGGAACAGCCTTGAGTAGAATCCCTGACCTTGTTCCTGAGGAGGAACCTTTTCTATTGCTTTGATCTGTAAAAGGTTTGAAACTTGTATGAGTGCCTCTGCCCTTTGATTTTGTGGCAGGTTTGGCATTGTCTTGTTGGTAAGGTATGGAAGTGGAACCTGTAACCTTTGTCTATTATGTCCATAATCCATTTGTCCTTTGTTAAAACGTGCCAACTCTTTGAAAATAAGGATAATTTTCCGCCTAAAGGTGCTTCTCTTTGAGCCTTGGTCGGTGGTGTCAAAGTCAAGTCATTGTGATTGTCCCTGTGGAGCAGTAGAAGTCCCTGCGCCACTTCTCTGATTAGTTGGTTGCCATTGGCGGCCCCTGTAGGAGCCTCGGTATTGCCCTCTACCTCGAGCACGCCTGTTTTTTCCCCTTTGGAACTTGTCAGTGTCTAGAAAGGACCAATTCTTTGAAGGCCAATTCCTGCTGAACCTGGAGGAAATCTTTGACTGATTGTACTGATTTTGCCTTTTCCTCAATAGATTTCAACACATCATGTGCATTAGCACCAAATAGCTTCTGTTTTTCCAGAGGTGCATCTAGGAGCTTTACTTTAACATGATCTGGTAATGCCTGTTCTTTCAACCAAGCATGTCTACGTATGACAGCCCCTGTCATAGCTGCCCTACATGAAGCTTCCAATGCATCATAACCACACTGAAGAAAATGATTGCTAACCTGCTGAGTATTATGAACCAAATCCTGCAAGGCCTTTCTGTCTAAAGGCTCAGGAGAGGCTAACTTTTTCTGCAAATCATCCATCAAGAAATCCTGATACTGAAACATATGAAAAAGACAGTTAAGTGCCCTCATGGCAAGGGTGGTTGAGGTATAAACTTTTTTGCCCCATCTCTCCAAGGACCTAGATTCCCTGTCTGCGGGCAAAGGGTTTTTAGCCGTGGAGGTGGCCACTCCTTTGGGCCCCTGAGAAATAGTTTCTAGATCCACAGAGTGGGCCTTAAAAGAGATGCTTATGAGTTTCAGGAACCCTGTAATATCTGTCTGGCTTGACAGGAGCAGGAGGGAGAGAATCAGGAGAAGCACTCGAGTCTGAGTACACATCATCCAATACATCTAACACTGGTGGAATAGCTAAAGGCCTGTGCTGGGGTAACTTAAGGAAAGTACATAGCCTTTTCCTGGAGTCAGAGAAATCCTGGCTCTGCCACTGAAAATGCTCTCTCATGGAGTGGAGAATTTGCCCGAAAGAAATATCCTCTGGAGGAGAGGCAGAGGGAATGGATTCATCAGCATCAGAATCCTCGTAGGCCTGGAAGGATTCTTCCTGGGAATCTGAATGGTCTGAGTCCCCAGAGGCTTCATCTGAGGAAAGGGTATCTCTGTCTGCTCAACCCTAGGCCTTTTATCTGCAGGCGGCTGAGAACCTCTGAATGGGTGTGCCTGAGAGCCTCTGATTAAAGAAATTAGATCTGCAGCTAAAGTCATGATCTGTTTATCAGAAGTGGAACCCTGGGAAAAGGATTTAGGAGGGTGAGCCTTAGCCTGGATGGCAGCCTTAGCACGTGTGTAGGCCTTGATGGACATAGGGACCGGAGGCCTAGCTGCCCAACGTGCTGGAGTAACTTTATCCACCGGTATGGTGTCAGGTAAGTCCTGGGCTTCGGTTTCAGGAGGAAAATCAACAACCGGCACCGGGGTAACCTCCAGGACCGAAGTGAGCGGTAAAGCGGTGTCGTTGGTCTGGAGCGGTTGAATTGCCGCCTCTGAAGAGACCGATGCACTCGTGGTAGGCTTTGGCGTGTCATTGGTGGAAAACGCGGGCCGAGAATGTCGGTCCCGGTCCTTCCGTTTTTTGGAAATATGTGTTGTCTGTTGTTCTGACGGCATGATATAGGAGAAATTTTCCCCAAAAAAGTCTTCAGCAAATTCTGCCCGGCGCCTGAGAGTGCGCTTATTGAAGCAAGCACAGGCAGCACAGGCCGAGACGTCGTGGTCTGGGCCCAGGCAGTAAGAATGGAAGTCCTTATGAGGTATTTGTTTACCACAAGACAAACAATTATTAACTTTTGCAGTTTTATCTGACATCGGCTGAGGCAAGAAAAGGTTCCCCAATGGGGTACTTAGCTTTTTGATGACTTCGGTAACTGAAAACACAGGAGCTGGCCGACCGGCACTTGCGAACTGCTTCTGCTTCGGGCACTGCACGGCAAGAAAGACTGAAGAAGATGGCGTCACCTGATGCTTTTATACCCCAGCCGCTCTGACGTCGGGGAAGAGGCGACATCAGCCGACGCCGGACCCAGACTTTGGAATCCGGCCGACCGAGGGGCTGCCTGAGGCAGGACAACCCATATGTCAGGACTGCAGTTGCATTCTTGAAGGACATCTGTACTATGTTCATCGTGTTTCACTGTTGCAGTCATTACTCTTAGGTTGAATCCCAAAGCAGAGGGTGGGAGGCTGGACTAAATGGGATTAGGAGAGGCTATGAGGCCCTGCAAAACTGCAGTGGCAAAGCCTGCTCTGGATTTAGAGTAAAGAGGTAAGTGGTAGTGCTTAGTAAAAGTGTGCACTGAACTCCAACTTGCAGCCTCTAAGATGTCTTTGGTTGGTACTCCTCTGAGGAAGGCTGCTGAAGTGGCTGCTGCTCTGGTAGAATGAGGCCTAATGCCCTTAGGCACTGATTTGCCATGCTGAGAATAGCAGAAACGGATGCAGTGGCCTATCCATTTAGAAATAGTCTGTTTTGAGATCGCCTTTCCATGTGATCCTGCAGCATATGACACTAAAAGTTGCTCAGTCTTTCTGAAAGCTTTAGTTCTGTCCAAGTAGAAGCGTAGCTGCCTGTGTATGTCCAAAGAATGCAGAATTTTCTCACCCTTGTTCTGTGGGTTTGGATAAAAGGTAGGAAAATGAATGGTTTGGTTAAGAGCCACACTGGACACTACACCTTAGGTATAAATGTTGGGTTTGTCCTTAGAGAGACCCTGTCCGGATGGAAAATTAATAAAAGGTTCCACAGCCATTAGTGCCTGTAACTCTGAGACTCTTCTTGCTGAGGTTATTGCTAGGAGCAGAGCTGTTTTCCATGATAAGTATTTTATCTCAGCTGTATTGGCTGGCTCAAAAGGAGGCAGTGTGAGCTTTTCCAAGACAAAATTGAGGTCCCATGCAGGTGTTGGAGCTCTCCTTGGAGGTCTTATGTTTTTGGCCCCTCTGAGGTACTGCCTTAGCAGTGGATGTGAAAAAATAGGTGGATCCGTATTGTAATGAGCTGAAATGGCAGAGGCATGGATCTTAATTGATGAGAAGGATCGGCCTTTGTCCAGCATCTCAGTTAGGTATTGCAAAATCTGAGGAATATTTAGTACAAGCGTGTCCATTCCTTGTGCCTGGTTCCAAGCACAGAATCTCTTCCATTTTTCTGTGTAAGATTTTCTGGTGCTGGGCCTCCTGGCCTCCAAAATAACATCCATAACTGCTTTAGAGAGAGGTGTGTTCTGAATGGTTACATTATCAGCCATGCAGCCAGATTTAGGGTTCTGAGTTGGCCGTGTAGGATCGGATTGTTTTTTTGGGTCAGCAAATGAGGAATTTGGGGTAATGTCCAGGCTGGGCCTTGAGACAAGCTCTTCAGGATTGGGTACCAGTGCTGGCGTGGCCAGTCTGGGGCAATCAGAATCATTTTTGGCTTCTCTTGTCTGACCTTTAGGAGTACCTTGGGGAGGAGAGGCAGTGGAGGAAAGGCATATACTGTAAGATTTTTCCAGCTGAATGATTCTTGACATAGCTATAGAATGCTTTGTGGTTGTCCTTGGATTTAGTGGCAATTTTGTTTTCGTAGCTAGCTTTGGAGGATCTTATAAGGGATCTCAGCTTCCTACTGAGGCTGACCAGGAAGCTCCTCCACTCATGGGATTTTACTCTCTTTTGCAACAGTTTCTTCCTTCTGTTGTACATTTTGTTTATGGCAGGGGACCACCAGATTGACTTCCTTTTTTTGGAGGATAGCGTCTTGGTTCTGTTTGGGATAGCACAATCTATGCACTCGTGTAAGTGCTTACAGAGTGCATTTGCGTAGGATTCACAGTTGCAACTGTATTGTCCATCTGCATGGGTGTCATGACGTTCCCCACTTCTATCTTACGAAGCATAAAGTTGGCTTTGGAGAAATTTTTTACTGTGGTTTCCTTACTGGGGGTGGGATGTGGATATCAAGGGTGATAAGCTTATGGTCGGGATCGGACCAATGAGGAGTTGACTTCAGGTGTGGAACACCGATCACTTATGTTGGTAATGACTAGGTCTAGGATATTGTTGACCCTGGTGGGGGTGTGGATAAGTTGATCTAGGGCATTGGAGTTTAAGAATTCTAGAAAGCGTTGAGCTAAGGAGTTGGGTACACGAGTAGTTTTCCCAGTTAATGGTGGGGTAGCTGAAGTCAACCATTATTAGGGTGTTTGACTGAACCCTAATATTTTCCAGTACATCAAGAAAAGAGGATACTGTTTTTCTTTTTATGCCTCTGCTTGGGATGTAGTTGAAAAAGGTCTTTGTACCAACCCACCCACCCAGTTATCAAACAGTACTTGCATACATACATAAATAAGCACACAATTTAGGTTGAAAGATAAGGGCATTTATCTACATTACTATAATCCCAGCCATAATGTTATAAATGAAATTGATTAAAACCGATGAATTCAGCTTCCCTACTACTGTTTTCTGACAAGACTGATGTAAGAGATGCATGGATGGGAAGAATCTTCTGTTGCAGAAATATATTACTGCTCCACATTTTTTCCCAGAAAAAAACATGGGATGCAGGAAGGCACGTGCTCTAGAGCCCTGAGTTACTACCCTGCTGTTGTAACTATCAAGTAGGAGACAACCTTCAGGAAGTTTGGAATTTCTGCACCATTTCCAAAGTGAGGACGATTTTCATTTGAACTGAATCTATTTCAACAGTCAAGAGACGGCTGCTCTCTGAGAAGGGTTTATGATGAATTCCTTGTAATTCACAGTAATGCCTATAATTTGGAGCTGCACTGTAACAGTCTCCAGGTGCTGCTGCTAGACGTCACTAGGTACAACTAATATTTATCCAAGTGATGAAAAACGTCCACTTGCTGCTTTTTCCTTAGATATACAAATACTAGAATTAAACATGTTAAATACTCTTAGGGCTGTGGACAAAGGGAAAACAGCAAAATGCATAAAGAAATGTTTTACTTGAAACCTCAAATACTTCCTGCGAGAAGGCCTTATCAGATTTTATTTATTCCTTTTGGCCTTGGTAGAGTGTGAAAGTGGAACCTGTAACCTTGAGACACAATATCCAGAACCCATTTGTCTTGGGTGATTATATGCCAATTTTGTGAAAAAAGAGCTAGTTTTCCCCCTAAGGGAGCTGCCAAAAGGTAAGTGCTTGGCATGTGAAGGGGGAAGTCATTGGGACTGTTTCCTATAAGGTTGTGACTTGTCTTCTCCTCCTTTTGGGGTTGAAGCACCCCACTGTCGTGGTCTGTAAGAGCCTTGGGGCTGAGATCTGCCTCTTGGGTGTCTGTATCTGCCTCTTTGTGGTCTGTCTGACACTGGAAAGGACCAATTTTTAAAAGGCCAATTTCTGCTGAATCGAGGTGGCTGTACCTGTAAAAAATCCTTCACTGTTTGCATAGATTTTTGCCTTATCCTCCATTTTCTTTAATAATACCTCTTCTGCCTTACCACCAAACAAGATATCATGCTGTAAAGGAGCATCCAATAATTTTGCCTTAACACGATCAGGTAAACCTTGTTCTTCTAACCAAGCATGCCTTTGAATCACAGATCCAGTAAATGCGGCTCTACAAGAAGCCTCTAATGAATCAAAACCACAATGCAGAGTATGTTTTCCCACTTGTTCAGCTGCATGCAATAAATCCTGCATTTCCTTATAGTCAGGACTTTTTGAGCTTGTAAGCATTTTCTGTTTTAACAGAGACATTAAATACTGTTGGTATTTAAGCATGTGGAACTGGCAATTTAAAGCCCTTACTGCTAAAGTTGCAGAAGTGTAAACTTTCTTCCCCATCTATCTAATGCTCTAGAATCCCTGTCAGCGGGAACTGGATTTTTAGCACTGGAAGTCTTTACCCCTTTGGGACCCTGGGAAATAGTTTCTGGGTCAGCAGCAGGGTTTCTATAAAGGAATTTGTGAGAGTCAGGGACTCTGTAGTACCTGTCTGACTTGACTGGTGCTGGGGGCAAAGAATCAGGGGTTAAACTGGATTCAGAGAACACATCATCCACAATATCTAACACAGGCGGAATTCGCCAGGGGCCTGTGCTGAGGCAATAAAAGAAAATCTCTGAGCCTTTTCTTGGATTCTGAATAATCCTGGCTCTCCCAATGGAAATGCTCCCTCATGGTATGTAAAGTTTCCCCAAAAGAGTAATCCTCAGGAGGAGAGGCTGAAGGGATTGATTATTCAGCATCCGAGTCCTCATAGAGGGGGTAAAAAGTATCCCTGGTCTGAAGAGGAATCAGAGGAAACGGAAACCTGGTCAGAGGAATCATAGTCTGTATCCTGCCTAGGCCTTTTATCAGGAGGGGGATGGGAACCCCTGATCAGAGTAATTAGGTCTTCGGCCATTTTGAGCATCTGTTTTTTAGGCATGGAGGCCTGTCCAGGTGAATGGTGCACTTGTTTCTTTGTCTTTAATGGAGTTTTAGACTTGGTTGTTGTTTTGATGGTACGCTCTGAATGTCTGAAAACACCCTCAGAGGCAGACGCCTGCTCAGCGGCTCCAGACCCATCTGAGGGGTTAATTTCCGTAGGCCCAATACCTTGAGTTTCCAGAGGCCTAGTGATCTCCACACGTGGGAGTCGAAGGCGGCCTGTAGCTCTGAGGTAGCGGGTGTCAGGGGCTGCGAAAGCGCCTCACTGAGAACTGGCGACTGGCCTAGAGGAGGCTTCATCGTCAATTTTGGACCTTGGATGCCTGTCCTTATCTTTGTCTTTGCGTTTTTTGTGTATTCTGGTCGTCGGTTGTTCCGACGGCATGGTATAATTGAACCTTCGGCCAAAATAATGGCGTGCAAAATCAAACAGACGTTTAATACTGCGCTTGTTAAATCTAGCACAAAACCGACACCTAGTGGCGAGGTGGTCTGGGCCTAGGCATGGAGTACAGTAAGAATGAAAATCCTTATGAGGTATTTGCTTCCCACAAGAAATGCAATTATTAACTTTTACTGACATCAGTCTGAGGCAAGAAAAAGTTTCCCCAACAGGGTACTTAGCTTTATTGAAGACTTCGGTTCTGAAATTCGAATTCGAAAATCTCAGGAGTCAGCTGACTGGCACTTGCGAACTGCTTTTGCTTCGGGCACCGCGTGGCAAGAAAGACTGAAGAAAATGGCATTGGCTGCATATTATATACCCCTGGCGCACTGACGTCAGGGAAGAAGCGACAGCAACCGACGCCGGACCAAGACTTTGGAACTCTGGCCGACTGCGGGACTGCCTGACGGCAGGATAACCCAAGTGTAATGACTGCAGCAGTGATTCACAACGAACATCCATAGTTTACAAAGTCGTATGAAATACCAAAACTTTGTCCAATTCATAGACATGCTCAATAAATGCAACTGGACACCACTCCATGATCTCCAACTTGACCAGGCCGTAACATACGTCAATGACACATTTCTAGCTATTATAAATAGCTTAGCACCAACTCGTACGTCGTGTTAAAAGTAAGAGATTGCCCTGGATATCAAAAGAAACCATTAAACTTCAAAGACTAAGGGACAAAACCTGGTATCAATACCAAAAAACAAAAGACAATAAAACTATGCTAGCATACCAGCAGCTCCACAAAAAAAACAAAACAAAAAAAAAACTCCAACTAGACAAAAAAACATATTATACAACTATGCAAAACAAATATGAAAGCAATCCCAGAGAGTTTTGGCAAGAAATTAACTCACTCCTCCACCCAGGTAAAGCTACAACTCCAGAACCAACAACCAATAAAAGAGTGAGTACTGCCTCACAAATCAACACCTACTTTTTAAACACCATCCTCTCCTTAGTTACAGGGAACAATTCCACCCCTCTGTCTCTTCCACCTAATGTGGGTACGAACAACAGCTTTTTTGACCTCAAACCTGTCCCAACTAACACCATAAGAACAATGCTAAGAAAACTGAAACCACCTTCCTTAGCAGCTAACCAACTCCCAACGAGTACCTCAAACTATCAGCTGATGCCATAGCTCTGCCTATCTCCATTTTGCAGAACAATATGTCCCAAAATTATGGAAAATTTCCTACATCACCCCTCTGCATAAAGGAGGAACATCAACAGAATTAAACAATTACAGACCCATAGCCATCCTTTCCCCGTGTCAAAATTCTGGAAAAATGTATCCACACTCAATTACTACACCTGTTATCTCAGAACCTTATCTCCCTCTCCCAACATGGTTTCAGACCAAAACATACCACCACCATAGCCCTAATTAATGTTTCTACCACCATCAACCAGCTGAGAAATTCAAACCAGCAAGTAGCATCAATCTTCTTAGACATGTCAAAAGCTTCTGACACTGTCTCCATAAACCTATCAAAGACTTTCCTTTCCTGGTTCCTAAGCTATCTTTCAGACAGACAACAAGCAGTACAATGGAAATCCAAACTCTCACCACTTATGCCTGTCTCGGTTGGGGTCCCCTAAGGTTCCATATTAGGACCCATTCTTTTCACCATCTTCTCTAATGATCTAGCCTCATCCACATCATACACTAAAGTAGTTCAGTATGCAGACAATTCAACTTTAATCTGCTCAGCAGATACCTTACCAGACGTCTAAAAAGTAGCCCAACAAGCTTTTAATAACATAGAAACATATCTAAGTCAATCACAACTAATCCTCAACCCCAAAAAGATCCAATTAATGCTATTTACCAGTAGCAAACAATCACTGACCACCCCTCATTTTACTATTCTCTCAGCAAACAACACAGTCATCCAACCAGTTGAGCATACAAAACTACAAATCAAACTGAAGAAACCAAAGAACAAACAAAAAAAAAACAACAAAAGTGGCGAATGGAAGGTGGAAACTGCTAAGTCCAACAAAATCCACAAAATGTAAAAGTTAAGCACACAATTTTATTCAAATCTCTTTTCGTTTGGCTACTAGCTGGATGAAAAGCGATTTGAATACAATTGTGTGATTAACTTTTACATTTGTGGATTTTGTTGGACTTCGCAGTTTTCACCTTCCATTCACCACTTTTGTTTTTTTGAGCATACAAAACTCCTTGGAGTGACAAATGACAACAAACTCAGATTTGACAAACACATAGCCACCACAATTAATAAAGTTCACACCAAACTTGGCTCACTGTACAGAAACAAGCCATCCCTCACTGACAATACCAGACTAACCATATCCAGAACCTTCCTACTCTCTACATTTCTATATGCTTTCCCCCTCTTTACCAACTAAAAAAAAATCAGACTTAACCAAACTGGAAACTTGCTACAACAGCAGCCAACCTTCCCCATCAAACCCACTATTGTATTGCTCCACATAAATTAAACTGACTCGAGTTACTTAACGTTCTTCATCTCTACCAACTTAAATTCACACACAATATCATCTTCCATCCTGACAGTTGCCCATCTCTCAAGGAACATGTTGCTCCCTACCCATGCCTACGAAGTCTAAGAGCTGCAGACAGAAACTTTCTCATAATAAACAAAGCTAACAACACTCAGGGTGAAGCTCTATTTTCAAATCATATAGCCAAATTATGGAACTTTCTGCCCCATACCCTCCAAAACACACCTGAATCTACCAGTTTTAAACTACTATTTGAACATCTATCCAAGAATTGGCATTGCTCCTGTGCCAAACCTCACTGACACGATATATATAAAGAACAGTTGTGTACACATCATAAATGTAGATGTTACAGTGTATTCACTGTTGCAGTCATCACATTTGGGTTATCTGCTTGTAGTAGCCCTCAGTCGGCCTGATTATCCAAGTCTTGGGTTCTATGTCGGTTGTTGTCTCATCTTCCATGATGTCAGGTAGTCAGGGGTATAAAGCATGCAGCCGACGCCATTACATCAGTTTTTCTTGCCCCAGATGTCAGGTGCCCCCATAATGTAAAGCAATTATATACAAGGTTACACCTCCAACAAAAAGCAGATACACCATAAAGCTTTAAGCATAGTAAACAAGAATAGACGTATAGACAATAGAAGTCAGGGGGCTGGAGGGAGAGTAACCAGGACTGCAACAGTGAATACACTCGAACATACACATTTATGTTAAGTGTACACATCTGTACTATGATCTTCGTGTTTCACTGTTGCAGTCATCACATTTAGGTAGATTCTCAAAGCTAAGGATGGGAAGAGGCAATTTGATAGCATTAGGACCAGCTATAAGGCCCTACAGGACTGCAGTGGCAAAGCCAGCTCTGGATACAGAAAATAACTGGCAAGTGGTAATGCTTGGTGAAGGTATGTACAGAACTCCAAGTAGTAGCTTCTAGGATGTCTCTGGCAGAGACACCTCTGAGAAAGGCTGTAGACGGAGATGCAGCCCTGGATAAATGTGGTCCTATTCCCTGTGGGGTAGGTTTTCCATGTTGCTTATAGCACAAATGAATGCAATGGCCAATCCTCTTAGAAATGGTTTGCTTTGAAACAGCTTTCCCCCTTGCCCCTGTAGCAAATGCATCCAGCAGCTGTTCAGATTTCCTGAGAGGTTTAGTCCTGTCCAAGTAAAATCTAAGTTGTCTGTGCACATCCAAGGGGTGCAGTATTCGTTCCCCTTTGTTCTGTGGATTAGAAAAGAAAGTTGGCAAATGAATGGACTAATTAAGGGCCACATTGGATACCACCTTAGCATGAAGGAGGGACTGGTCCTGAGGGATACCCTGTCCGCATGAAAGATTATGAAAGTCTCCATAGCCATGAGGGCCTGTAAATCAGACACCCTTCTTGCTGAAGTGATGGCTAGAAGGAAAGTTGTTTTCCAAGAAAATTATTTCAACTCTGCACTTGCAGCCGGGTCGAAGGGAGGTAGAGTGAGCTTTTCCAATACAAAGTTAAGGTCACAGGCTGAAGTAGGGGCACTCCTGGGTGGACTTAAGTTTTTGGCCCCTCTGAGGAAATGCTTCAGCAGTGGATGAGAGAAGAGGGGTGGTGCTGTGTTATGATGAGCTGAAATGGCTTGAGGCATGAATTTGGATGGAGGAAAATGAAAGGCCCTTGTGAAGCATCTCAGTTAAGTATTGAAGAATCTGAGGTAAATTGGGCGCTGCGGTGCCCATCCCATGAGTTTGGTTCCAGGAACAGAATCTTTTTCATTTTTTCTGCATAGGATTTTCTAGTAATAGGCCTCCTTGCCTCCAGAATAACGTCCATCACTTGCTTACTGAGGGATGGGAATGGTGAGATCAGGTAATTAGCCTGGCTGCCAAGTCCAGGGTTTGAAGCTGTGGGTGCAGAATCTGGCCCTCCTGCTGAGACAGTAGAGCAGGGGTCTGAAGCAGGTGCCAGCAGTGACAGTGCGCAAGAGGGGGTACCAGTGTTGGTGTGGCCAGTCTGGTGCAATCAGTATTGTCCTTGGTTTGCCCTGTATGATCTTTAGTAGTACCTTGGACAGGAGAGGCAGAGGGGGAAAGGCATAAACTTTCCAAGCTTGTTTGTGGGAAGTCCTTGTAAAGAATTTGTCCAACTGATAGTTCTGGGGGGAGGCAAACAAGTCTATCTCTGGGCTCCCCCATATGTTTCTCAACATATTGAAGATCTCTGGTTCCAGTTTCCACTCGTGTGGGTCCATGAGATTTCTGCTTAGGTCATCTGCCAGTGTATTTAGCTTTCTTGGCAGGAATTGAGCCTGTAGGAACACTTATAGGGTTCATAGGTTAGTACTAAGCTAACTGCCCTTGTGAGCCATTTTAAGCTTAGCCAATTATCTCTTGTGAGACTCAAACCCTGCACCTTGTGTTTGTAAGGCAAACACCTTAACCATTAGGCCACCCTCCCTAGCTCAAGGCTGTGTTCCACAGAGGCATAGCTATCCTGCAGAGAGGGTATGAGTGGGTTCCCCCCTGCTTGTTTATATACCACATAACAGTGGTGTTGTCCGTTTTTACCAATAATTGTCCTGGAAGAATGTGGTCCTTGAAGGCTGTCACAGCATAATGTACAGCTAACATTTCTTTTTGATTGATATGCAAGTGCATTTGACTTGGGTTCCATTTATCCTGAATGCACTGCCCTGCCAAGTGAGCCCCCCATGCATAGTCTGAAGCGTCTGTTGTTAGGGTTTGGGCGGCAGGGGGGTAGAGTGAATGGTAGTCCCTTGTTGTGGTGGCAGTCCTCTGTCCACCAAAGGAACTCTATTTGTAGACAAGGTATGATAGGAATCACTGATTCTAAATCCTGAGAATGTTGACACCATAGGCATTTTAGATACCATTGTAGTTTCCTCATATGCAGTCTTGCATATGGAATTAGAAGAATGCAGGAGGCCATGAACCCCAAGGCTTGCAGTATTTGTCTTGCAGATAGCAGGGTCTTTGTGGCCATAAGTTTGAAGTAAGCTGTCAAATGAACTTGTTTCTCTGGCGTGAGTGAAGCCATCTGGGAAGTTGTGTTCAAGCTTGCTCCCAGGAATACAATTTGTTGGTAGGGTACCAGATGTGATTTCTTTTCGTTAATGGTGTACCCTAGAGAAGTTAGCACTTTATGAACAAACGCCAGATGATTCAATAGTATGCCCTGGCTTTCTGCCTGAATTAGACAATCGTCCAGGTATGGGTATATTTGAATATTTCCATGCCTGCAAAAAGCAATGACTTGAGCTAGGCACATTGTGAATACCCTGGGGGCAGCAGATAAGCCAAAAGGCAGTGCAGAGAACTAATAGTGCATGAAGCCTGCTTTGAAGCGTAGGTATCTTCTGCAACATTCCCTGATTGGGATGTGCAGGTAGGCTTCCGTTAAATCCAGTGTTGCCAACCAGGCATCCTTGCCTAGCATAGGAAGCAATTGGTGAAGAGTTAGCATCTTGAATTTTGGGATCACAAAAAAAGTGTTTAGGACAGAGAGATACAGGATAGGACGCCAGGAGTTGTCTTTTCTGGGCACCAGAAAAAATTATGAGTAGAAACCTTGTCCCCTTTCCTCTTCTGGGCAGTCTGAATAGCCCTTATACTTGAGAGAGAGAGAGAGAACTTGCTTTTGAGCCTCTGCCCACTGATTTAGGGGTATAACTGGCCAACTGTTTGGGGTTGGTAAAGTGTGGAAGTGGAATCTGTATCCCTGGGAAACTAGATTTAAAACCCATTTGTCCTGGGTAATAAGTTCCAAGTTTTTTTGCCTGCAGAGCAATCTTTCCCCCTAAAAGAGAAGTCAGTTGAGAAGGGCTTGGAAGTCTTAAAGTTAAATCATTGAGACAGTTTACCATAAGGGGGGGCTCTTACTACTCCCTGCTTTGGAAGTGGGAGCCCCCCACTACTTAGTCCTGTGCGTACCTTGGGACTGAAGCCTAAGTGTTCTGCTGGGTCTGGGTTTGGACTGAGAAGGCCTGGAAGAGGCAGGAAACGACCAATTCATAGAAGGCAATGCCTACTAAAATCTTGGAGGCTGCACTTGCAGGAAATCTTTAACAATTTGCACAGATTTAGCCTTTTCCTTCATCTTTTTAAGTACTTCTGCTTTGTTGTCAAACAGGCGGTCCTGGTTTAAGGGAGCATCCAACAATTTAGCTTTAACATAATCTGGCAAAGATTGCTCCTTAAGCCAAGCATGCCTTCTAAGTACAGACCCAGTAACAGCAGCCCTGCAAGATGCCTGCAGTGAATCAAAACCACATTGCAAAGTATGTTTTCCAACTTGTTCAGCAGAATGCATTAAATCCTGTAAATCCTTACTTTCAGCACAGTCAGGAATCAACATCATTTTCTGTATAAGCAATCCAATAATATGCTGGTGATACTTCAACATATGAAACTGGCAATTTAAGGCCCTAATGGCCAAGGTTGCATAAGTGTATACCTTCTTACCCCATCTATCCAGCACCCTGGAATCTCTATCAGAGGGGATAGGATTTTTGGCAGTTGTAGCCTTTATGCCCTTGTGTCCCTGTGAAATGGTCTCAGGATCCTCAGTAGGATTTTTAAAAAGGAACTTGTGAGAGTCAGGAACCCTGTAATGTCTATCTGGTTTTCTGGGAGCAGGAGGTAAGGAGTCAGGGGCCAAGCAAGACTACGTAAAGGCATCATCAACAATGTCAAGTACAGGGGGGATAGCTAAAGGCCTGTGTTGGGGCAGGAGTAAGAAATCCCTAAGCCTCTTTTTAGAATCAGAGTAATCCTGGCTTTCCCAGTTGAAATGCTCCCTAAAGAGTATGCAATGTTTCACCAAAACAGAAATCCTCTGGAGGGGATGCAGAGGGAATTGAGTCCTCTGCATCAGAATCCTCATAGGCAGATAAGGGTAAATCCTGGTCACCAGAAGAAACAGAAATTTCAGAATCCTGATCAGAAGAATCAGAGTCAAATTCAGTCCTAGGTCTCTTAGAGGGGGAGTGTTGACTTCCCCTGATTAAAGTAATAGGATCTTCAGCCATTCTTATCATTTGTTTTTTAGGCATAGAGGCCTGACCATGCAGTCAGGGTGTCAGTTTTCTAGGCATGGATCGAGTTTTAGGCTTTGAAGAAAATGGTGTTGGTTTAATATGCAATTCAGTAGGCCTGAATACACTCTCAGAAGCTGGTGCCTGCACAGTGGCTCCGGACCCATCCAAGGTAGAGACATCCACAGGTTCCACAGCTGAAGCATCTTGCTGCATACCGGACTCCGAAAGGGTCTCAGTAAATGCCTGCGAATCTGAAGTAGCGGGTATCAGGGGCTGCGAAAGCGCCTCACTGAGTACCGGTGAACTGGCAATTAGCTTAGAAGAAGCATTGTTGGCAGCTTTGGACCTAGGCGGCCTGTCTCTGTCTATTTTTGTGTTTTTTCAGAATGTCGGTAGTTGGGTGGCTTACTGAAGCCATATCTGTATAATTGAATCGAGTTCCGAAATATTTAGAAGCATAAATATACCGATGACAAATAGTTCGTTATTTAAATAAGGCACAAAACCGACAGTGAGGTACGTCATGGTCAGGGCCTAGGCAAGGAATACAGTACGAATGGAAATCTTTATGAGGTATTTGCTTTCCACAAGAAATACAATTATTGACTTTTACTGACATCTGTTAAGAGCAAGAAAAAGTTTCCCCAATGGGGTACTTAGCTTTAGTGGAAGACTTCGGTTCTGAAACTCGAAAACGAAAATTTTAGGAGTCTGCCGACTGGCACTCGCAAACTGCTTGTGCTTCAAGCACCGCACGGCAAGAAAGACTGATAAAATGGTGTTGGCTTAATGCTTTATACCCCTGACTACCTGATGTCATGGAAGATGAGACAGCAACCGACGCAGGACCCGATACTTTGTTAACCAGGCCGACTGAGGGCTACTGCAAGCAGATGACTGCAACAGTGAAACACGAAGAACATCTCTCTCAACACAGTCCACTCATCTCATTTTCTCCCTCTCCACAGTGTTTATTACTACTCAAAAATAAACATATATCAAGGAAATGTCATTTGGTCATAACTATTACTTAATATATACACACAACTAAATTTATTTTTTCTCACAGTAATCTTCACTGAAATGCAGGTGCTTTTCTTTTTGAACCTGTATCTACTAGAAAACTGTACTGAATATTATGTTGTATAGAGCAACTAGAAGATATGTATTCTGCATCTTACTGTATGAATACTGTTGTTCTATCTAATTATTGTATATTGCTTGTATTTCTGTGGAGCCCCCCCCCCCCCCTCGGGCCTCTGCTGAAAATGGGATTCTGGCCCAGTTGGACTTTACTGGTAAACATATGTAAGCAAATAAATAAATAAGAAAGGACCTCTGAAGTCTTGCTTTTGCAGGCTACCTCTGTCCTTTGGATAACGTCCATTATAAGAGTTTCCCTCTGTCTCAGGTGGACTCTTTCTTTGGAAGTATCAAGTGCAAATCTCTGAGATTTACAAAACCAAATTCGCTTGCCTTCCTTCTGGTTTCTGGAAAAGGTCCTCTGGGTAGAGAATTTGATCTCTACAGAAGATAGGGATTAACCATCTTTCTCACTTTTGAGACCGTGTCTAACTTTGGGACCAAAAAGAGTTGATCCATCACAGAGGGTGTTGATGAAGGATGTCTTGAAATGTTCCACAAAGTCATGTAGCTACATCCAGATATACCTCCTTATGGAGATACATAGATACTAGATACACCCTCTGTAGCACTGGAGAAAATGGAGCATATTGTCATTGGATAAGGACTGTAGGGTAGCCAACTGTGAATTAATACATTTTCTTTTACCTACAGCAAAGTCCCTGGGAGAGATAGTACAGCTGTGCAAGTTTAACTTACCATAACAGGAAATGTTTAAATGTTCACTGATGCGGTAGCCTTAGCCATATGGGTTCTATCCTGTCAAGGATATAACAGCCAGTTAGCTTCCAAAGCAGCTTGAGTTGAGCTGACTAAAAGACAGGTTTGGGCGTGAAGCCCTTGACAACTCTCCTGCCAGAAGAGAGAGGGAGGCTAAGTCATGACAGGACAAAGCTAGAAATAAAAATTAAATGTCTACACCCTGACATAAAAAACTCAACAAAAAACAAGGGGGCTGGATGGAGGGAATGGCTACTGCAGCAATGATCATTCAAAAAATCTATTGTTACAGTAAGTTAAACTTACACAACTGTACTATGTTCCTTATACTGGTCACTGCTGCAATATTTTAAGCTCTATGGGTAGATGACCATAGCTAACTATATTTATGAGGTGGAAGGAAAGGGTTCTAGGAGCCCCTGGAGAACAGCAAAGCATAATCTAGACCTAGAGACGAAATCTAGCTTATAGTGTTCTGTAAAAGTATGTACAGAGGTCCAAATAACAACTTCTAGAATATTTTTAGAATCCAGCCCTTTCCAAAATGCCATAGAAGATGCCCAAGTCCTTGTAGAATGGACCTTGACCCTGCCTGGAACAAATTTGTCAAGGTGAGTATAACAAAATGTAATTGCCTTAGACAACCATTTGTAAATAGTCTGTTTTGGCACAGGTTGTTCCTTCTTACCTTCACAAGAAATGAACAAATGATCTGAAGATCTGAAAGATTTAGTTATGTCAACATAGTACCCAAATTGTCTGTGGACATCCAAGGTATAGAGAATCCTGTCTCCCTCATTTTTAGGTTCAAGAAAGAAAACACTGAGATGGATAGTTTGGCTTTAAGTAAACTTGGATACCAACTTAGGCTGTCCTTGTGGAAAATGAGGTGGGACTGACTCACAGTAAGAGCTTCCAACTCAAATGCCTTTCTTGGAGAGGTCAGAGCAATCAGTAAATCTATATTCCATGTTAAGAACCTCAAGTCAGCCAGATTAGCTGGTTCAAATGGCGCACAAATTAGTTTCTCTAACACAAAATTAAGATCCCAAGGAGGGGACACTGGTTTATTTGGAAGTCTCTCATC
This sequence comes from Protopterus annectens, assembly GCF_019279795.1. Classification (NCBI taxonomy): domain Eukaryota; kingdom Metazoa; phylum Chordata; order Ceratodontiformes; family Protopteridae; genus Protopterus; species Protopterus annectens. The sequence goes on from NC_056743.1 coordinate 815,427,683, forward strand.
CAAACCCCTTTTCAAGAAAATTCTGCCAAGTGACAGCCTTGAAAGAGGAGGAACTATGGGCAAACATGCTGAAATGGACAATAAATGAACCTTGACAGAAGAACAAGAAAGGCCATAGGATAGCAACTCACACAAATACTGCATAACCAGAGAATAACTAGCCCTGAATGGGTGCTTGGTATGTTATTGGCACCAACTAGAAAACCTTTTCAATTTGCTAATATACGATTTTCTAGTAGTAGGTTTTCTTGCCCTCATTAGTACCTGCTGCACTTCCTCAGAAAACAGATGCCTAAAAGAAATTATGACCATATCATTTACGCAGTCAACTGAAAATGACTGATGTCTAAGTGTATCAAACACCCCTGTTCTTGTGTAAGTAGATCCATTCTGTGAGGAAGGTTGTGGTAATTGCCCAAGGCCTTTTCCAAAACAAGGGAAAACCACAGTTGCTTGGGTCAGAAGGGAGTCACCATAATGATCTTGAGGGATTCCTTCTGAATCTTCAGAAGTACCCTGGATATTAGTGGAAAAGTACAGTTTTGTACCTACCATAAATGTAGATGTTCGAGTGCTCATACAGCTGCAGTCATTACAGATGGGTTATCCTGCCGTCAGGGGGGTCCTCGGTCGGCCGAATTCCAAAGTCTAGGTCCAGCGTCGGTTGTCGTCGCTTCTTCCCTGACGTCAGTGCGGCAGGGGTATGAAAGAGGCAGCTGACGCCATTTTCTTCAGTTTTTCTTGCCCCAGATGTCAGGTGCCCCCAGAAGGAAGGCAAAACGTAATATTATGCAAACATGCAATGCAGATAAATCAAAAACAGTAGTTGCAAGCAAATACACCATAAAAGAATACCCCAAATAGGTTGTATGATAAAGGTGTTTGTCATAAGGACTGTCCTAAGAGGGGATGGAGGGAGGGTAATCTGGACTGCAGCTGTATGAGCACTCTAACATCTACATTTATGGTAGGTACAAAACTGTACTATGTTCATCGTGCATACAGCTGCAGTCATTACAGATGGGTAGAATCCCAAAACGTAGTAAGGGTGGTAGGCACTAAGTGGAACTAGGAGGGGCTAGGATGCCCTGCAGGACTGCTGTGGCAAAGCCCGCTCTAGATTTTGAGTACAGTGGAAGGTGGTAGTGCTTGGAGAAAGTGTGCACTGGACTCCAAGTAGCTGCTTCCAAAATGTCCTTGGTAGGGACCCCCCTGAGGAAAGCTGCAGAGGTAGCTGTAGCTCTGGTGGAGTGGGATCTGATGTATACAGGCACAGATTTTCCATGAAATGAATAACAAAAGCATATGCAGTGGGCTATCCATTTTGAAATTGTCTGTTTGGAAATGGCCTTTCCTTGAGCACCTGTAGCATAGGACACAAAGAGCTGCTCAGATTTCCTGAATGACTTTGTTCTGTCCAAGTAATAACGAAGTTGTCTGTGAATGTCCGAGGAATGTAGTAGTCTCTCCCCTTTGTTCTGTGGATTTGGATAAAAGGTAGGTAAATGAATAGTCTGATTCAAAGCTACACTGGATACTACCTTAGGCATGAAGGTAGGTTTGGGTTCGTAAGGAAACTCTGTCCTGATGGAAAATGATGAATGGCTGCACAGCCATGAGGGCCTGTAGCTCCGAAACCCTGCGTGCTGAGGTAATAGCCAGAAGGAAGGCTGTTTTCCACGACAAGTATTGTAGCTCTGTTGAAGAAGCCAGCTCAAAGGGAGGCAGGGTCAGTTTTTCCCAATACGAAGTTGAGGTCCCAAGCTGGGACTGGTGGTTTCCGGGGAGGGGTTTATATTTTTTGCCCCTCTGAGGAAAGTACAGTTTTGTACCTACCATAAATGTAGATGTTCGAGTGCTAATACAGCTGCAGTCATAACAGATGGGTTCTCCTGCCGTCAGGCGGGTCCTCGGTCGGCTGAATTCCAAAGTCTATGTCCGGCATTGGTTGTCGTCGCTTCTTCCCTGACGTCAGTGCGACAGGGGTATAAAGGAACCAGCTGACGCCATTTTCTTCAGTTTTTCTTGCCCCAGATGTCAGGTGCCCCCAGAAGGCAGGCAATACATAAATTTGTGTAATAATGCAGTGCAATATAATCAAAATACAGTAGTTGCAAGCAAATGCATCATAAATGAATACCCCAATCAAGTAGTATGAAGATGTGTCAGCCTATAGGCCTGTCCCAAGAGGGGAAGGAGGGAGGGAAACCTGGACTGCAGCTGTATTAGCACTCGAACATCTACATTTACGGTAGGTACAAAACTGTACTATGTTCATCGTGCATACAGCTGCAGTCATAACAGATGGGTAGAATCCCAAAGCTAAGAAAGGGGTGGTAGGCACTAGGTGGAACTAGGAGGAGCCAAAATGCCCTGCAAGACTGCAGTGGCAAAGCCTGCTCTAGATTTGGAGTATAATGGTAGGTTGTAGTGCTTGGAGAAGGTATGCACAGAACTCCAAGTGGCTGCTTCAAAAATATCCTTGGTAGGAACTCCTCTGAGGAAGGCTGCAGAAGTGGCTGTGGCCCTGGTGGAATGAGTTCTAATGCCTGTATGTACAGTTTTGCCATGAAAGGAATAGCAAAAACGTATGGAGTGGGCTATCCATTTTGAGAATGTCTGTTTGGAAATTGGCTTTCCTTGAGCTCCTACCGCATAGGCCACAAAGAGCTGTTCTGATTTTCTGAAAGGCTTTGTTCTGTCCAAATAATAACGCAGTTGTCTGTGGATGTCCAAGGAATGTAGTAATCTCTCCCCTTTGCTTTGAGGATTAGGATAAAAAGTAGGTAAATGTATGGCCTGATTTAAAGCTACCCTGGATACCACTTTAGGCATAAAGGACGGGTTGGTTCGTAAGGAAACTCTGTCCTGATGGAAGATGATAAAAGGCTGTACAGCCATGACAGCCTGTAGTTCTGAAACTCTACGAGCTGAGGTGATAGCCAGAAGGAAAGCTGTTTTCCAGGACAAATACTGCAAATCTGATGAGGCAACTGGCTCAAAGGGAGGCAAGGTCAGTTTTTCCAGAATGAAATTAAGATCCCAAGCAGGTATTGGTCGTTTCCTTGGAGGTCTTAAATTCTTAGCCCCGCTGAGGAACTGTCTTAAGAGAGAGTGAGAGAATAAAGGAGGATTAGTGTTGTATTCTGCAGAAATGGCTGAGGCATGGATTTTGATGGAGGAGAAAGAAAGCCCACTGCTTAGCAGTTCAGCCAAATATTGTAGTATTTGAGGTAAATTCAGTTTTCCAGGATCCTGGCCCTTTTTCTCATTCCAGACACAAAAAAGTTTCCATTTTGCGGAGTAAGCTTTTCTAGTTGATGGCCTTCTGGCCTCCAAAATGACATCCTGCACCTCCTTGGAGAGTAGGGCCTGTTGTGATGCTAAGGAATCTTCCATGCGGCCAGATTGAGTGTTTTTAGCTGGCTGTGAAGAGTTTTGAAGCTGTGCTGAGTCAGAAGAAGAGGTATTACAGGCAGGGTCCATGGTGGTGAATGCGTCAGGCTCCTCAGGAGTGGGTACCAGTGTTGCCTTGGCCAGTCCGGAGCAATGAGAATCATCTTTGGTCTGTCTGCTCTGGTCTTCAATAGAACTTTGGGCAGCAGAGGAAGAGGTGGGAAGGCATAAACTGTCATTGATGTCCAAATGAAAGAGAGAGACAGCGTCCACTCTCCAGGCCTTTGGATGGAAGATCCTTGAGCAGAATTTTGTCAATTGATGATTTTTGTGGGAGGGAAAGAGATCTATGTCCGGCCTTCCCCATTCCTGGATTATCTCTGTAAAAACTTTTGGATGCAATTTCCATTCGTGTGGATTTGTCATATTCCTGCTTAGGTTGTCTGCCAGCGTGTTTTCCTTGCCTGGCAAGTACTGTGCTTGTAGTTCCATTTGTAAGTCCAAGGCCATGTTCCAAAGTGACATGGCCAGTCTGCATAGGGGGTAAGAATGTGTTCCTCCCTGTTTATGTACCACATAACTGTGGTGTTGTCTGTTCTTATCAATAGTTGACCTGGTTGTAGAAGGTCCTTGAAAGCTATAATAGCACTTATTACTGCTAGCATTTCTTTTTGATTGATGTGAAGGTGCTTTTCTTTTTGGGACCATTTGCCCTGAATGCACCGATCTGTCATGTGCGCCCCCCAGGCGTAGTCCGAGGCGTCTGTTGTGATGACTTTATTTGCTTGAGGCTGGCTGAATGGAAGGCTTGTGTTTGTTTGACATGCTTGAGCCCACCACAAAAATTCCTTTTGCATACATGGAATTAGTGGTATTATTGTTTCCAAACTGTGGCTGTGTTGAGACCATATGTTTTTCAGGTACCATTGTAGTTTCCTCATATGCAGCTTTGCACGTGGGATTAGCAAAATGCAAGATGCCATGAATCCCAGAACCTGCAGGATTTTCCTTGCAGTCAGCCTGGTGCAATTTGCTAGTGTTCTGAAGTATTGAATTAGTTGCCCCTGCTTCTCTGGCGTGAGGTAGGCCATCTGGGTGTTTGTGTCCAAATTGGCACCCAGGAAAATTATCTTCCGAGAGGGTATTAGCTTTGATTTCTTTTTGTTGACTGTGTATCCCAGAGAGTTCAACAACATTATTACATAAGTCAGATGTTTCAGAAGAATGTGCTTGCTGTCCGCTTGGATCAGGCAGTTGTCCAAATAGGGGTATATTTGTATCCCTTGAAGTCTGCAGTAGGCAATTACTGATGCCAGGCATTTCATGAATACTCTGGGCGCAGTAGATAAGCCAAAGGGCAATGCAGAGAACTGATAATGGGTTGAACCTGCAAGAAATCTGAGGTACCTTCTGCAATTTTGTCTGATTGGGACATGCAGGTATGCCTCCTTGAGGTCCAATGTTACCAGCCAAGACTCCTTGCCCAGCATGGGAAGAAGTTGCTGTAGGATGAGCATCTTGAATTTTGGTACGAGTAGAAATGTGTTTAGGATGGATAGGTCCAAAATAGGTCTCCAATCTTTTCCCTTCCTTGGCACCAGAAATAGCCTGGAATAAAAACCTTGACCTTGTTCGTGCGTAGGCACCTCTTGAATAGCTTTCATGTTTATGAGATCTGTAATTTGCCTTTGTGCCTCTGCCCTTTGATTTTGTGGCAGGTTTGGCATGCCTCTCATTTTTGGAAGGGTGTGAAAATGGAATTTGTAGCCTCTGTTTATAATGTCCAGGATCCATTTGTCCTTGGTGACTATATGCCAATTTTTGAAAATAATGCCAGCTTTCCTCCTAAGGGGGCTGCCATTTGAGACTTGGTTGGCATGCAAAGGGGAACGTCATTGGGTTTATTTTCTGAAAGATTGCGAGTTATCCTCACCACCTCTTTGTGTAGGAGCTTGCCACTGTCTGCCTCTAAACGATCCTTGGGATTGTCCTCTGCCCCTCGGGCGCCTGTATCTGCCTCTTTGGGGTCTGTCCGTAGCAGGAAAGGACCAGTTTTTGGAAGGCCAATTTCTACTAAAGCGTGGGGGTTGTACCTGTAGAAATTCTTTCACAGTTTGCATTGATTTAGCCTTTTTCTCCATTTTCCTTAACACCTCCTCGGCCTTAGCACCAAATAGTACATCCTTTTGAAAGGGGGTGTCTAGTAATTTAGCTTTGACATGATCAGGTAAGGTTTGTTCCTTGAGCCAGGCATGCCTATGTATGACTGATCCTGTAACAGCAGCTCTATATGAGGCCTCTAGAGCAAAACCACATTGTAAGGTATGCTTACCCACTTGTTCTGCACTATGCATCAAATCCTGCAACTCCTTCAAGTCTGGATGTTCAGGTTGTGACATTTTACTTTTCAATTGTGATAACAAAAACTGTTGGTATTTTAGCATATGAAACTGACAGTTTAAGGCCCTCATGGATAAGGTAGCCGAGGTATATACTTTTTTCCCCACCTTTCTAAGGATCTGGAGTCTCTCTCGGACGGTAGTGGATTTTTAGCAATGGAGGCCTTAACTCCCTTGGGGCCCTGTGAGATGGTTTCTGGGTCAGCAGCATGGCTCTTGTATAGAAATTGGTGTGAGTCAGGAACCCTATAGTACCTGTCAGGCTTAACTGGAGCTGGAGGTAGCGAGTCCGGGTTAAGACAGGCCTCCGAGTAAACATCATCTAGGATGTCCAAGACAGGAGGTATAGCCAGAGGCCTGCGCTGAGGTAGCAAGAGAAATTCCCTGAGCCTTTTCTTGGAATCAGAATAATCTTGGCCTTCCCAGTTTAGATCTGAAATGTGGTCAGAACATTTAACCTTGATTACCATCGATGTATGTGATCTGTTTTCTAGTATACCCAAAGATGAGGGCCTGGAAAGGTTTGGAAATAGTCTAAGGAAATTCTCACAGTTAAATTGGGACAGAATCAACTTAATTATAGATATGATGGGTTTGGTTCTGGATTACAATTATCTCACATTTGAAGGAGAATATTTCAGACAATGCAAGGGTGTTGCTATGGGGGCCTCTTGTGCCCCTATTTTTGCAAACCTGGTCATGTCTGACTGGGAAAACGAGTTTATCATTAATTGTGAATTTCATCCTTATATTACTTTTTATGTGAGATTTCTTGATGACATTTTTATTTTGTGGAACGGATCCAATGACAAAATTAAAGAATTTATGGATTATATCAATGGAACCACCAAATTCCTCAGGTTTACATATGAAACAAGCAATCAGGGTATTGCAAATTTAGATTCATACATTAGTGTAACTTTAAATGGATTCACTTCTAGAGTACATCGTAAAAGCACTTTCTCCAATGATTATTTATACTTCAATAGTGAACATCCACCACACATATTCAAAAACATAATTAAAGGTCAATGTATCCGAGGAGCCAGGATGTCATCTAGTAAAGAATTAATGGAGAATGAAATGAAATTCATTAATGATTTATTTGTGAACAGAGGTTATCCAACAAGAATGATTAAGGATACTATAGAATATGTTATGACTCAATGGGGACAAATATCAACCTTTGTTGGGTAACACATTGGAGGCTAGAGATATTAATTATACACAAGAGGACTTCATGGGTAGAGTTTGTGTCATTACCTATACACCATATAGTTATAGAATCAAAGACATTATTGAGAGGTATTGGGATATAATAACTGTTATAGATTCTAACAAGAATATTCTGGGAGATAAGCCCAAAATAGTTCATAAAACGGGTCCCAACATAAAAAGACTGTTAGAAAGAGTAAAACACAGGAGGATGGCTAATCAACAGGAAAAAAAATTTCACCAGGAAATGTGGAAGTTGTAATCAATGTAAGTATATCAATATGAACAGTAAAGTTCAATTAGGTGATACAAACACCACAGTGATAAGAAGTATAGGTGGAAATTGTAGTACTAAACATATAGTGTATTTGGCCTTATGTAAGAAATGTTCAGCCTATTACATAGGCAAAACAGAAAGGCAGTTGAAAAAATGCATTTATGAACATTATTACAGGATACAAAAACAGGATTGTAAAAATGCACTATATAGACATATTAAGGAATATGGGGAAGATCATATTTTCTTGTTTTTTATTATAGATGAGGAAAAACATACACTATATGGTGGGGATTGGAAAACAAGACTAGCCTGTAAAGAAAGTAAATGGTAGATGCTCACTGATTCCACCAGAAGTCCAGGTATTAATGAGTTCATCAGTATTAAGCCATTTTTGATTATGAACTCATAAATTTTATACAATTTTACATCATTTAAATACAGATCATTATTAGTACATTATATTAGGTTTTAGAATTTATTCACATTTTTTAAAATATTGTTAAATATTGTTATATTTATTATAATGTTATATTTACTACAATGTTACATTTATATTTATTAGTTGTTGCAAACAAAGTTATGAAATTAAGTTTAATGTACATAGTTCACAACAGCTTAGAGTGACATCATTTAGCTTAAATGTTATTAACAAGTTTTGGAAATGTATGTCTCTTTAAATGGATTTTAAAGTTTTGGCGCCAAAAGTTTTTTAAATAAGCTTGTAAAGATGGTAAACACTAGTTCTGAGGAAGTCTGCGGTCAGCAGATGAAAGCGCTGAACTAGTGATACTACATTTTTTATCGTATAATAAAGGAAACCTTTCTACAAGTTGGCGGTGCTTTTGGATTATTATATTCCGGATTTGTTGTTTCGGATGTTGGGTCTTGCTGTTCCAGCTACGCTGTATTCACCAGGTTTACTGCAGTAGCCGTTGTTCGAGTTCTAGGTTGTGTTTGGATTTTCTTCTCACGAGTAGAAATGTGTTTAGGATGGATAGGTCCAAAATAGGTCTCCAATCTTTTCCCTTCCTTGGCACCAGAAATAGCCTGGAATAAAAACCTTGACCTTGTTCTTTTGCAGGCACCTCTTGAATAGCTTTCATGTTTACGAGATCTGTAATTTGCCTTTGTGCCTCTGCCCTTTGATTTTGTGGCAGGTTTGGCATGCCTCTCATTTTTGGAAGGGTGTGAAAATGGAATTTGTAGCCTCTGTTTATAATGTCCAGGATCCATTTGTCCTTGGTGACTATGCCAATTTTTTGAAAATAATGCCAGCTTTCCTCCTAAGGGGGCTGCCATTTGAGACTTGGTTGGCATGCAAAGGGGAAAGTCATTGGGTTTGCTTTCTGAAAGATTGCGAGTTATCCTCACCACCTCTTTGTGTAGGAGCTTGCCACTGTCTGCCTCTAAACGATCCTTGGGATTGTCCTCTGCCCCTCGGGCGCCTGTATCTGCCTCTTTGGGGTCTGTCCGTAGCAGGAAAGGACCAGTTTTTGGAAGGCCAATTTCTACTAAAGTGTGGGGGTTGTACCTGCAGAAATTCTTTCACAGTTTGCATTGATTTAGCCTTTTTCTCCATTTTCCTTAACACCTCCTCGGCCTTAGCACCAAATAGTACATCCTTTTGAAAAGGGGCGTCTAGTAATTTAGCTTTAACATTATCAGGTAAGGTTTGTTCCTTGAGCCAGGCATGCCTACGTATGACTGATCCTGTAACAGCAGCTCTACATGAGGCCTCTAGAGCATCAAAACCACATTGTAAGGTATGCTTACCCACTTGTTCTGCACTATGCATCAAATCCTGCAACTCCTTCAAGTCTGGATGTTCAGGTTGTGACATTTTACTTTTCAATTGTGATAACAAAAACTGTTGGTATTTTAGCATATGAAACTGACAGTTTAAGGCCCTCATGGATAAGGTAGCCGAGGTATATACTTTTTCCCCCACCTTTCTAAGGATCTGGAGTCTCACTCGGAAGGTAGTGGATTTTTAGCAATGGAGGCCTCATCTCCCTTGGGGCCCTGTGAGATGGTTTCTGGGTCAGCAGCATGGCTCTTGTATGGAAATTGGTGTGAGTCAGGAACCCTATAGTACCTGTCAGACTTAACTGGAGCTGGAGGTAGAGAGTCCGGGTTAAGGCAGGCCTCCGAGTAAACATCATCCAGGATGTCCAAGACAGGAGGTATAGCCAGAGGCCTGTGCTGAGGTAGCAAGAGAAATTCCCTGAGCCTTTTCTTGGAATTGGAATAATCTTGGCCTTCCCAGTGGAAGTGTTCCCTTAAGGTATGCAAAGTTTCCCCAAATGAGTAATCCTCTGGGGGGAGACAGAAGGGATGGACTCCTCCGCATCAGAGTCTTCAAAAGGGGAGTAAGAATGTTCCTGATCATCAGAGTGCTCTGAAATAATGGAGCCCTGATCAGAGGAGGGGGAATCTTCCTCCACTCTGGGTCTTTTGTCCGGTGGGGGCTGAGAACCTCTGATAAGAGTAATTAAATCCTCAGCCATTTTAAGCATCTGTTTCTTAGGCATGGGGCCTGGAGATGGGCCCTGAGTAGCTGGTCTCTTAGAGTGCATGGTTGCTTTAGACTTTGTGAAAGCCTTGATGGTGAAAGAAGAGAAAGGTCTGAAGACACCTTGAGTGGAGGTGGACCTGTCCACATTCTGAGTTTCAACGCCAAGAGTAGCTTCGGTATCTGTATTCGGGGTGTGGGCCGAGGAGCCTGCGACCTCGGGCACAGGAGACACCGCCAAAGAAGTGTCGTCGGTAGTCAGGAGCTGCGTAGGTGCCTCGCTGAGAACCGGACCACGTGTAGTCGGCTTTGGCGTGGTGTCAGTAGGGCCGCGGACCTCGTGTGTCGGTCCTTGTCTTTGCGTTTTTTAGACATAACCGGAGTCGGAGTATCCGACGATATAGTATAGTTAAATGCTTTCCCAAAATAATGCTGGGCAAACTCTGCCCGACGCTTAATAGTGCGTTTGTTGAAAGTAGCACAAAAGCGACTGACCGTGACGTCATGGTCTGGGCCTAAACAAGGTATACAGAGGGAATGGAAATCCTTATGCGGTATTTGCTTCCCACAAGAAATACAATTATTAACTTGTCTGACATCGGTCTGAGGCAAGAAAAGTTTCCACAACGGGGTACTTGGCTTTTAAGAAGACTTCGGTTTCCAATTTTTCGTAATCTCAGGAGCTGGCCGACCGGCACTTGCGAACTGCTTCTGCTTCGGGCACCGCGTGGCAAGAAAGACTGAAGAAAATGGCGTTGGCTGGTTCCTTTATACCCCTGTCGCACTGACGTCAGGGAAGAAGCGACGACAACCAACGCCAGACCTAGACTTTGGAATTCGGCCGACCGAGGACCCGCCTGCCGGCAGGAGAACCCATCTGTTATGACTGCAGCTGTATGCACGATGAACATCTGCCTTAATAGAGGATGTGAGAATAAAGGAGGATCTGTATTGTATTGTGCAGAAATGGCTGAAGCGTGGATCTTCATGGAGGAGAAGGAAAGGCCACTGTTTAACATCTCAGCGAGGTACTGTAAAATTTGAGGTATATTTATTACCCAAGGATTCTGGTCCTTTTCTTGATTCCAGGAACAAAATCGTTTCCATTTGGCGGAGTAGGCTTTTCTAGTAGAGGGTCTTCTGGCCTCTAAGATGACATCCTGCACCTCCTTGGAGAGGAGAGTCTGTTGGGAAATTAAGGTATTCTCCATGCAGCTAGATTTAGGGTTTTGAGCTGGCTGTGAAGGGTTTTGTAGTTGTGCTGGGACAACAGAAGAGGAACTAGAGGTAGGATCCATGGTGGTGAGTGTGTCAGGCTCTTTAGGAGAGGATACCAGTGCTGTCGTGGCCAGTCTGGAGCAATGAGAATCATTTGTGGCCTCTCTGCTCTGGCTTTTAATAGAACTTTGGTCAGTAGAGGAAGAGGTGGGAAGGCATAGACTGTCAATGTTGTCCAATTGAAAGACAGTGCGTCCACTTTCCAGGCCTGTGGATGATAGGTCCTTGAACAGAATTTTTCCAACTGGTAATTTTTGTGGGTAGCAAATAGATCTATGTCTGGCTGTCCCCATGCCTGAGTTATCTTTGAGAAGACTTGAGGATGCAACTTCCATTCGTGTGAGAGTCTGTCATATTTCTGCTTAAGTTGTCTGCTAGTGTGTTTTCCTTCCCTGGCAGGAATTGTGCCTGTAGTTTAATTTGTAATTCCAGTGCTGTGTTCCACAGGGTCATGGCTTGCCTGCACAGGGGGTATGAATGAGTTCCCCCCTGTTTATGTACCACATGACTGTGGTGTTGCCTGTCCTTATCAATAGCTGGCCTGGATGCAGTAGGTCTTTGAAGGTCATAAGAGCATTTTGCACAGCTAGCATCTCCTTTTGGTTGATGTGTAGGTGCTTCTGTTTTTGGGACCATTTTCCCCAGAATGCACTGATCTGCCATGTGTTCTCCCCAGGCGTAGTCTGAGGCATCCGCTGTGATGATTTGAGTTGCTTGAGGTAGACAGAAAGGGAGACCTGTGTTTCTTTGGCATGCTTGAGCCCACCACAAAAATTCCTTTTGAAGGCATGGAATGAGTGGTATAATTGTTTCCAAGCTGTAGCTGTGTTGAGACCATAAGTTTTTTAGGTACCATTGTAATTTCCTCATATGCAGCTTTGCACATGGTATTAGTAGGATGCAAGATGCCATGAATCCCAGAGCCTGCAGGACTTTCCTTGCAGTTAGTCTGGTGAAAGCTGCCATTTTGTTGAAGTATTGAGACAGTTGCCCTTGTTTGTCTGGCGTGAGGTAGGCCATCTGGGTGGTTGTATTTAAGCTGGCACCCAGGAAAATTATCTGTTGAGAAGGTATTAGTTTTGATTTCTTTTTGTTCACTGTGTATCCCAGGTAGTTTAACAGTTTTATTACAAACGCCAGATGCTGCAATAGAATGTCCTTGCTGTCCGCTTGGATCAAGTAGTCATCCAGATATGGGTAGATTTGTATTCCTTGTTGTCTGCAGTAGGCAATTACTGATGCCAGGCATTTCGTAAACACTCTGGGTGCAGTAGATAAGCCAAGGGGCAATGCAGAGAATTGGTAATGGGTTGAACCTGCAAGAAATCTGAGGTATCTTCTGCAATCTTGTCTGACAGGGACATGCAGGTATGCCTCCTTGAGGTCCAACGTTACCAGCCAAGACTCCTTGCCCAGCATGGGAAGAAGCTGCTGTAATGTGAGCATCTTGAATTTTGGCACCTGTAGATATGTGTTTAGGATGGATAGGTCTAAGATGGGTCTCCAGTCTTTGTCCTTCCTTGGTACCAGAAATAGTCTGGAATAAAAACCTTGACCTTGTTCTTTTGCAGGTACCTCTTGAATTGCTTTCATATCCATGAGAGCGGAAATTTGTCTTTGTGCCTCTGCCCATTGATTTTGTGGCAGGTTTGGCAAGCCTCTCATTTTTGGAAGGGTGTGTAAGTGGAACCTGTAGCCTCTGTCTATAATGTCCAGAATCCATTTGTCTTTTGGAACAATGTGCCAGTTTTTTGAAAATAATGCCACTTTTCCGCCCAAAGGTGCTGCCATTATAGCTTTGTTTGGCAGGCATAGGGGGAAGTCATTGTGTCTGTTTTCTAAATGACTGTGATTCTATCTTCTCCATCTCTTGGGGTTGGTGCTTGCCACTGTCTAGCTCTGTAAGATCCTTAAGGTTGTCCTCTACCCCTTGGGCGTCTGTATCTGCCCCTTTGAGGTCTATCCCTGGCTGGAAAGGACCAATTTTTTGAAGGCCAGTTTCTGCTGAAGCATGGAGGTTGCACCTGCAAGAAATCTTTCACTGTTTGCATAGATTTTGCTTTTTCCTCCATTTTCTTTAGTACCTCCTCATCTTTAACACCAAACAATACATCTTTTTGAAGTGGTGCATCTAATAACTTTGCTTTGACATGATCTGGTAAGGTTTGCTCTTTGAGCCAAGCATGTCTACGTATGACAGACCCCGTGACAGCAGCTCTACATGAAGCCTCTAAAGCATCAAAACCACACTGCAAGGTATGTTTACCCACTTGCTCTGCTCCATGCAACAAATCCTGCAACTCTTTCAAATCTGGTTGTTCTGTTTGTGTCATTTTGCTTTTCAGCTGAGATAGCAAAAACTGTTGGTACTTTAACATATGAAATTGACAATTTAATGCCCTCATGATTAAAGTGGCAGATGTATACACCTTTTTCCCCCACCTTTCTAATGCTCTGGAATCTCTCTCTGAAGGTAAAGGGTTTTTAGCAGTAGAGGCCTTAATTCCCTTGGGACCCTGTGAAATTGTTTCTGGGTCAGCAGTATGGCTTTTATAAAGGAACTGGTGAGAATCAGGAACCCGGTAATACCTGTTTGGTTTAACAGGGGCTGGAGGTAAAGAATCTGGATTAAGACTGGCTTCTGCGTACACATCATCCAAAATATCTAAAACAGGAGGGATAGCCAGGGGCCTATGCTGGGGGAGCAGTAGAAATTCCCTGAGCCTTTTCTTGGAATCTGAGTAATCTTGGCCCTCCCAGTGGAAGTGCTCCCTCAATGTATGCAGGGTTTCCCCAAAAGAGTAGTCCTCGGGGAGGGGAGACAGAGGGAATAGACTCCTCAGCATCAGAGTCTTCAAAAGGGGAATAGGCATAATCCTGGTCCTCAGAATGGTCTGAGGTAATAGAAGCCTGGTCTGAGGAAGGGTAGTCTTCCTCCAATCTGGGTCTTTTGTCAGAGGGGGGGTTGAGAACCCCTGATGAGAGTTATCAAATCCTCAGCCATTTTAAGCATCTGTTTTTTTAGGCATGGGGCCTTGAGAGGAGGTCTGAGGACCCTGTTTTTTAGTTTTCATGGCAGCTTTAGATTTAGTGAAGGATTTAATAGAGAAGGTGGTAGGCCTGAAGACGCCTTCAGAAATGGCAGGCCTCACTAAATTTTCGGTTTCCCCGCCAAGAGTGGCGTCGGTATCTGCAGTGGGAATGGAGACCAAGGAGCCTGCGACCTCGGGTACCGAAGTCACCGGTAAAATAGTTTCATCGGTAGTCAGGGGCTGCGTAGGCGCCTCGCTGAGAACCGGTAGTCGGCCTAAGCGTGGTCTCAGTACTCGGTGCAGACCTCGGATGTCGGTCCTTGTCTTTGCGTCTTTTGCTTAAAACTGGCATCGGTGTATCCGACGACATGATGTAATTAAATCTTTTGCCAAAATAATGGAGGGCGAACTCCGCCCGGCACTTAATAGTACGCTTGTTGAACCTAGCACAAAAACGGCAGGCCGAGATGTCGTGGTCTGGCCCTAAGCAAGGTATACAGAAAGAGTGAAAATCCTTATGCGGTATTTGCTTCCCACAAGAAATGCAATTATTAACTTTGTCTGACATCGGTCTGAGGCAAGAAAAGTTTCAACGGGTACTTAGCTTTAAAGAAGACTTCGGCTGAAATACTTTCGTAAATCTCAGGAGCTGGCCGACCGGCACTTGCGAACTGCTTCTGCTTCGGGCACCGCGCAAGAAAGACTGAAGAAAATGGCGTTGGCTGCCTCTTTTATACCCTTGCCGCACTGATGTCAGGGAAAAAGCGACGACAACAGACGCCGGACCTAGACTTTGGAATTCGGCCGACCGAGGACCCGCCTGAAGGCAGGATAACCAGTCTGTAATGACTGCAGCTGTATGCATGATGAACATGTGTAGAAAGGCATACAGGAGCATCCTTGTCCAAAGAAAAGAAAAGGCATCAGTCTTCCAGGGCTTCTTGTATGGAGTCCTGTCACAGAATTTTTCCAGTTGACTGTTCACAGAGGAGGCAAACAGCTCTACATGAAGAAAGTACAGTTGTGTACCTACCATAAATGTAGATGTTCGAGTGTATTCACTGTTGCAGTCATTATATATTTGGGTTATCCTGCTGGCAGGCTACCCGCAGTCGGCCCGAGTTCCAAAGTCCAGGTCCAGCGTCGGTTGCTGTCACCTCCTCCTTGACGTCAGTGCGCCAGGGGTATAAAAGATGCAGCCGACTCCATTTTCTTCAGATTTTCTTGCCCCAGATGTCAGGTGCCCCTAAAATAGTAGGCTACATTATGCCAATAAGCATGCATGCACAAAAAACAACTTTTCCTTCATCTACAAGCAAATACACTACATAGGTTGTATAGAATAGAGAAGTACAGATAAGTCCCAGCAAAGGAAAAGGGGGATGGTGGGAGGGTAACCTGGAATGCAACAGTGAATACACTCGAACATCTACATTTATGGTAGGTACACAACTGTACTATGTTCATCGTGGTTCACTGTTGCAGTCATTACAATTGGGTTGAATCCCAAAGCTAAGGTTGGAAAGCTGGGGCTAAATAGGATTAGGAGAGGCTATCAGGCCTTGCAGAACTGCAGTGGCAAATCTTGCCCTGGATTTAGAGTAAAGAGGTTGGTGACAGTGCTTTGTAAAAGTATGCACTGAACTCCAAGTTGCAGCCTCTAAGATGTCTTTGGTTGGTACTCCTCTGAGGAAGGCTGCTGAAGTGGCTGCTGTTTTGGTTGAATGTGGCCTAATGCCCTTAGGCACTGATTTGCCATGCTGTGAATAGCAGAAACGAATGCAGTGGCCTATCCACTTTGAAATAGTCTGCTTTGAGATAGGCTGTCCTTGTGATCCTGCAGCATATGCCACTAGAAGTTGTTCAGTCTTTCTGAAAGCTTTGGTTCTGTCCAAGTAGAAGCGTAGCTGCCTGTGAATGTCCAAAGAATGCAGAATTCTCTCACCCTTATTCTGTGGGTTTGAATAAAAGGTAGGCAAATGAATTGTTTGGTTAAGGGCCAAACTGGACACTACCTTAGGCATAAATGTAGGGTTTGTCTGCAGGGAAACCCTGTCAGGATGGAAAATGATAAAAAAGGTTCCACAGCCATGAGTGCCTGTAACTCTGAGACTCGCCTAGCAGATGTTATTGCTAAAAGCAGAGCTGTTTTCCAGGATAAGAATTTTATATCAGCTGCAGAGGCTGGTTCAAATGGAGGCAATGTGAGTTTTTCCAAGACATAGTTGAGGTCCC
Organism: Protopterus annectens; assembly: GCF_019279795.1. NCBI lineage: Eukaryota > Metazoa > Chordata > Ceratodontiformes > Protopteridae > Protopterus > Protopterus annectens. The sequence continues at coordinate 815,444,030 of NC_056743.1, forward strand.
ATGCAGGTATTGGTGCTCTCCTTGGAGGTCTTATGTTTTTGGCCCCTCTGAGGTACTGCCTTAGTAATGGATGAGAAAAAATAGGTCGTTCTGTATTGTAATGAGCTGAAATGGCAGAGCCATGAATTTTAATTGATGAAAAGTAAAGGCCTTTATCAAGCATCTCAGTTAAGTATTGCAAAATCTGAGGAATATTTGGAAAAATCATGTCAAACCCTTGTGCCTGGTTCCAAGCACAGAATCTCTTCCGTTTTTCTGCATAAGATTTTCTGGTGCTAGGCCTCCAGGCCTCCTGGCCTCCAAAATAACATCCATCACTGCTTTAGAGAGAGGTGTGCCTTGACTGGCTACGTTATCCGCCATGCTGCCAGGTTTAAGGTCCTGAGTTGACTGTGTAGTATCTGACTGTCTTGTTGGGTCAATAAGTGAGGAATTTGAGGTAATGTCCAAGCTGGGCATTAAGACAAGCTCTTTAGGATTGGGTACCAGTGCTGGCGGGGCCAGTCTGGGGCAATCAGTATCATTTTTGGTTTCTCTTGTCTGACCTTGAGGAGTACCTTGGGGAGGAGAGGCACAGGAGGGAAGGCATATACTGTTAGGTCTTTCCAGCTGAAAGATAGAGCATCCACTTTCCATGCTTGCTTGTGATAAGTCCTTGTGCAGAATTTCTATAGTTGGTAGTTGTGAAGGGAGGCAAATAGGTCTATGTCCAGGCATCCCCAGTTCCTTGTTATCATGCTGAAGACTTGTGGATCCAATTTCCACTCGTGGGGATCCATTAGGTTTCTGCTTAGTTTGTCTGCCAGAGTATTTGTCCTTCCTGGCAGGAATTGTGCTTGCAGATGTACTTGGTAAGTCAATGCTGTGTCCCACAAGTTCATGGCTAGCCTGCAGAGGGGGTAGGAATGTGTGCCTCCCTGCTTGTTTATGTACCACATGACTGTAGTATTGTCCGTCCTTATCAGTAGTTGTCCTGAATGAAGTAGATCCTTGAAGGCTGTCAGGGTGTTCTAAACAGCTAGCATTTCTTTTTGATTGACGTAGATGCATTTGACTTGCAGACCATGTGCCCTGAATACATCTTCCTGCCATATGGGCCCCCCAGGCATAATCTGATGCATCTGCTGTCAATGTCTGCCTAGCTGTGGGTAAGGTGAATGGCTGTCCCGTGTTGTGGTGACAGGCTTTTGCCCACCATCGAAACTCCTGTTCCAGGCAGGGAATGAGGGTAATTATTGTTTCCAGGCTGTGGCAATGTTGAGTCCAAACACTTTTTAGATATCATTGAAGTTTCCTCATATGCAGTCTTGCATATGGAATTAGCAGAATGCAAGATGCCATGAAGCCCAAAGCCTGCAGAATTTTTCTTGCAGATAACTGGGTCTTTATTGCCAACATTTTGAAATAAGTAGTCAGTTGTCTGTTTTTGTCTGGTGTGAGAAAAGCCATCTGGGCAGTTGTATTTAAGCTTGCACCCAGGAATATTATCTCTTGAGAGGGTACGAGTTTTGATTTCTTTTCGTTTGCTGTGTACCCTAGACCTATTAGTAATCTTTTTACAAACGCCAGATGCTGTAGTAGAATGTCCTTGTTCTCTGCTTGAATAAGGCAGTCGTCCAAGTAAGGATATATTTATATTCCTCTTTGTCTGCAAAATGCAATCACTGGTGCCAGGCATTTTGTGAAGACCCTGGGTACAGTAGATAAGCCAAAGGGCAGTGCAGAGAATTGGTAATGTATTGAGCCAGCTCTACATCTGAGGTATCTTCTGCATGATTGTCTGATTGGGACATGTAGGTATGCCTCTTTTAGGTCTAAAGTCACAAGCCAAGCCCTCTTGCCCAGCATGGGCAGAAGCTGCTGCAGAGTTAACATTTTGAATTTTGGAATATCCAGAAATGAGTTTAGGACAGACAGGTCCAGTATTGGCCTCCAGGCTTTGTCCTTTCTGGGCACCAAGAATAGCCTTGAGTAGAATCCTAGTCCCTGCTCTTGCTGTGGTACTAACTGAATGGCTCTCATGTCCATGAGGGAAGAAACTTGTTTTTGTGCCTCTGCCCACTGATTGCGTGGCAGGTCTGGCATACCGTTTGGCCTTGGCAGGGTGTGAAAGTGGAACCTGTAGCCTTGTGATACGATATTTAAGACCCATTTGTCCTGGGTGATCATGTGCCAATTTTGTGAAAAAAGAGCTAGTTTTCCCCCCAAAGGGGCTGCCAGAAGATAAGTGCTTGGTGCTGGCAGGGGAAAGTCATTGAGACTGTTTTCTGTATGGCTGTGATTTTTCCTCTCCGCTTTTGGAGGTAGAAGCACCCCATTGTTTAGGCCTGTATGAGCCTTGGGGCTGTGATCTGCCTCTGGGGCATCTGTATCTGCCTCTTTGTGACCTGTCTGACACTGGAAAGGACCAATTCTTTCTAGATCAGTTCCTGCTAAATCTGGGAGGCTGTACCTGCAAGAAATCCTTGACTGTTTGCATAGATTTAGCTTTGTCCTCCATTTTCTTCAACACCTCTTCGCTTTTATATAAAGTATCATGCTGTAATGGAGCATCTAATAGTTTTGCTTTAACATGATCAGGCAAATTCTGTTCTTTTAACCAAGCATGCCTCCTAATGACAGAACCTGTAACAGCGGCCCTGCAGGAGGCCTCTAGAAAATCAAAACCACATTGCAAAGTATGCTTTCCCACTTGTTCAGTTGCGTGCAATAAATCCTGCATTTCTTTACTTTCTGCACATTCTGAATTTAACAACATTTTCTGTTTAAGCAGTGACATAAGATACTGCTGATATTTAAGCATATGAAATTGGCAATTTAGAGCTCTTACAGCCAAGGTAGCAGAAGTATAAAACCTTTTCCCCCATCTGTCCAGGGCCCTAGAATCCCTATCAGAGGGGATAGGGTTTTTTGCAGTGGAAGCTTTGACCCCTTTGGGACCCTGAGAGATAGTTTCTGGTTCAGCAGCAGGGTTTTAATAAAGAAATTTATGTGAATCGGGAACCTTGTAGTATCTGTCTGGCTTAAAAGGAGCTGGTGGTAGAGAGTCTGGAGACAGACTGGACTCTGAAAATACATCATCTACAGTGTCTAAAACAGGTGGGATAGCAAGGGGCCTATGCTGAGGTAATAAAAGGAAGTCTCTGAGCCTTTTCTTGGATTCTGAGTAATCTTGGCTCTCCCAGTGGAAATGCTCCCTCATAGTATGCAGTGTCTCCCCAAAAGAGATCCTCAGGAGGAGAGGTTGAAGGAATAGATTCTTCAGCATCAGAATCCTCATAGGGAGGAAGAGAATATTCCTGTTCATTAGAGGAATCAAAGGAAATGGAAACCTGGTCTGAAGATCCATATTCTATCTCTTGCCTAGGCCTCTTATCAGGAGGGGGATGGGAACCCCTGATCTAAGTAATTAGGTCTTCGGCCATTTTAAGCATCTGTTTTTGAGGCATGGTGGCCTGTCCAGGAGAATGCTGTACTTGTTTCTTTGTCTTTAGAGCTGCTTTAGTCTTTGCCTTTGAAGCTGAAGTAGGTTTCACATATAACTGTGTAGGCCTGAAAACACCCTCCGAAGCCGATGCCTGCTCAGCGGCTCCAGACCCATCTGAGGGAATAGTTTCCGAGTGTCCAATACCTTGAGTTTCCGGCAGCCTAGTCAGTTCCACGTGGGAATCGGAAGCGGCCTGTGGCACTGAGGTAGCGGACATCAGATGCTGCGAAAGCGCCTCACTGAGAACCGGCGACAGGCCTAGTGGAAGCCTCGTCGTCGGTTTTGGACCTCAGATGCCTGTCCTTTTCTCTTTCTTTGCGCTTTTTATAAACTCCGGTAGTCAGCTGTTCCAACGGCATTACATAATTGAATCTTCTGCCAAAGTAATGAAATGCAAAATCGTACCGACGCTTAATAGTGCGTTGGTTAAATCTAGCACAAAACCGACAACTAGCAATGTCGTAATCAGGGCCTAGGCAAAGAATACAGTAAGCATGAAAATCCTTATGAGGTATTTGCTTCCCACAAGAAATACAATTATTAACTTTTTCTGACATGGGTCTGGAGCAAGAAAAAAGTTTCCCCAACGGGGTACTTAGCTTTAATGAAGACTTTGGATCTGAAATTCGATTTTGAAAATCTCAGGAGTCGGCCGACCGGCACTTGCGAACTGCTTTTGCTTCAGGCACCGCGCGGCAAGAAAGACTGAAGAAAATGGCATCGGCAGCATCTTTTATATCCCTGGCGCACTGATGTCAGGGAGGAGGCGACAGCAACCGACGCCGGACCTGGACTTTGGAATTCGGGCCGACTGTGGGTAGCCTGCCAACAGGATAACCCAACTGTAATGACTGCAACAGTGAAACACAATGAATATCTCCCCACAGATAGAGCAAATCTTGTAACATTCCCACATTTAGTTTCCATTCATGAGGGTCTGGCCTCATCCTGCTCAGCTTGTCTGCTACACAGTTTTGCTTTGATAGAATGCAGGATCCATAGAGTGACACTGTGCTGTGAAGCTATATTCCAAGCTAACATGGCTAGTCTGCAAGGGAGGTGTACAACCTGGATCCCCCTTGCTTGCTGATTAATCACATCACTGCGGCACTGTCTGTAACCACTTGAAGAGGTCCCGGAAACCAAAGATAGTTAACAAAATTTAGTGCCTTGATCAGGACAAGCAATCATTTCCTTGATAATGATGTGCTTGAGTCTGCTTTGGTGTCCAACACCCCCTGCACTTTTATCTCACCAGAAACTGCTCCCCAAGCAAAGTCTGAAGCATCTGTGCTGACCAACTGCTTTGGAGCAGGTGAGGAAAGGGAGACCCTGATTTAATGATATTTAAGGATATCTGTTGTCTCCACCAATTGATTTCTCTTCTGACAAGCCCCAGTGCTTGGATCTGAACAGATAAAGGGTGTTGATGCAAGGACCAGAGAAATTTCAGACACCACTGTACCTTTCTCATGTGGAGTCCTGCCAAGGGTATCTTGAGAATCACAGATGCCAGGAGACCCAAAATCCTGAGGTAACCCTTTCACAGTGATCAAAGTTTGAGTGGAAAATTTTAGAAATAGATCTAAATAAAGATATATTTTTTTCCTGTGGAAGAAATGCTCTTTGGACTGAGGTGTCCAGTTGGCATGCCAGGAATACATCCTGTGTGAGATGTCAAGAAAGACTTTTGAATGTTCTCTTGGAATCCCAGTTTGTGAAAGAGATCTCTCACCCACAAAAGGGATTCCTGAAATTCTGAAAAAGACTGCAAAGATAAGCAAGTTGCCTAAATACAGAAAAATGTAGCTACCATGTAGCCTGCAACTGGAGATAGACACTTTGTGAACACTACTGATGCAGTGCATAGTTCAAAAGGTAAAGTAGAGAACTGATAATGTGATCTAGCCACACAAAAGTACAGTTTTGTACCTACCATAAATGTAGATGTTCGAGTGTTCACCCTGCTGCAGTCATCACACTTGTGTTATCCTGTCGTCAGGCGGTCCTGCAGTCGGCCGGATTTCAAAAGTCTTGGTCCGACGTCGGCTGCTGTCGCCTCATCCTTGACGTCAGTGTGCCAGGGGTACATATACTGCAACAGACGCCATTTTCTTCAGTTTTTCTTGCCCCAGATGTCAGGTGCCCCCAAAAAGGTGATCCAAATTAGTACAAAATGATGAGAACATTGTACAAACACAAAATCCCTTCAGCTATAAGCAAATACATCAGTAAGGCATAGCAGAGATTTAGCCAGTAGATCAGAGGGGTTGGAGGGAGGTTAACCTGGACTGCAGCAGGGTGAACACTTGAACATCTACATTTATGGTAGGTACAAAACTGTACTATGTTCATCGTGTTACCCTGCAGCAGTCATCACACTTGGGTTGAGTCCCAAAGCTAAGGTAGGGTGGCGGTATCATAGAGGGTTAGTGGAGGCAATGAGGCCCTGCAGAACTGCAGTGGCGAAGCCCGCCCTGGTCTTAGAATAAAGAGGTAAGTGATAGTGTTTGGTGAAGGTGTGTACAGAACTCCAAGTTGCAGCTTCTAAAATTTCCTTGGTAGGAACCCCCCTGAGAAAGGCTGTAGAGATAGCTGTTGCCCTGGTAGAGTGGGATCTAATGGTAGGGGGAACTGGTTTCCCATGATGGGTATAGCAGAACCGTATGCAATGGCCTATCCATTTAGAAATGGTTTGCTTGAATATGGCCCTGCCTTGAGAAGCAGTAGCATAGGATACAAAGAGCTGGTCAGTTTTTCTGAAAGCCTTAGTTTTATCCAAGTAGTAACGAAGCTGCCTGTGAATGTCCAAGGAATGCAGGAGTCTCTCACCTTTGTTCTGTGGATTGGGAAAGAAAGTGGGTAGGTGGATGGTTTGGTTTAAAGCTACACTGGAAACCACCTTAGGCATGAAGGAAGGATTAGTTTGTAGAGAAACTCTGTCTTGATGAAAAATGAGGAAAGGTTCCACTGCCATAAGTGCCTGTAATTCTGAGACTCTCCTGGCAGAAGTTATTGCCAGGAGCAGGGCAGTCTTCCAAGATAGGAACTGAAGGTCTGCAGAGAAAGCTGGTTCAAAGGGAGGTAGCGTTAGTTTTTCCAGAACAAAGTTGAGGTCCCATGTTGGTGTAGGAGCTCTTCTAGGTGGTCTAATGATTTTTGCCCCTCTGAGGAACTGCCTTAGAAGAGGATTTGAAAATAAAGGTGGATTTGTGTCGTAGTGAGCTGAAATAGCTGAAGCATGGATTTTAATTGAGGAGAAGGAAAGTCCTTTTTGCAACATCTCGGCTAAATACTGCAGAATGTGAGGCATATGAGGCTGAGTTGTGTCTTGGCCTTTAGCTTGGTTCCAAGCAGAAAACCTTTTCCATTTGTCTGAGTAAGCCTTCCTGGTGCTTGGCCTCCTGGCTTCCAGAATAACATCCAGTACTGCTTGTGAAAGAGGGGCTGGTTGGATGCTTAACTGATTTGCCATGCAGCCAGGTTTAAGGTTTTGAGCTGGCTGTGTAGAATCTGTTTGTTTTGCTGCGTGAGCAAATGAAGTATTTGAGGCAATATCCATGGTGGGCTGTGAGCCATACTCTTCAATAGCGGGTACCAGTGCTGGCGTGGTCAGTCTGGGGCTATGAGAATCAGTCGAGGTTTCTCCTTTTTGACCTTCAAAAGAACCTTTGTGAGAAGAGGAAATGGAGGAAAGGCATATGCTGTCAGGTTTTTCCAACTGAAGGAGACAGCGTCCACTTTCCAAGCTTGATGGTGGAATGTCCTTGTACAGAATTTTGTCAGTTGGTAGTTTTGAGGACTGGCAAACAGGTCAATATTTGGAAGGCCCCATTTTTGAGTTATTATTGTAAATATTTGTGGGTCTAGTTTCCACTCGTGGGGATCTTTGTTGTTTCTGCTTAGGTCGTCTGCCAATGCGTTTTTCTGTCCTGGCAGGAATTGAGCTTGTAACTGGACTTGGTAGGCCAGAGCTGTGTTCCATAGGATTATTGCTTGCCTGCAAAGAGGGTAGGAATGTGTGCCCCCTTGTTTGTTTATGTACCACATTACTGTGGTGTTGTCCGTCTTTATTGCAAGTTGTCCTGGCTGTAGTAGATCCTTGAAGGCTGTCAGAGCTTTCTGTATAGCTAGCATCTCTTTTTGATTTATGTGCAGTTTTCTCTGTTCTGCAGTCCATAGGCCTTGAATGCATTGCCCTGCCATGTGTGCCCCCCAGGCACAGTCTGAAGCATCTGTTGTGATAGTTTGCCTGGTTGGGGGCAAGGTGAAAGGCTGACCCTTGTTGAGGTGACATGCCTGTGCCCACCATAGAAATTCCTGTTGAAGGCAGGGAATGAGAGATATCACTGTGTCCAAGCTGTGGCTGTGCTGAGACAATACGCTTTTTAGGTACCACTGTAATTTCCTCATATGCAGTTTTGCAAATGGTATTATCAGAATGCAAGATGCCATGAAGCCCAAAGCCTGCAGAATTTTTCTTGCAGTTAATTGGGTCTTTGTTGCCATTGTCTTGAAATATTGAGTCAGATAGATGAAGTTGCTTGTCTGGTGTAAGATAAGCCTTCTGGGCCGTTGTGTCCAAGCTGGCACCCAGGAATGTCATTTTTTGTGAGGGTACTAGTTTTGACTTCTTTTCGTTTACTGTGTACCCCACACAATTTAGTAGATGCTTCACAAAAGCCAGATGATGTAAGAGAATGTGTTTTTTCTTTCTGCTTGGATGAGGCAGTCGTCCAGGTATGGATATATTTGAATTCCTCTTTGTCTGCAGTATGCAATTACTGGTGCCAGGCATTTTGTGAAAACTCTGGGCGCAGTAGATAAGCCAAAGGGCAGTGCAGAGAATTGATAATGGGTTGAACCTGCAATGAAACGGAGGTATCTTCTGCAACTTTGTCTGATAGGGACATGCAGGTACGCCTCCTTGAGGTCCAACGTTACCAGCCAAGCTTCCTTGCCCAACATGGGAAGTAGCTGCTGTAGTGTAAGCATCCTGAATTTGGGAACTTGTAAGTGTTTAGAGTTGAAAGGTCCAGAATTGGTCTCCAAGCATTGTCCTTTCTGGGTACTAGAAAGAGCCTTGAGTAAAATCCTTGGCCTTGCTCTTGAGTTGGTACCCGCTGAATGGCTCTCATGGTCATGAGAGCTGTAATTTGTTTTTGAGCCTCTGCCCTTTGATTTTGTGGCAGGTTTGGCATTCCTCTTTTCATTGGCAAGGTGTGAAAGTGGAATCTGTATCCTCGTAAAATTATGTCTAGGACCCATTTGTCCTTTGTGACCATGTGTCAGTTGTCTGCAAATAGTGCTAGTTTCCCCAAGGGGGCTGACAAAAGAGCTTTGTTTGGCCAGATGAGGTGCAAGTCATTGAGTTTGCCTTCTGGTGAGTTGAGACCTGTCTTCTCCTACCTTCTGGGTTGGAGTGCCCCATTGGTGAGGTTTATACTGGGCTTGTGGTTGTCCTCTGCCCCTTGGTCGTCTGTATTTACCCCTCTGAGGTCTGTCAGTGGCTGGAAAGGACCATTTTTTTGTTGGCCAGTTTCTGCTGAAGCGAGGGGGTTGTACTTGTAGGAAATCTTTGACTGTCTGCATTGATTTCGCCTTATCTTCCATTTTCTTTAAAACTTCTTCGGCTTTAACTCCAAAAAGAACATCCCTGCTGTAAGGGAGCATCTAGTAGTTTTGCTTTAACATGACCAGGTAGACTTTGTTCCTTTAACCAGGCATGCCTACGTATAACTGATCCAGTGACAGCTGCTCTGCAGGAGGCCTCTAAAGAATCAAACCCACATTGTAAAGTATGTTTGCCCACCTGCTCGGTGGCGCGCAACAAATCCTGTACTTCTTTCAATTCAGATTGTTGAGGGAGGGAGGTTATCATTTGTTTTAACTGAGAAATCAGATATTGCTGATACTTAAGCATATGAAATTGACAATTTAGTGCTTTCATAGCTAATGTAGCTGAGGTGTAAACCTTTTTCCCCCACCTGTCTAGTGCTCTTAACCCTTTCAGAAGGTACTGGGTTTTTAGCCATGGAAGCCTTAGCCCCCTTGGGACCCTGGGAGATGGTCTCTGGGTTAGCTACTGGACTTTTGTAAAGAAATTTGTGGGAATCAGGAACTCTGCAGTATCTGTCAGGCTTGGCCGGAGCAGGAGGTAGAGAGTCTGGGTTGAAACTGGATTCTAAATAGACATCATCCACAATATCCAAAAGAGGAGGGATGGCTAGAGGTCTGTGTTGGGGGAGTAAAAGAAACTCTCCGAGCCTTTTCTTGGAATCAGAGTAATCCTGACCTTCCCAGTGAAAATGTTCCCTCATAGTGTGTAATGTTTCCCCAAAAGAGTAGTCTTCAGGAGGAGAAGCTGAGGGAATAGAATCCTCAGCATCAGAATCTTCAGAAGGAGAGAAGGAATAGTCTTGGTCCTCAGAGGAATCCGAAGAAATATAGACAGTTGCTCAGAGGAAGCAGAATCTTCCTCTTGTCAAGGCCTTTTGTCAGGAGGAGGCTGAGAACCCCTGAAAAGAGAAATCAAATCTTCAGCCATTTTGAGCATCTGTTTCTTTGGCATAGGGCCTTGAACAGGAGACTGAAGTGTAGTCTTTTTTGATTTAGGAGTCTTCGATTTGGAAAACGTTTTGACTGTAAGAGTCGGTCTGAATACGCCTTCAGAAACCAATGGCGTTTCTGAATCACTGACGTCCTTGGAAGGTAAATCGTCGGAAGGGCCTGAAGTAAAAGGCAGCGTCGGCCTAGTACATTCCGTCAAAATATCCATAGCGGTCTCAGGTTCCAGAACTGCGGTAGTCAGGGGCTGCGTCGGGAGCCTCACTGATAACTGGAGAACCGGACACCGGATCAACCGAGGCCTCGGAATCGGGCTTAGGTCTGGGCTGTCGGTCCTTGTCCCTGCGCTTTTTGTGCATGCCAGTAGTCGGAAGCTCCGACGGCATGTTATAGTTAAATTTTCTACCAAAAAAGTGTTGTGAGAAATCAAATCGTCTTTTAATAGTACGCTTATTAAACCTAGCACAAAAACGACAAGAAGTGACGTCGTGATCAGGGCCTAGGCAAGGTATACAATAAGAATGAAAATCCTTAAGAGGTATTTGCTTCCCACAAGAAATACAATTGTTAACTTTTTCTGACATCGGTCTGAGGCAAGAAAAGTTTCCCCAACGGGGTACTTAGCTTTATAGAAGACTCTGGTCTGAAATGCAAATTCGACAATCTCAGGAGTCGGCCGACTGGCACTTGTGAACTGCTTCTGCTTCGGGCACCGCGCGGCAAGAAAGACTGGAGAAAATGGCATCGGTTGCAGTATATGTACCCCTGGCGCACTGACGTCAGGGATGAGGCGACAGCAACAGACGTCGGACCAAGACTTTGGAAATCCGGCCGACTGTGGGACCGCCTGACGACAGGATAACCCAAGTGTGATGACTGCAGCAGGGTAACACGAACATCCTTAAGAAATGCCTGAAGTCTGGATGAATAGGAATGTGATGATAAACATATTTTAAGTCTAGTGTTACCTGGGAACTTGAAAGAGGAAGAAGATGCAACAGGTTGTGAAGTGACATTATTTTGAATGTTGGCACTATCACACGCAGGTTTAGAAAAGAAAGAACCAGAACTGGTCTCCAAACATTTTCTTTTGGATTAGGAACATCTCTGAATAAAACCCCTTCCCCACCTGGGAAGGAGGAAATAGTTCTATCACTCCTTGGGACAGCATGTGAAGAACAACAAGAACAACAACAGAGTCTGATCTGCAGGATCAGGAATGACCCCCTGGAAAAGAGGAATTTTCTCCCACTGCCATCTGCAACACTGATGAATGACTTTCAGAATCCATTTTTCTGAAACAATCTGTTGCCAAAGAAAAAAATGGAGATTCAGACTTTAAGAGAAAAAGGGTCAGGGGTCTCCAACAGTCATCCAGACATATTGGAGTGTCCTTGCTTTTGGGAGGTTTATAACTTCTTACTGGAACCTCCTTGCCACGTCATCTTAAACATCTGTTTACCTGAATTCTGTTGGGACTCATCTGTTGCTTGCCAAAAGGGGATATGAAGAAAGAAATTCCCTGGACAATTTGGAAAAGGAGGGCTGAAAAATTTTAGAGGTTCCCAGGATCACTTTGCCCCTTTCATCACACTTCTTGGTCACATCTGCAGCAAAGGGGCCAAACACTAAATTTCTATCCACAGGAGAACCTAAAATTTCATTTTAAAACTGTCTGGGAGGTTCTGAGAATGCAGCCAAGCAAACTTCCTTAAAACAGTACCGGTGACCATAGCTTTGAAAGAAGTATCAACAGAGTCATACACATGCTGCAAAAAAATGAGTAATGGACCACTGCAACAGAAGAAACCAAGTTCTTTTAAGCAGATTTTTCTTAACAAGAAAAGAATACTTGTTTAAGAACTTACCATAACCTTAGATGTCTTTCTCTTCCACGTTGCGGTATTCATAACAGTAGGAGGTGTCTGCCTGCAGCACTGGACATCTGGCCAGTATACCAAAGTCTTAGGATAAGGAGTACATGCGATGTTGCATGTCAAAGCCATAAACAGATGTTGGCTATAAAAGTGACGTCTGTACGTACTCAACCTAGAACTGACTGCCGCATACAGTAGTACCCCTGACTTACAAGAGGGAAGGAAGCTTTCCAGACCTAATCATACCACCGGACAAGGAGGTAAATGTATTACAGAGGTTAGGCAAAGTTCAAATGACAAATTCACCACTATGACAGGTACAAGCAAGCAAAATCTGAGGGTAATGCTACTCAATGCTAGATGTCTAAACCTCAAAATGCATTCACTCGAGGCACTCCTTAAAATGGAGAACATCGACATCTGTGCAGTGACAGAGACCAGGTTCAAGGCTCCAGAGAGCACCCCTGCATTACCGGGCTATAATTCATACCAAACCTTTTGCCACCTAACCTGGACCAAAACACTAAAGGTGGAGGTGTCTCCATATTCATTAAGGATATCCACAACTCCAGGCTAGTTGCTCAGCATAATGCATCTGAGATTATATCCAAGTGCAACTAACTCTGGGCAAGACCGCAATCCAAATTGTAACTTGCTACTACAGATCCCCCAACATGCCCCAGGATTCCCACTCCTCATTTCTTGATACACTGGAAAATATTAAGGTACAACCCAACACCCTAATAATGGGTGATTTCAACTACCCCACCATTAACTGGGAAAACTACTCATGTACCAACTCTTTTGCTTAACGTTTTCTGGAATTCATAAATTCCAACACCTTGGATCAACATATCCACACCCCCACCAGGGGAAGAAATATCTTAGACCTGATCATTACCAACATGGGTGACCGGTGTTCCACACCAGAGGTCAATTCCTCGTTGGTCAGATCCGACAACAAGCTAATCACCCTAGACATCCACATCCCGCCCGCACCCCCCATTAGGGAAACCACCGTAAAAAATTTCTCCAAAGTCAACTTCACGCTTCTTAAGACAGAAGTGACAAACTTCATGACACCCATGCAGGTGGACAATAGAGGTACGACTGCTTGCACTTTATAAGCACTTACACGAGTGCATGGATCGTCCTATCCCTAACAGAACCAAGATGCTAGACTCCAAAAAAAGGAAGCCAATCTGGTGGTCCCCTGCCATAAACAAACTATACAACAGAAGAAAGAAACTGTTGCAAAAAAAAAAAAAAAAAAAAAAAAAAAAAAAAAGAGTAAAATTCCATGATTGGAGTAACTCCCTGGTCAGCCTCAGTAAGAAGGTGAGATCCCTCATAGAATCCTCCAAAGCTAGTTACGAAAACAAAATTGCCACTGATTCTAAACCCAACCACAAACCATTCTATAGCTATGTCAAGAAACTCAATGGCAACACTCAGATCTGCTCTGAGTTACAGCACAATGGCACTAAATATACAGAGCCAACTGATATTGCCAACATTCTGGCAGATAGGTTCAGTGCTAACTTTACCCCCCTCTCACCCCCTAAAGGGCCCATTTCTGTAACAGAAGAATGCAAAGTTCCTGTAATCACGGCTGCACAGGTAAAAATCACACTCTCCAAAGCCAAGAACACAGCATCCATGGGACCTGACACCATCCCAGGCTGCGTTCTACATGAACTATAGAATGAACTGGCACTCCATCTAAGCACCATGTTCAATCATAGCCTCACCTCAGGCTTTGTGCCCACTGAATGGCGCACAGCAACGGTTATCCCACTCCACAAAGGGGGAGCCACTACGAACCCCGGAAATTACCACCCCATTTGCCTAACAAGCCTGGACTGCAAGGCCATGGAACATATCATCATGGAACTTCTAAACAAAGACATTGGTAATCTCCAAACTCTGGACCCCACCCAGTTCGGGTTTGTAAAAGGCAGATCATGTCTCCTAAACCTGATAGACTTCTTTGAAGCAGTCACCAAAGTCGTAGATGAGGGTAAGGTGGTTCACACAGCCTATCTAGATCTCGCCAAGACTTGTGACACCATCCCCCACTCTGGAATTATAGATAAACTCACTAAACTAGGCAAAAATCCCTAAGTCACAAGATGGGTTGCCAACTGGCTCACTGACAGAACCCACACTGTGAAAGCAGCAGACTCCAAATCCACCTTCAGACCAGTGACAAGTGGAGTATCACACGGTTCAGTCCTGGGTCCTCTCCTGTTTGGTATCTACTTTTCTGAAGTACAGGCTAACACAGAAAGTCTTTGGCTAACGAAGTTCGCAGATGATTGCAAACTAGGAGCCATAATCAAAACTCCTAATGATGTGGACATCCTACAAAAGGGCCTCACTGAGACAGATACCTGGTGTCAAAGCCACGGCCTCAAGCTCAATACCAAAAAGTGCATTGGCATCCCCTTTGGTAAAAACTCTGTACCCATGAGCTGCCAGGTCTATATTATAACACTGAAGTTCGTAAACATCGAATGTTATAAAATTGAACCCTAAACACCGAACTCCGAAAACATCGAACAGTCAGAATAGCGATTTTTTTTCCTAGGGAAAAAATTCGCTATTCCGAGAAACATACACACAACACAAACACAAACAAAAAACAGCAATCCACACACATACACTTAAAATCCTACACCTAAACTTAAACTAAACTTTACATACACTACTAGCTATCCACTTACCTTAACCCAACCATAACCCTAAGGTCCGTCACTATCACACCAATCACCTCATCTGTGCCCTAACACTGTCACCTAACCTACACACAACCGCACGCTTACCATACCCGCGCCCTAACCCTAACTCACCTAACCCGTCCTCTAACCTACACACAATCGCACACTTACCTGACCCGTGCCCTAATCTTAACGTCCACACAACTGCACACTTACCTGACCCGCTCCCTAACCCTAACTCACCTAACCCGCCCCCCCAACCCTAACTTACACACAATCGCACGCTTACCTGAATCCGACCCGTAATGCTCCAACATATCGAACGCTGAAAACAGTGAAGCCACAGCAACGGCCCACTGAATTCTTTCCCTGGGAAAGAATTCGGTGTCCTGCACCTTCGCTGTTTTCAGCGTTCGACATTACGGATTCGATATTATAACATTTGATCTTTGTAGAATTCGATGTTATAATATAGACCCGAGCTGCCACATAGGTGGTAGTCTACTTAACACCGAAAGTGTGATAACAGACCTTGGGACACAGGTGGACAGTAGTCTCTTCCTTTGATAATCACATCACCACAGTAGTCAGGAAATCCTTCTACATAGCACACCTCATCACAAAAGGTTTCTCATCCAGGAAAAAGAGGTCATTGTTCCCCTCTATTCGTCGCTCATTAGACCCATTACAGAGTACAATGCCCCTTTTGGTATGTACCTCACAAGACATATGCAACAACTGGAAAGGCTGCAGAAATACCTCACAAAGAGGATCACCGGCCTCAAATAGATGCCCTACGCAGACCATCTCAAAAAACTTGATTTACTCCATCGCATATCGCCTACTCGGAGGCGATCTCTGCCTAACATACAAACCCAGAGCTGTTGGACATGCTCCACTTAAAGAAATCCCAATCACTCCAAGCTACACGCTCTAGGGACTTAAACCTTGTCACCACAATACACAGAACACGTTGGAGGGATAAATTCCTGTCCCAGAGACTTCCCATACTCTGGAACAAACTACCTATCTATGTCAAACAAAGCTCCTCATCAGCACTCTTCAAGAAAAATCTTGATGACTGGATGGGAAATGGGAAATTCATCCCGGGGATCACCTCTGTGGCTCTGCTCGACAGGGGCACAGGAAAATAATTTTCTTGGATGGCGAAAGGCAGGGTACCATTTTTGGCTAGGCTTATATAGGCCATAGGACCAATAGCCTAGTACCTACCTATGAACATATGTTGTAGTTGTGCCCTGCTTGGATGTAAGGCAGCAAGGGGAATCCCACACAAGAAAGGATAAACAAATGAAGGTGGGGGGACTGAATACTGCAACATGGAAGAGAAGGACATCTATGGTTATGGTAAGCTCTTGCACAACTATTCTATGTCGTCCTGTTCTCATATTGCAGTATTCATAACAGTTGGGAGAGTAACAAAGCTTTAGGTAGGAGCCTGATGGCAGGTTGGGAGGTAGGATCGATGAGACCCTATAAAACAGACCTATCAAACCCAGCCCTGGCTCTAGAAATCAAATCTAGTTTGTAATGCTTGGTAAAATTATGTACAGAAGACCAAGTGGCTGCCTCCAAAATGGAAGCATTGTCAACACCTTTAAAACAGGCTGTAGAAGAAGCAGCTGCACTAGTGGAATGAGCTTTCACACTGGAATTTAATTATTTTCCATGAAAGGAATAGCAAAAGGAGATTGCTTTAGAAATCTGAGAGGCAATTGTCTGTTTTGACACTAACTTCCCCAAGGCTCTGGGGTGAAAGGAAACAAAAAACTGGTCAGACTTTCTAATGGTTTTGGTCTTGTCCAGGTAATAGCTTAGCTGTTTATGAACATCCAAGGAATGTAAAGTTCTTAAGTGTTTTGAGGTTGAGGGAAGAAAACAGGTAGATTAATGGTCTTATTCAGGGAGAGCTCATTAACCACCTTAAGCATGAAAGAAGGGTTGGTCCTGAGGGAGACCCTGTCTCTGTGGAAGATAAGGTAAGGAGGAGTAGCCATAAGGACTTGGATTTCTGAGACCCTCCTGGTGGATGTAAGGGCCACCAGCAGTACTGTTTTCCAAGTACATAGTTTACATGATGCTGAGTGAGCTGGTTCAAATGGAGGCAGTGTGATTTTTTTTTTTTTGAGCACAAAATTAAGGTCCATGATGGAGGGATAGGTCTACGAGGGAGTCTGATGTGAAGCACCCATTTTAAGAAGAGTTTTACATCTAACCTGGATGCCAAAGGAGGTATCAAAGGAAGGCAGGCAGATATGGCTGACAAGTGCACTTTTACATAAGAGTACGTCAGTCCTGAATGTAGAAGCTCACACAAGTAAGAAAGAACTACGGATAACGGAACAATATAAGGGTTCTGTTTGTTCTTGAGACACCACCTGGAGAATCTTTTCCATTTAGATAAATAATTTCTCCTGGTACTAGGTTTCCTAGCTTCTTGCAGGACATTTGAGTATGTCCTCTGAATACAGGTGTCTGAAGGGGATCAGAATTTTATCATCCATAGGGTCATTTTGAGGTTGAGCAGCTGAGGGTGGATGAGAGTTCCCCTGTCTTGTGTGAGTAGGTCACACTGGAGAGGTAACCTGTGGTGATTGCCCTTGGCTGACAGATTTAGTAGGGGAAACCAATGCTGTCTTGGACAAAAGAGGGTCACAAGCAGAATTTGGTTGGTTTATCCTTCTGGATTTTCAGGAGGACTTTTTGAATCAGTGCAAAGGGGTGGAAGCATAAAGAACCCCCACCCAAAGATAAAGAGAAGCTGTCCACCTTCCCAGCTTGTGCATGTCGGTTTCTGGTGCAAAACATCGGCATCTGTCTGTTCTGAGAGCAGGCAAACAGATCTGCCTGAGGGATACCCCACCTGTGAATAAGATCCAAGAACACCTCCCTGTGAAGCATCCATTCATGAAAAGGTGCTAAGGTTCTGCTGAGGGTGTCTGCCATCACATTCTGTGCTAAAGGAATGTACACAGCTAGCAGGTGAATGTGTAGTTTTGCTGCTAGGGACCAAATTTGGATTGCCAAAGTGGATAGGGCCTTGTCCCTTTCCTGCTTGTTGATATACAACAGGACAGTCATATTTGTCTGTGACTACCTTCAAGGTGCCTGATCGGAGAATTTGTTGGAATGTTTGAACTGCCAATAAGGGCCCTCAATTCTTTTATACTTATGTGCGTCTTTTGTCTCCGGGTGGACCACTCTCCCTGAACTTTGTTCTGGTTGTTGTTGATTTCTAGAACTACTCCCTGACCCAGATTTGATGCATCTATGTAGAGGTGTTGAGAAGGTGGGGAAATCTGCAAGGGTATCCCCTGATTGAGGTTGATGGAGGAAATCCACCATTCCAGCTCTCTTTTCAAGCATGGGAGAAGAGGGAGGGAAACATCCAGAGGATGGGAATATAACTTCTTCAAGACCCACTGAAACTTTCTCATATGCAGCCTTTGCAAAGGAAAGCATGGAAATCAAGGACGCCATGTGGACTAGGAGCCTCAGAAATTCCTGGCTGAGATGGTTTGGAGGGGAAGAAGAGATTGGAAGCAATGGGTGAGGGCTTCCACCTTCTGACAGGGGATGAAGGCTGCCATCTTGTCTGTTCTTATTCTGTATCCTAGCAAGACAGGATCTTGGGTAAGTGTCATATGAGATTTTAGTTGGTTCACTGTGAACCCTAGGTCTGCCAAAGTTTTGCACACCATGTGTAGGTGGTGGTAAAGGGAGTGGCAGTCCTGGAGTAGGATTAATAGGTCGTTTAGGTAAAGATATATTTGTATGCCCTGCATTCTGCAGTGGGCAATAATCCGAGTTAGACACTTTGTGAACACTCTTGGAGCTGCAGAGAGCCCAAACGACAATGTAGAAAACTGAAAATTTGAGGAACTTACTGAAAACCGTAGGAATTTCCTGTAACTGTGGTGAATGGGGATATGAAGGTAAGCATCTTTCAGATCCAGGGATACCATGAAAGCTTGGTTGGGGATAAGGGGGAAGAGATGATGCAACGTGAGCATCCTGAAAGTAGGCACCTTGAGAAATAGATTGACGGTAGACAGATCTAGAACTGGTCTCCAAGGGCCATCCAGTCTTGGGACCAAAAACATCCTAAAGTAAAATCCCTTATTTGTCTGATCTGGAAAGACTACTTGTATTGCGCCCTGGGCTTGGAGCCGATCCAAAATTGGAAGGAAGAGGTGAAGCTGGCTTGATGGGGGTTGAAGTGCCACCTGGAAGGGGGGGACTGACCACCAAGTCATGAAATAAACTTTTTGGATGATGGAGAGGACCCAAGCCTCTGAGGTGATTTTTTGCCAGGAGAGTAAGGAAAGGGTGAGGCAGAAGGACAATGGGGTGGAAATGGTTAGAGGGTTTGAGTCACAGTGGAGAAGCCCTGTTGGGGTCAGGCTGCCTCCAAAAAGGAGTAGGGGTTGAGGTGGAGGAGGGTCTAGAAGTGGTTTGCTTCCTAGAGTGCCTCCATCCTTTGTGGGTAATTCCTGTGGTACCTCGGAATGGGCGAGACTAGCAAATGTTTTAAATTTTGCAACACCCTGCCCTTCTCTTGGAGAGATTTAAGGAGCTCTGCAGAAGCAGTGCCAAATAGAGCCTTATTATCAAGTACAGCATCCAGTAATTTGGTTTGTACATCCATGGGTAGGGGTTGGTGTCTCACCCAGGAGTACCTTCTGAGGACTGAACCTGATGCTGCAGATTTGGATGAAGCCTCTACAGCATCATAACTGCACTTAATGGAGTTCCTGGTCACCTGAGAAGCGGTAGATAACAGGGTGGAGAGTTGAGACTTAGCAGGAAAATCTGGCACATCTGGCATTAATGTAGAGGCCTTGGACAGAGTATCTAGAACAAACCATGAGGGTCTGATAGTTAACAGCTCTAATAGCTAGTGTGGATGAAGTATATATTTTCTTCCCCTGTCTACCCATGAATTTGCTATCCTTATCTGTAGAGAATGGAGAAGATGAAGGCAGCTCTCTCGAAGATTTGTCTGCTGACACAATAATGATTGCTTGGTCTGTAGGGGGGGTTCTTGAACAAGAACTGTGCATCCTGGGGGACTTTGTAAAACCTATAAGGACATTTGGATGCTGGGGGCTGAGAACCTGGGGTCTGAGAGGCAGCCTGAAAGGCATCATTAGAGGCTGGAGGCAGAGGAGGGACTGCAGATGGAGTAGGCTGGTCCATCTGTAAGAGTTCAAAATACCTCGTTTTAGTCTCAGAAACATCACAAACCTGCCATTTAAAATGTTCTTTCATAAGTGTAATGGTGTCCCCAAAGGAGACTATCTCCCCCAGGAGTAGAAGATGCGGGGTGGACGGTAAGGCAGTAGTAGGCCCCTCAGATGCCATGAGCCGTGGTTTCCCCACACCACGAGGTCCTGATGACTGATCAACCTTAGTGGACGTACTCTGTTTCAGCTGAACCAGTTTCCACCAGGATTCCCAGTTCCAGCTGTGAAGTTGACATCCGATGAGACCCTGGGCTAACATCTACCTCGAGTGTCTCATCGGACTTCAGAGGTGCAGCACGGGTGTCGGGCCTAACTTTTTTGGCCTTCTACCGAGGTGGCTCCCTGGGAGCACCTACCCCACCCTCCATACCTAACATCAAATATCGGACCGTTTGGTTTTCTAAGTATAACTTTAGCCAGGAACTATGCAAAGTTTTAGGTGCAAAGGACTAGCAGATGTCGCAGGACTTATAGTCATGGCATTCTCCTAAACAAAACAAACACTGATTGTGTGTGTCCTTATGTGGAATTTATCTTCCACAAGCACACTTCCCCTACCTAGCTGACATGTACGCCTGGAAAGCAAGAAGGAATATAATAAAAAAACCCAACAGGGTACTTATCTGTAGCGGACAGCCGAAGTCAGACGAGCAAACAGAGTCCCGCAGCTGGCGATCAAAGGTCAGTAGATCACTGCAGCAGAAAAGTTCTAGGTTGGGTGCATGCAGATGTTACTTTTATAGCTAATGTCTAGGCTCCGACATGCAATATCGCACGTACCCCATATCCTAAGACTTTGGTGTACTGGC
Source organism: Protopterus annectens (assembly GCF_019279795.1). Classification (NCBI taxonomy): domain Eukaryota; kingdom Metazoa; phylum Chordata; order Ceratodontiformes; family Protopteridae; genus Protopterus; species Protopterus annectens. Next base: position 815,464,757 of record NC_056743.1, read on the forward strand.
TGGACATCCAGTGCTGCAGGCAGCCACCTCCCTTCTGTTATGAATACTGCAACATGAGAATAGAAGGACATCTATAGATAAAACATTCTTCATACTTTCATAATATGTCAGAATAAACTTTAGCATATGAACCTGACAATTTAAAATTCTGAAATTTAAAGTTGCATAAGTATACATTTTTTCCCACACCTACAAAAAATTTTTTCATCTTTATTAGAAAGAGTAGGACTGGAATTAACTAAGTGTTCAGCAGCAGAGGAATCAATTAGGGCTATATCTGCTGGGTCAGGTTTGGAAATAGTGTATAAAAAATCTAAGACTGAAAAACTTTGTACATCCTATCTGCCTTCTTAGGGACAGCTGGCTGACTATTAGGAAAATTGCAGGTGCTAAGATACATATCCTCTGAAGCAAAGAGGACAACAGGAATGGGTGTAGGCTCTGGAAAATCCTTCTGTAACAACTCATATTTTCTGAGGGACTGCGAAACCCCAGTGTTCTCCCACTGAAAATACTGGGCCACTCTAGCAATAGACTCAGAGAAATTAAACCCAAACAGGAAGAATCAGAAAGAGAGTTCTACCTTGAGTCTGTATCAGAAATCTGAAGACAAAACCGTGAATCTGTCCCTGCATCTTTCTATTCAGTTACAGAAACTTGAATCTCATCAGGAAAGGAGGCATCACTCTTTTGTTTACAGGAAGCTACTCTACAGGAAGGATCTATAGCCTGAATCAAACCCTGAGCCAGTCCCAGTATGCTACTTGTACTGAAAGCAGTTAAGTAGACATAGGCTTGGCTTTCTACCTCTTTTTGACAGGAAAAATGGGGCAAACCATATTAATGGCAGCCACTGCTTTCCTAGGGATTGGCACAACATTCTGACAACAGGGAAACCTGCGCTGTTCCCCTCTCCTAGGACCAACAAGAGTGACTCTCCCTTGCCCAATGAGGGGACCCCAACAGCCACAGAGGACATGGCTAATCTCTAGTCCATAGTAGCTGTAAGTCCTACACCAGAGGGATCTTGGGTAAAAGATAAATGAACTGATGTACAACAAATGGCCACAGCAAAGTCACTGACCTGAGGCTGAGGCAAAGTGCAACTCTGCTGTGCTGGTGAATGCTGTTTGCTTAACTTTTTCTTTTTGTGGCTGGAAGGAGGACCGACCATGGGAATGACAATCTGTTCCATGGTCAAGCTGAATGGTGGCTCTATCCTGGAGAAAACAAGCAACAATGCCATTAAAACTACCAGTCCACAAAAATGACTTCTTAACAGGAAAAAAAACACTAAAAATCACTTTCAAACACTATGGCTGCCCCCACAATGGAAAAATAAACAATTTCTCCACAGCAAATGTTTTATCAGTTAGTTAACACTACTTTCAAACTGACAAACAATGAGTGCTCCATTTAAAAGTATGCTACAGTCTCGAGACAATCTGTTAAAATACGACACTCCTAGCTTTAAAAAAAAATTCCTGAAGAAGGTAATAAAACATCAGTAAATAAATAAATAAATAAATAAATAAATAAGCAAGCAAATAGGAGTTTTTTTCCCCCCAAAAGGAACTTTATCTGCCTAGCTAATGAAAGCACAAGCCAACCGTGGAGCCTTGCAAGCTTCAGAGAAATGTACTATTTGGCTGCAGTAAAGCTCTGAAGGGCTTCGTGCCCATACTTGTCTTTTAGTCAGCTCAGCTTGAGCTGCTTGACTGTCTGAATGTGTGGAAAGTGTCCTGAAGTTTTGGAAGCTTGCTGGCTGTTTTATCCTTGGCAGGATGTAATCTATATAACTAAGGCTACTGCAGCAGTGATCAATATGAAGGAAATACAGTTGTGTAAAAGCTTACCATAACTGTAGAGGTCCTTCTCTTCAATGTTGCAGTATTCCTTACACTAGGGATCCCCTGCCAAGGGCGGCCTGACATCCAGTTAGTACACCAAAACCTTTAGGCTGCTTTAAGGTAACCATACGTCATGCCTATGGCTGTTCGTGTACCATAGGGCATAAAGGTGACATCTAGACGTACCATCCTCAGAAATGAGAGCCTCAATAAGAATTCCAGTCCAAGGAAAAAGAGGTATTCAGTACATCCAGAAGAGAAATGGACCTGGGAGTGGAGAGAGAGAGTGATTACTGCAACAGTGAAAGGAAGTATATCTACCATTATGGTAAAATTTTACACAACTGTACTATGCCCTTCCATTTCACTGTTGCAGTATTCATTACACTAGGGAAAGTGCGAAGCTCAGAAAGGAGAGAGACAGGAGGAAGGATTAGCAGAGCCCTCTAGGAAACCATGAAGGATGGCCCTAGCAAAACCAGCTCTAACTCTAGAAATTCCATCCTACTTGCAGTGCTTGGTAAATGTATGCACAGAAGTCCAGGTAGCTGCCTCAAGAATAGAGTTAGTATTGAAACCCTTGCAAAATACACCAGAAGAAACCACAGCCCTAGTAGAAGGAGCCTTAACAGGATAAGGGAAGCTCTTACCATGAAAGGAACAACAAAAAGAAACAACTTTAGAGATCCAAGAGGAAATAGTCTGCTTGGACACAGCTAATCCTAAGGACCTAGGATGAAAGGAAACAAAAGAGCTGATCAGACTTTCTAATAGTCTTAGTCTTATCCAAATAAAATGAGTTGTCTGTGCATATCCAAAGTGGGCAGCACCTTCTCACTGACAGATCGTGGAGAAGGAAAAAAAAAGTGGGCAAATTACTAGACTGATTAAGGGGCAACTCATTTACCACCTTGGGCATAAAAGGAGGATTGGTACGCAAAGACACCCTGCCCTTATGAAACACCAAAAAGGGAGGACAAGCCATAGGGGCTCGAACCTCAGACACTCATCTGGCAGTAGTAAGGGCTAACAAAAGTACAGTCTTCAAAGAGCAATGTTGCAAGGAAGCTGAAGCTGCAAGCTCAAAGGGATCCTGAGTCAATTTTTCCAAAACAAAATTAAGATCCCAGGGGAGGAGGAACAGATTTCTGGGAGGCCTAATATGAAAGAATTGTTTAGCTTCAAATCTAAAATCTAAAGGAGGAGATAAAGGCAGACAAGTACAGACAGCTGATGAGTGGTCCTTACCAGAAGAATAAGCCAACCCAGCATTGAGCAATTCACACAAACAGAGAACTAAAGGAACATCCATAAAAAGTGGATCCAAGTTATGAGAAAGACACCAAATAGAAAACCTCTTCCATTTGGATAAGCAGGATTTCCTAGTATTGGGTTTCCTGGCCTATTGCAGGACCATAGGCATGTCCTCAGGAAAAAAGGTGTCTATGTGGAATCAAAATCCTATCACCCAGAGTGTCAGTTGAAGACTGAACAGGTGGGGATGGATGAGAAATCCTTTGTCTTGTGCGAGTAAGCCCACCCTGTGAGGTAACTTGTGATGACTGCCCTTGGCTAAATGCAGAAGGAGGAGGAACTGATGCTGTCTCGGCCAAAACAGAGTCATCAGTAACATTTTAGCAGCATCCTGTTGAAGTTTGAACAGGACTTTTGGAATAAGGGGAAGGGGAGGGAAAGCATAAAGAAACATTCCCGCCCAAGAAAAAGATAGGGCCATTCACCTTCCAAACCAGAGGACCTGGGACTCTGTCACAAAAAAAGAGGAAGTTGTCTTTTCAGAGGGAAGGCAAAAAAGATCTATTTGAAGAGTACCCCACTTGTGGAAAATGTCCAGAAACACATCCCTGTGAAGCATCCACTCATGGGAATGAATTAAGGACCTGCTCAGAGTGTCTGCCACAATATTTCAACTGGAGGAAATGTAAACTGCCTGAAGAGTCACTTGATACAGGATAGCAAACTCCCACACCATAGTGCCAGCTGGCAAAGAAGATATCTTGTCCCCTCATTTGTTTACATACCACATCAGTGTGGTACTGTCTGTAAACTCCTTGAAAGGTCCCTGGGAGAAAACAGGAAGAATAGCCAGAAGAAGAGCTCTCATCTCTTTGATACTGATGTGCTTTTTCTGTTGAAGTGGGACCCAAACACCCTGCATCTTTAGGGAGCTAAAAGCTGCTCCCCCATCCCACGTCTGAAGCATCTGTGAGCATCAATCAGTCCTCAACCCCTTTTTTCCCCATTTTTTACAAATATGGTCGGGGTGTCACTTCAACACTGACATTTATCTCGAGCCAAGGTCAATACCCAAGGTGAACAGCTCCTGAAAGGGAGCAGGGAGATGAAACGAGAGCCCTGGATTTAGACACAACTGCTGAATCTACCACTGAAGTTCCTTCTTGAGAGAAGGCAGAACAGGAACTACAAATTCAAGGGGATGCAAATGTTGAAGCCAAACTGACTTAAGAAACCACTGAAACTTTCACATGTGGAGTTTGGCCAGTGGGAGCATAGGGATGATGGAGGCCATGACCCCCAGAGCTCTCAAATTCCCTGGCTGTTATACACGCTAGAGGAAGAACAGCCTGAAAAAAGGAAATGAGTGCTAAGGCATTGGGAGGAGGCAGGCATGCCAGCATAGGCACAGTCTGAATCCTGCATCCCAGAAAAACATGGTCCTGAGGAGTCAAAAAAGACTTTTTGAAGTTTATTGTGAACCCCAGACTTTGCAGAAGGGAAATGTCAAAAATGACACAATCAAGATTTTGCAAAAAGATCTCTAAAAAGGATGCCTGAAAAAGGAGATTGTCCAAGTAAGGAAAAAGTACAGCTGTGTACACTTATCATAAATGTAGATATTCAAGTGTATTCACTGTTGCAGTCATTACATTTGGGTAATCTGCTTGCAGGTTGCCCTCAGTCAGTCTGATTAACAAAGTCTTGGGTCCTGCGTCAGTGGCTGTCCCTTCTTCAATGACGTTAGGTTGTCAGTGGTATAAAACATGCAGCCGATGCCATAATATCAGTTTTTGTTGCCCCAGATGTCAGGTGCCTCCCCTAATGGGGAGCAAATAAACATAAAAAACACAAAGGTATACCTCCAACAAAAAGCAAATACACAAAAAAGGCCTTTATGCATAGTAAAGGAAAGTAGAGGTATAGCCAGAAGAAGTTAGGGGGCTGGAGGGAGGGTAACCAGGACTGCAACAGTGAATACACTCGAACATCTATATTTATGGTAAGTGTACACAACTGTACTATGTTCTTCGTGTTTCACTGTTGCAGTCATTACATTTGGGTAGATTCCCAAAGCTATGGTTGGGAGGAGGAGTTTATATAGCATTAGGGCCAGCTATAAGGCCCTGCAAGACAGCAGTGGCAAAGCCAGCTCTGGATTTAGAGAAAATTGCCAAATGATAATGCTTGGTGAAAGTATGTACAGAACTCCAGGTAGCAGCTTCTAGTATGTCCCTGGTAGGAACATCTCTGAGCAAGGCTGCAGAAGTAGATGCAGCCCTGGTGGACTGAGATCTGATCCCCTGGGGGATAGGTTTTCCATGGTGCTTATAGCAGAAATGAACACAATGGCTTATCCATTTAGAAATGGTTTATTTTGAAATAGACTTCCCCTCTGCCCCTGCAGCAAATGCTACCAGCAGTTGTTCAGATTTTCTTCAAGGTTTAGTCCTGTCCAAGTAGAATCTAAGTTGTCTGTGCACATCCAAGGAATGCAGAATCCATTCCCCTTTGTTCTGTGGATTGGGAAAGAAGGCTGTCAAATGAATGGACTGATTAAGACCTACACTGGATACCACATTGGGCATGAAGGATGGATTGGTCCTGAGTGACACCCTGTCTGCATGAAAGATGATGAAAGGCTTCACTGCCATAAGGGCCTGTAATTAGGTTCATAGGTTAGTACTAGGCTAACTGCCCTTGCAAGCCATTTTATGCCTAGCCAATTATCCCTTGTGAGACTCAAACCCTGCACCTTGTGTTTATAAGGCAACCAACACTGGCAATACTGACACACTTAGCAATAAAGGTTCTGTTCCAGGTTGGACGTGGTTTTTGATTCTTTATAAGGCAATCACCCTAACCATTAGACCACCCTCCCTATCAGACATCCTTCTAGCTGAAGTGATTGCTAAAAGGAAAGCTGTTTTCCAAGAAAGAAATTTTAAGTCTGCAGAAGCAGCTGGCTCGAAAGGAGGTAGAGAGAGGTTCTCCAATACAAAGTTAAGGTCCCAGGCAGGGGTTGGAGCTCTCCTGGGTGGTCTCAAAATTTTAGACCCTCTGAGGTACTGCTTGAGCAGAGGATGATAGAAGAGGGGAGGGTTCTGTATTATAATGCACTGAAATGGCTGAGGCGTGGATTTTAATGGAAGAAAAAGACAGGCCCTTGTGAAGCATCTCAGTTAAGTATTGCAACATTTGAGGTAAACTGGGCGCTGCTGTGCTCAACCCTTGAGACTGGTTCCAGGCACATAATCGTTTCCATTTTTCAGCATAAGATTTTCTAGTACTAGGCCTCCTTGCCTTTAAGATGACATCCATCACAGGTTTGCTGAGGGATGATAAGGGTGAGTTTAAGTAATTAGCCAGGCTGCAAGGTTCAATGTTGGAAGCTGAGGGTGCAAGATCTGGTTCTCCTGCTGAGACAGCAGGGAAGGGGTCTGAGGCAGGTGCCATGGAGATAACCACAACACACTATGCAGGAGGGGGTACCAGTGTTGGCACGGCCAGTCTGGAGCAATCAAAATCATCCTTGGTTTGTCCTGTTTGACTTTTAGTAGAACTTTGGAGAGCAGAGGCAGTAGGGGGAAGGCGTAGGCTGATAGGTATTTCCAGCTGAAGGACAGAGCATCCACTTTCCAGGCTTGTTTGTGGGGAGTCCTTGTGCAAAACATGTCCAATTGGTAGTTCTGGGAGGAGGCAAATAGGTCTATGTCTGGGCTCCCCCATTCGCTTGTCAACATGTTGAAAATCCTTGGTTTCAGTTTCCACTTGTGTGGGTCCATGAGGTTTCTGCTTAGTCTGTCTGCCAGTGTATTTAATTTTCCTGGCAGCAATTGAGCTTGTAGGTGCACTTGGTAGCTCAAGGCTGTGTTCCACAATGCCATGGCTAGTCTGCAGAGGGGGTAGAAATGTGTACCCCCCTGCTTATGCACCACATAACCGTGGTGTTGTCCATCTTTACCAAGTGTCCTGGAAGAATGTAGTCCTTGATGGCTGTCAGAGCATTTCTGTACAGCTAACATTTCTTTTTGATTGATATGTAGGTGCATTTGACTTGGGTTCCATTTGCCCTGAATGCACTTCCCTGCCATGTGAGCCCCCATGCATAGTCTGATGCATCTGTTGTTAGGGTTTGGGTGGCAGGGAGGAGTGTGAATGGTAGTCCCTTGTTTTGGTGGTAGGCCTCTGCCCACCAAAGGAACTCTAGGCATAGGCAAGGTATGATAGGAATCATTGTTTCTAGGCTGTGAGAATGTTGACTCCATAGGCTTTTTAGATACCACTGTAGTTTCCTCATATGCAGTTTTGCATATGGAATTAGAAGAATGCAGGAGGCCATGAACCCCAAGGCTTGCAGTATTTGTCTTGCAGATAAGCAGGGTTTTTGTGGCCACTTGTCTGAAATACGTTATCAAATGAATTTGCTTTTCTGGCGTGCGGTAAGCCATCTGGGAAGTTGCATTCAAGCTTACTCCCAGGAATGTAATTTGTTGACAGGGTACCAATTGTGATTTATTTTCATTTATGGTGTACCCCAGACAAGTTATAACCCTTTTTACAAACGCTAGATGATTTAAAAGTATGCCCTGGCTTTCTGCCTGAATTAGACAATCGTCCAGGTATGGGTATATTTGAATACTTCTTTCCCTGCAGAAATGCAATAACTGGAGCCAGACACTTCGTGAATACCCTGGGTGCAGTAGACAAGCCAAAGGGCAGTGCAGAATACTGATAATGTGTGTAGCCTGCTTTGAAGTGTAGATATCTTCTGCAAGATTCCCTGACTGGGATGTGCAGGTATGCTTCTTTTAAATCTAGTTTTGCCAACCAGGCGTCTTTGCCTAGCATAGGATGTAAGTGGTGAAGAGTCAGTATCTTGAATTTTGGAATCTCCAGAAAGGTGTTCAGAGTAGACAGGTCTAGGATTGGACGCCATGATTTGTCTTTTCCGGGTACCAGGAAAAGTCTGGAGTAGAAACCTTGTCCCTTTTCCTCTTCTGGTACCAGTTGAATAGCCCCATACTTAAGAGAGAAAGTACTTGTTTTTGAGCCTCTGCCCACTGATTTGGGGGCAGGTCCGGCCATCCATTTGGTGTTGGCAATGTGTGGAAATTAAATATGTATCCCTGGGACACTATATTTAAAACCCATTTGTCCTGGGTTATGAGTTCCCAGTTCTTTGCCTGAAGAGCAACCCCCCCCCCCCAAAATGGACGGTCAGAAGATAAGTGCTTGGAAATTTTAAAAGGAAGTCATTGAGACTATTTACCATAGGGGGGTGTCTTGTTATTCCCAGATTTGGAAGTGGAGGCCCCCCACTGCTTAGTTCTGAGAGTCCCCTGGGACTGAAACCTGGGGTTTTTGTTGCGTCTCAGTTTGGCTTGAGAAGACCTAGAAGGGGCTGGAAAGGACCAATTCTTAGTAGGCCAATGCCTACTAAATCTAGGAGATTGCACTTGTAAAAAATCTTTAACAGTTTGCATAGATTTAGCTTTATCTTACTTCTTTTTAAGAACTTCTTCAGCCTTGTTGCCAAACAGGCGGTCCTGATTTAAAGGAGCATCCAACAATTTTGCTTTAGTATGATCAGGCAAAGATTGCTCCTTAAGCCAAGCATGCCTTCTAAGCACAGACCCAGTAACAGCAGCCCTGCAAGAGGCCTCTAAAGAATTAAAACCACATTGCAAGATATGTTTTCCAACTTGTTCAGCAGAATGCATTAAATCCTGTAAATCTTTATTTTCCACACAGTCAGAAACATCATTTTATGTTTAAGCAGTCCAATGACATGTTGCTGATATTTTAACATATGAAATTGGCAGTTTAAACCTCTGATTACCAAGGTTGCTGAAGTATAAACCTTTTTACCCCATCTGTCCAGTGCCCTGGAGTCTCTATCAGAAGGGGTAGGATTTTTAGCAGTAGAAGCCTTAATGCCCATGGGCACCTGATAAACAGTCTCTGGATCTGCAACAGGATTTTTGAAAAGGAACTTGTGGGACTCAGGAACCCTGTAGTATCTGTCAGGTTTACTGTGAGCAGGAGGCAGGGAATCAGGGGCAAACTGGATTCCGAGAAAACATCATCAACAATGTCTAGTACAGGAGGTATAGCCGAAGGCCTATGCTGAGGTAGAAAGAGGAAATCCCCAAGGCACTTTTTCTGAATCAGAAAATGCCTGGCTTTCACAGTGAAAATGCTCCCTTAAAGTATGTAAGGTTTCCCCAAAAGAAAAACCCTCAGGAGGGGAAGCAGAGGGAATAGAATCCTCTGCAACAGAATCCTCATAAGTAGGTAAGGACAAATCCAGGTCATCAGAAGAGTCAGACGAAAGAGAATCCTGATAAGAAGATTCATAATCAAGCTCAGTCCTAGCCCTCTCAGAGAGGGGGTGGGGTTGACTACCCCTAATTAGGAGTTATTAGATCTTCAGCCGTTTTTATCATTTGTTTTTTAGGCATAGGGATCTGAGCATGTTGGCCTGGGCGTCATTTTTTTTAGACATGGATCGAGATTTAGGCCTTCATAATGAAGGAGGCGTTGATTTAATATGCAAGTCCGTAGGCCTGAATACACCCTCAGAAGCCGGTGCCTGCACAGCGGCTCTGGACCCATCCAAAGTAGAGACATCCGTGGGGTCCATAGCTGAAGTATCTCGTGGAATACCAGACTCCGAATGGGTCTCTGTAGAGGCCTGCGAATCAGAAGTAGCGGGTATCAGGGGCTACAAAAGCACCACACTGAGTACCGATGAACTAGCGACTGGCTTAGAAGTGTCGTCGGCAGTTTTGGACCTCGGTGGCCTGTCTCTGTCTTTATCTTTGCGTTTTTTCGGAATCCCAGTAGTCGGATGGCTAACCGATGACATTTCTGGATGATTAATCTGAGAACCAAAATATTTAGAGGCAAAAATATACTGACGATGGATAGTGCACTAATTAAATAAAGCACAAAACTGACAGCAAGGTATGTCATGGTCAGGGCCTAGGCAAGGAATACAGTATGAATGAAAATCTTTATGAGGTATTTGCTTTCCACAAGTAATGCAATTATTAACTTTTACTGACATCAGTAGGAGCAAGAAAAAGTTTCCCCAATGGAGTACTTAGCTTTAAGTTGACGACTTTGGTTCTGAAACTCAAAAATGAGAAGTTATGTACCTACCATAACGTTCCATGTTAGTTGTCTTCTCTCGCCTTCTTTCTTGCTTGATGGGTTCGGAGCCGATCCTCGGCTCCGACTCAGCACTTTGCTAAGCTCGAGAGTCACTTTTACCAGCTCGAGGCAGCCCCATATCCCATGATGCAAGGCGGTAAGTACCCAGATCTCGTTTGGTACCTATAGGCAATAACACCTAGCACAAAAAACTTCCCAGAAGGAAAGAAAGGCAAAAAGCCTAAAGGATGGGCTATAAGGTAGACCAGAACTAGCTGGTCTTAAGAAGCATTCTTCCATATAGGAGAAAAGGTCTGTCCAGGCCAGGGGCAGGAGGGAGGGTCAAGAAAGAAGGCGAGAAGACAACTAACATGGAACGTTATGGTAGGTACATAACTTCTCAATGTTAAGTTGTCAATCTCGCCTTCATTCTTGCTTGATTAGCACCTCTATCCTGGGTGGCTCAATGGAACAGACTCTTGAGAACTGTAGAGCCAAAACTGGCTCTATCCCTGGAGGCCAAATCCAATTTGTAATGAGAAACAAAGGTATGAGGAGTGGCCCAAGTGGCTGCTGCACAAATAGTGTCTAATGGAAGTCTAGCCTGAAAAGCTGTGGAAGTGGCTAAGCTTCTGGTTGAATGCGCTTTAGGTTTTGAGCACAGCTGTTTTCCCCTGAGCTGATAGATTTCGGAGATGATGGAAGAAAGCCATCTAGATAAGGTCACTTTGGAGACAGGAAGGCCTTTCTTGTTATCAGCATAAGAAAGAAAGAGCTGATCGGATTTCCTTAATTGTTTTGTTCTGTCCAAATAATATCTGAGTTGGCGGTGAACATCAAGATAATGTAATTTTTGTTCCGATCTGTTTGAGTAATTAGGGAAAATACAGGAAGGTCAATAGATTGGTTCAAATTATTTTTTGAGGCCACCTTAGGCAAAAAGGTTGGATTAGTTCTCAAGGATACCCTGTCTTTGTGGAAGACCAAATAAGGGGGACGAACAGAGAGAGCATGAAGTTCTGACACTCTCCTTGCTGAGGTAATAGCAACAAGGAAGAGTGTTTTCCATGAAAGAAATTTCAGGGAACATGAAACAGCTGGCTCGAAGGGAGGAAGAATTAAGGATGTCAGCACTAGATTTAGGTCCCATTGAGGAGGAGGACTCCTGACTGGAGGTTTCAGGAGAAAAATTCCTTTAGAAAGGCTCTACAAAGCCTGTGGGACATAATGTTGTGATCTGCAAACCCGACATGAAAGTTAGAGATAGCAGCCAACTGAACTTTGACCGTGGAAGATGAAGAGCCCGAGTGAAAGATTTCCGCTAAGAAATCCAAAACTGCTTGAACAGGGGCAGTAAAAGGATCTATATTTTTAGCTTTTGCCCAACAAGAGAAGCGTTTCCACTTGCTGGTATGAATCCTTCTAGTAGAGGATTTAAGGGAAGCCACTATGATATCCCTAACAGGATTAGAGATCATAGGAAGCCTGGCTAAGGAAGGAAGTGGAGCAACCACGCTGTGAGGTTGAGAGAAGGAATAGACCGATGCAGCTGACCCGATTGGTGAATCAGAAGGTCTGGCACTGGGTCCAGATGCCACGGCTGCACCAAAAGGTGACGATGGAGGAACGGAAACCAAATTTGTCGAAGCCAATAGGGAGCAATGAGAATCATTTTGGCTCTCAAAACGGTGGCTTTCTGGAGTACTTGTGGAATCAACGGGAAGGGAGGAAAGGCATAAAGAAGTCCCTGGGGCCAATCCTGGGTTAGAGCGTCTCTGGGGGGATGGCCTGGCAGTGGGAAGAGAGAAAAGAAGTCTGGGCATTTGCTGTTTTGGGGAGTAGCAAAAAGATCGCAACATGGGCGGCCCCATTCTAGAAAAATCTCCTCCACTATAGATTGTTTGAGAGACCACTCGTGAGGCATGAGAATAGCTCTGCTCAATCTGTCCGCTAGAATGTTGGTTTTCCCAGGGCTATGCGTTGCTACCAGAAACCGATGAGAGGAGATCGCCCATTGCCAAAGTCTGAGAGCTTCTCGACACAAGGTGTAGGACTTGGTTCCGCCCTGTTTGTTGATATACCATACTACAGACATGTTGTCTGTGTGAACTGCAATTGTTCCCAAGGGAAGAAAGTCGTTGAGGGCTTGCAACGTTAAAAGCACTGCTCTCATCTCTAGGACATTTATGTGCAGGTGGTATTTGAATGGTTGCCACGTCCCATGAACCATCCTGCCCTGATAATGACCCCCCCCCACCCGATCAGGGAGGCGTCCGTAGTGACTGTGGCTACCGGGGCCGTGGATACAAAGGGTCTGCCTTGATGAATCTGGGGAGAAGAAATCCACCATGATAGATGATTCTTACAAATTTGTGTCACCAGGATTTGGTGACACATGGGAAGTTGTTGGTAAGACCACTGGGTGAACAACATCCATTGAAGAAGACGCATGTAGAAGCGGGCCAGGGGAAGAAGGGTAATGGCCGCAGCCATGAGGCCCAACACCTTCAGAACCATTCTGGCTTGCACCTTTTTGCTGGCAAGGATGATCCTAACGTGACTTTGGATATCTGAGATTCTTTGGTCTGTGAGGGTTGCTGACATCCGAACAGTGTTTAAGTTTGCGCCTATGAAAGTAATAGACTGGCGGGGCAATAAGGAGGATTTTTCGTAGTTGATCGAAATTCCTAATTGAGTGCAGAGATTTAGGGTGTAATCCCTGGCTTGAAGAAGTTGATGCCTGGTGGTGGCTGAAAGGAGCCAGTCGTCGAGATACGGAAACACCTGGAATCCTTGACGTCTCAGGTGAGCCGTGACCACTGCCATACATTTGGTGAACACTCTGGGGGCAGTAGTGAGACCAAAGGGCAGGGCTCTGAATTGAAAATGACTGGACCCTAGCCGAAAGCGGAGAAACCTTCTGGAGCGTCTGTGAATTTTTATGTGATAGTACGCGTCCTGAAGATCTATTGAGCACATCCAGTTGTCCTTTTCTAGGAAGGGCAAAATTGATTGAAGTGTGACCATTCGAAATCTTGTCTTTCTCACAGACTTGTTGAGTCTGCTGAGATTCAATATTGGTCTCCAGTCTCCCGTCTTTTTGGGGACCAAAAAGAATCTTGAGTAGATTCCGGGCTCTGAATGGTCTGTTGTAACTGGCTGAATGACCCTTTTTTGTAGAAGCTTTGATACTTCTAACTCTGCAATTTCCCTTAGACTGGGTGGCATATCTGGAAGGGAATTTTTGTGAGTGAAAGGACTTTCCTCGAAAGGAATCTTGTAACCCTTGGATATGATCGACTGTACCCATCTGTCTTGAGAGAGGGAACGCCAGGCTTCTGGGTACAGCGATAGTCTTCCCCCGACTGCCTCCATGGATGGTCAGTCGGGCAACATCTCAGGGATGCTGGAAGGGCTTGTCAGAGAGAGGCTCTCTGCTTCCCTGGTTTTGTGGACCCCCTCTGCCTCTAGAGCGGCGTCTGTTATTATTACCCCCTTTGCCTCTAGGGGTAAACTGACCACGTGCGTCCGGCATGACTCCCTGGGATTTACGGAACCACATTTTTCCGCCCTTCTGACCTTTGGGGTAAGGTCTAGAGGGGGTAGAAAAACAGACCCCTACGGCAGAAAGAGTCTTGCCGTCCTGCTCACACCTGGTCAATGTAGCCTTCACTTGAGGGCCAAACAATGCTGACCCATTAAAGGGAGAATTCGTGAAGGACGCCTTAAAGGGATCTGCAAAATTACAGAGCTGCATCCAGGATTGACGTCTAAGAGCCACACCTGTACCCGCGGCCCTACTCGCTCCATCTGCTGCATACGAGATCAGTCGCATGGAGGAGTTAGCTATAGAATTAAGGATTCCTAGCTGAGAAGCAATCTTTTCTTGAGCCCCTGCAGCCGTAGGATCCTGCACTACTTCACCTAGTTCCTTAAGGATGTCCCTTTGGAGTCTGGTGAAGTGACATAAATAGTTCAGCGAACGCATGGCAAAGGTCACTGAGGAGAACATCCACTTACTATACCTATCCATGGTCCTAGAATCTTATTAGGAGGATGGACTGGTACGGAAGGATCTGCAAGTTCCTTCTTAGTGGCGGCCGCCACCACCATGGCATCAACAGGGACACCTTTTGTAAGGAATTGCTTTTCAGAAGGGGCTGTAATAAATTTAGACGGCCTCCTAGGAACTGGCTCTACAGAATCCGGAGCAGCCCAAGCCTTTCGAGCAATAACCTCCATAAGGGGGTCGAAAGGTGGAGACACCCAGGAGGTGGAGGGTCGAGATCCAAACGCCTCTAGGTATACCGACTCATCCTCGGAGGGATTTATGGAGGGCCAGTTTCCCCTCTGTTTTAGGAGTTCTAGGATGTCTGAAAAGGAGACATCCTCAGAGGGGATCTTGGGATCCCTCCAACTCATCTAAGTCGGTATCCGAAGTGGTAGACTCAGGGGAGTCCAGGTGTTTCCTCTTACAAGTCCTCTTGCGCGGAGGATCTCCTGACTGGTCAGGAGAATCCTCGGAAGAGGGGGTTCTTCCCAATGGGGAAACCTGAGGCGGTGGATCTCTAGGTCCGGGAACAAGAGAGATGGAAGAGATATCGACAGGCACTGTAGAGGGAGGAGCTAAGGGAATAGACTGCTGACTGAGCCCAGTGGCCAGTACACTCTTCATCACCTCAAAGGCCCCCCTCCCAGGGAGATCTGAGAGAACCCGTTCCGAAGAAACTGGGACTCCCGGGCCCACCGAAAGGGAAGGCTCCGAGGCAGATGTCGGAGCCGAGCTCACCAAGGCCGAAGCTCCAAGGGGAAGAGCGGGGTCGGACAAGGGTCCGATGCCACTCACCCCCTCGGAGGAGACCAGGGAAGCCCGACCACCGAATCCCTCCAAGGAAGGTCTCGAGGAGGAGATAAGAGTAGATGCCGAAGGTGCAGAAGAGGGGGGGTATCTGCCCCTCAGCCACAGCCGTAACTATCCCCGTAGACTCCAGCTCCAAACTCTGGGGTAGAGTCGAAGGAGGAACTTGAAGAGGGTGTGGACTAATAGTCGTCTGTTGAGACGGACTATGAAGCATCTGGGCCAGTGCCTGTGATTTTAATAATCTACTTACCACCCTCTCTAAATCATGGTCAGATAACCTGGATGACCTAGATGATCGGCTCCGATGGCTCCGTTCCGAAAGAAGAGGTGAGGCCGGAGCCGAAAGAATCGGTTCCAAAGAGGGGGAACCTGGACCTCTTCCTCAAAGGAACCATCGGAGCCGACAAACCCACTGATCCAGTCGGAGCCGATAACTTTCGCCCGAGAAGATCTAGATGCATCGGCTCCAGCCGGAGCCGATGCAGGCACCGAAATAGCGGTGTCGGCGCCGGTCGGCGCCGACACCGAAGCCTGGGCCACATGGTGGTCGGAGCCAGTACTCGGAACCGACACCAAAGTGACCATGGAAGTATCGGCACTGATAGCCATCGGTGCCGAAGATTTAGCCAATGTCGGATCGGCTCCAGCCGGAGCCGATCTCGACTCCGACAAAGTCGGAGCCAAGGCCGAAGGCTTAGGTACAGAAGCCTGGGCCTTAGACTTGGAAGGCTTTCCCGGAGCCGATTTGGCCGGGGAGCCCTCCGGTTTAAGGAGTCCCCTTAAAATCAGTTTGTTTCTCCTTTCCTGCAGGACTCTCTGGCTAAAAGAATGACATATTGCACAGGAGTCCTGCAGGTGGAGAGGTCCCAAGCAGTATAAACAAGAAGTGTGACCGTCTGTCAGAGACATCTTCTGACAGCACGAGTCACACTTCTTAAAGCCTGAGACCCTCTGCTCTTTGGACATAGTGGATACAAAAAACAGTACACACACAGTCCCAAACAAACAATTAAAATTAAAGTATAAACAGTAAAAACCTCACACACACACACACACACACCCTGACAGGGGGGGAATGGGAGGGAAGGAAGGCCTGACTAAAAAATTAAGGAGGAAGGATAATTTTAGTCAAAAGGGGGCTTATAATTAACTAAAAATGAAAGATTTCTAAGAAAAAATGGTCTAAAAGGGGCTAAAGCAGTTTAATTTAAACACTTACCAGGAGCTGGTAAAAGGAGGACCTCATCAGCGAAGCGGCAAACGAGATCTGGGTACTTACCGTCTTGCATCATGGGATATGGGGCTGCCTCGAGCTGGTAAAAGTGACTATCGAGCTTAGCAAAGTGCCGAGTCGGAGCCGAGGATCGGCTCCAAACCCATCAAGCAAGAATGAAGGCGAGATTGACAACTTAACATCGAAAATTTTAGGAGTCGGCCGACCGGCACTTGCAAACTGCTTCTGCTTCAGGCACCGCACGGCAAGAAAGACTGATGTAATGGCGTCGGCTGCATGTTTTATACCCCTGACATCATGGAAGAAGGGACAGCAACTGACACAGGACCCAAGACTTTGTTAATCAAGATGACTGAGGGCAACCTGCAAGCAGATTATGCAAATGTAATGACTGCAACAGTGAACCACGAAGAACATACTTAGATCCCCTGAGGCCTGCAAAAAGCAATCACAGGAGCAAGACAATTGGTGAATATGTCTGGGGCAGTAGAAAGGCCAAAGGGCAAAGCAGAGAACTAAAAATGCCAGGAAGCAACAGTGAAACAAAAACTTCAGGAAAAGGGGATAAATACAGATATAGAGATAAGCATCTTTGGGATCCAGAAACATATAAGCCTAAGGAAGCAAAAGAGGGAACAAAGTCTGAAGGGACAACATTCGAAAGGAGGGCACCTTCAGAAAAGTGTTTAGATGACAGAGGTCTAGAATTGGCCTCCAGGTACACTCTTTTATGGGCAATAGATATATCCTGGAGTACAACCCCCTTCCCATTTGGGACACAGGCACCTCTTGAATAGTACCTTGAGCCAAAAGATCTCAAGGTGCCCCTGGAAAGAATGACAGCTGCTCCTGAGGGGGCTTAGAAATTCCCATAAAATGGGGAAGAGATTTCCAGACAGTACAGTTGTGTACACTTAACATAAATGTAGATGTTCGAGTGTATTCAATGTTGAAGTCATCACACTTGGGTTATCTACCTGCAGGTAGCCAGCCCTCAGTTGGCCCGAATACCAGAGACTTAGTATTTCTGCATCGGATGCTATCGCTCCAGGACTGACGTCAGATCATCAGGGGTATAAAAACAGGCAGCCGACGCCATTACATCAGTTTTTCTTGCCCTAAATGTCAAGAGCCCTCCAAATAGGAAGCTAGGTTACGGTGGGGAAAAACACCACCAGTAAAAAGTAAATACCAATACCCCAGAAGGGGTTAGCAATAGCCATATATAGGGGAGAGAGAGAGAAAACCAGGGGGCTGGAGGGAGGGAGGGAAGAGAGACTGCAACAGTGAATATACTCTAACATCTACATTTATGGTAAACGTATACAACTGTACTATGTTCTTTGTGCTTCACTGTTGCAGTCATCACACTTGGATGGATTCCCAAAGCTGAAGAAGGGTGGAGGCAGTCAAGAAGAGTTAGGGCTGGCTAGTATGCCTTGCAAGACTGCTGCAGCAAATCCTGCCCTGGATTTGGAAAAGATAGGCAGGTGGTCATGCTTGGTGAAGGTGTGCACAGAACTCCAGGTAGCAGCCTCCAGGATGTCCCTGGTAGGGACTCCCCTGAGAAATGCTGTAGAGGTAGACGTTGCCCTAATGGAATGTGTTCTGACCCCCTGAGGGGTTGGTTTCCCATGGTGTTTGTAGCAGAAATGGATGCAGTGTGCTATCCATTTGAAAATAGTTTGTTTTGAAATGGCCTTGCCCTCTGACCCTGTTGCAAAGCTGACTAGCAGCTGGTCAGATTTTCTGAAGGGCTTAGTCCTATCAAGGTAAAATCTGAACTGTCTGCACATCTAAGGAGTGCAGGATCCTTTCCCCTTTATTTTGAGGAATAGGGAAGAAGGTTAGCAAATGGATGGATTGACTGAGAGCCACACTGGACACGACTTTAAGCATAAAGGAAGGGTTAGTCCTGAGGGAAACCCTGTCAGCATGGAAAATAATGAAGGGTTCCACAGCCATCAGTGCTTGTAGCTCAGCCACTCTTCGAGATGAAGTGATGGCTAGAAGCAAGGCTGTTTTCCAAGAGAGGAATTTTAACTCTGCTGATGCAGCAGGTTCAAAGGCAGGGAAGCGTGAGCTTTTCCAGTACAAAGTTAAGGTCCCAAGCAGGGGAAGGTGCTCTCCATGGTTGTCTTAAGTTGTTTGCCCCTCTCCGGAACTATTTGATAATAGGGTACGAGAAGAGAGGTGGCTCGGTGTTGTAATGAGCAGAAATGGCTGAGACATGTATCTTAATGGAGGAGAAAGACAGGCCTTTGTGGAGTAGATCTGCTAAGTAACCCAGGATAAGAGGCAGAGAGGGCAGTGTTGTTTCCTCTCCTTTAGATTGAATCAATGAGCAGAACCTTTTCCACTTATCGGCATAGGATTTTCTTGTACTGGGACTTCTGGCTTCAAGAATGACGTCCAGCACCTGTTTGCTTAAGGTTGCTGGGGGAGAATTCAAGGAATAAGCCAGGCTGCAAGATTTAGGGTTTGCAGTTGTGGATGCAGAATCTGTCCCTCCTGCTGAGAGAAGGGTTGATTTCTGGTGTAGGTGCCAAGGTGGCACTGATGTCAGGCTGTGCAAGAGTGGGTACCAGTGCTGGCATGGCCAGTCCAGGGTAATCAGAATTGTCCTTGGTCTGTCCTGTTTTATCTCAAGTAATACTCTTGAAAGGAGGGGCAGAGGGGGAAAGGCACAGACTGAGAGATTTACCCACTGAAAAGATAGGGCATCCTCTTTCCAGGCCCTGCTGTGAGGATTCCTGGTGCAGAATTTGCTGAGCTGGTGGTTGTAGGGGGAAGCAAAGAGATCCACCTCTGAGGGCACCCATTTCTGGATCAGAAGGATGAAGGTGCTGTGCTCCAACTGCCACTCGTGTGGGTCTAACAGGTTTCTGCTTAAGTCATCTGCCAGTAAGTTTTGTTTGCCTAGCAGGAACTGAGCTTGCAGATGGACTTGAATGTCCAAGGCCATGTTCCACAGGGCCATGGCTACCCTGCAGAGTGGGTAAGAATGTGCCCCCCCCCCCAGCTTGTAGATGCACCACATAACTGTGTTGTTGTCTGTTTTTATTAGCAGTTGTCCTGGAAAGATTAGGGATCTGAAAACTGTCAGGGAATTCTGTACAGCTAGCATCTCTTTTTGGTTGATATGTAGATGAATTTGACTTGGGCTCCAGTAGCCCTGAATACATGTTCTGTCCATGTGTGCAACCCAGGTATAGTCTGATGCGTCTGTGGTTAGGGTCTTGGCGTCTTGGGGTTGAGTAAATGGCAGTCCCTTGTTGTGGTTGCATGCTTCTGCCCACCAGAGGTTGAAGTAGTCTGTCAGATAGACTTGTTTTTCCTGAGGTGAGGAATGCCATCTGGGAAGTTGTGTCTAAGCTTGCTCCCAGGAATACAATCTTTTGACTGTATACCAGTTTTGATTTACTTTCTTTGATGGTGTACACCAAGGAAGTGAGAAGGTTTTTCACAAACGTCAGGTGCTGCAGAAGCAATTCCTGACTGTCTGCCTGAATCAGGCAGTCATCCAAGTACAGGTAAATTTGGATATTTCTCTGCCTGCAGTATGCAAAGGCAAGAGCTAGGCATTTTGTGAATACTCTGGGTGCAGTAGATAAGCCAAAGGGAAATGCAGAGAACTGATATTCCATACACCCTGCCCTGAAACGTAGATAGTTCCTGCATGATTCCCTTATGGGGATATGCAGATAGGCTTCTTTTAAGTCTAGGGTGACTAACCAGGCATCCTTTGTTGGCATAGTAAGAAGCTGTTGCGGGATAAGCAATTTGAATTTTGGTACCATCAGGAAGTTGCTGAGAATGGAAAGTTCCAGGATTGGGCACCAAGAGCCCTCTTTCCTGGGTGCCAGGAAGAGTCTGGAGTAGAATCCTTGACCTCTCTGTTTTACTGGAACCGGCTGAATACCTCTGATATTGAGTAGGGAAAGTACTTAGTTTTGAGCCTTTGCCCACTGGTTTAGAGGAAGGTCTGGAAACCCGCTTGGAGTTGGCAGTGAATGGAAATAAAATTTAGGTTCATAGGTTCATACTAGGCTATCTGCCCGAGGGCATTTGCAAGCCTAGCCCATCGTTTTGTGGCTTACGCCACCCCTTAAGTATGGGGAACTATACCCATTATTTTGCTGTGCCTCTGTCGAGCAGTGACACTGAGGTAATCCCTGGGGTATATCTGCGATCTCCCATCCATTGGTCAAGATTTCTCTTGAACAAGGCCAGCGAGGTGCTCTGCCTCACATGTACCGGGATTTTGTTCCACAGCATAGGGAGTCTTTGGGTGATGAATCTATCCCTCCAGCACGTCCTATTAATAGCCGTGTAGAGGTATAAGTCTCCCGCCCTTGTGGCTCTGATGGATCTAGATTTTTTGAGGTGAAGCATATTCATCAAATCTGGGTTTGACATGGCCTTGTATGTTAGGCAAAGGTCACCTCTGAGCAAGCGTGCGACTGAATAGAGCTGGAGTTCTTTCAGTCGGGCAGCATAGGACAGATTTTTGAGACCCTTTATCCTTTTGGTGAGGAACTTTTGTGGCCTCTCCAGCTGCTGCAAGTGTCGGGTCAGATACATTCCGAATGGGGCATTGTACTCAATCATTGGTCTGATGAGTGATGAGTAAAGGGAGACTATGACCTCCCTTGATCTAGATGAGAATCCCTTCATGATAAGGTGGGCAATGTAGAAGGTCTTCCTAACTACTTTAGCTACATGGGTGTCGAATGACAGACTACTATCAACCTGGGTCCCCAGGTCCCTGATAACTTCTTCTGTGCTCAGTGGATTGCCACCTATTTGGTAGCTAGGGGTAACCTTGTTTTTCCCGAAGGGTATGACTATGCATTTTTGGCATTTAACTTTAGGCCGTGGCTCTGGCACCAGTTATCTGTTTCTGTGAGACCCTTCTGAAGGATATCTGTGTCAGATGTGTTTTCTACTATGGCCCAGTTTGCAGTCATCTGCAAACTTTGTCAGCCATAACCCTTCTGTGTTTGCTTGTACTTCGGAAAAGTAGATGCCAAACAAGAGTGGGCCCAGGACTGAGCCCTGTGGGACACCACTTGTGACAGGCTTTGAGTCTGACATGGCGCCAGCAACTCTGACCCTGTGGGTTCTGTCACTCAGCCAGTTTGCAACCCATCTTGTGATGTATGGGTTAACATTTAAGCTGATGAGTTTTTCAATGATACCCGAGTGGGGTATTGTATCGAAGGCCTTAGCCAGATCGAGGTAGGCTGTATGGACTGCCTTTCCCTCATCAATGGCTTTGGTGACTGTTTCGAAAAAGTCAACCAAGTTTAAAAGGCATGATCTTCCTTTGACAAAGCCAAACTGGGTTGGATCCAAAGTCTGCAAATTCCCAATGTCTTTATTTATGAGGTCCATTACGATCCTCTCCATGGCTTTGCAGATAAGGCTTGTCAAGCTAATGGGACGGTAATTTCCAGGGTCGGTGGAGGCACCGCCTTTGTGAAGTGGGACCACAGTTGCAGTGCGCCACTCCTGGTGCGTATCCAGAGGTAAGACTTTGATTAAACAGCTGTCCTAGCTGTGGGTTTAATTCCTCATTGAGTTCGTGGAGCACACAGCCGGGGACACCATCAGGTCCCATGGATGCTGTGTTTTTTGCTTTGGAGAGAGCAGTTCTCACTTGGGCGCTGGAGATGTTTGGGGGCTGCAATCGTTTGGTATAGATATCTCTCCTTTGGGGAGGGGAGAAGTTTGCACTGAACCTGTCAGCCAGTATGTTGGCAATGTCTGTAGGATCAGTAATCTTCACATCATTTTGAACTAGTTCTGAGCATATCTGGGAGTTTCCTCCCAGGTTTCTAACATAGCTAAAGAAGGCCTTATGATTGTCTTTTGAGTCTTTAGCTATTTTTCTCTCGAAATTTGCTTTGGATGATTTTATGAGAGCTCTTAGTTTTTACTTATAGTGATCAAGGGTGTCTTACCTTTTAAGGATTTTGCTCTATCTTGTAGTAGCTTCCTCCTTTTGTTGTAGAGTTTGTTTATGGCTGGGGTCCACCAGACTAGACGCTTGCCTTTGGTACAAAGAGTCTTTGTTTTGCTTGGGATTGCCTTATCCATGCAGTCCTGCAGGTGCTGGTAGAAGGCATTTGTAAGTGATTCAGCAGCTTGAGTACTGTTTTCCGCCAGCTCGGGGGCCTTAAAGGAGACCACACTAGTCTTTAGAAGTGTGAAGTCGGCTTTTGAGAAGTTCTTTACTATGGTCTTTTTTATTTCAGGTGGGGGTGGGATGAGGACCTCCAGCGAGATTAGTTTGTGATCTGATCTCACCAGTGAGGGGTATACTTCTGGTGTTGAACATTGTGCTCCCATGTTCGTGATGATGAGATCAAGTATGTTATCTCCTCTTGTGGGGATGGTGACTAGTTGTTCCATGGCATTTGAGTTTATGAATTCCAGGAACTTTTGGGCTAGGGTGTTTGGGCTTGAGTAGTGTTCCCAGTCTATATTAGGATAATTGAAGTCACCTAGTATGATGGTGTTTGGTGATACATTTATCCCCTCTAGTGTTTTCAGGAAGGCCATGTGAGGTTCCTGAGTTTGTGAGGGTGGCCTGTAACATGCTACAATTTGCAGAGCAGTCTTGCCTATCGTTAATTGCACCTGGATGGTCTCCGATGCATCGTGCGTTGCCACCAGTCTTGAGGTGTGGGTGTCCTTGATGAATATGGATACCCCCCCTCCTTTCTTGGTATTGTCCGGATTTTGGGGCCGGAACGCATGATATGAGGTAAAACCTGATAGCGCTGGGGTGCTCTCAGGAGCCTTGAACCAGGTTTCTGTCACAGCAGCAATTTGTACCCCTGGAATACAATGCTGAGGACCCACTGGTACTGAGTGATGGACATCCAGTTTTTTGCATGAAGGGCAAGTTTTCCTCCTAAAGGCACGAGCAACTGGGGAGGGCTGAGGAGTGGAGTAAAGAAGTCATTGTGAGCTTTTTCCGTAAGGAGGTGGCTTACCACTCCATTGCTTAAATCTCTGCATACCCTGAGATTGAAGTCTGGGTGGTCTGTTTCCCCTGGGTCTGGTTTGAGAAGGCCTGGAGGGGGCTGGAAAGGACCAGTGTTTGGAAGGGCAATGCCTACTGAATCTAGGGGGTTGCACTTGTAAGAATTCTTTAACAGTCTGCATACACTTAGCTTTTTTCTTCCATCTTTTTAAGAACCTCTTTTCTACTTCGGTGCCAAACAAACAGTCCTTATTCAAAGGAGCGTCTAGTAACTTTGATTTGACATGGTCTGGCAAGGTCTGCTTCTTCAGCCAAGCATGACTTCTCAGTACAGAGCCAGTGACTGCTGCCCGGCAAGATGCTTCTAGGGCATCAAAGCCACACTGCAAAGTATGCTTGCTGACTTGGGCTTGCAGAGTACATAAGCTCCTGCAATTCTTTATTTTCTGCACAGTCTGAAAAAGTTGCCACTTTTTGTTTAATAAGTTTCATATGTTGCTGGTACTTCAGCATGTGAAACTGACAATTCAATGCCCTACCAGCAAGAGTTGCAGAGGTATATACCTTCTTACCCCATCTATCCAAAGCTCTGGAATCCCTGTCCAAAGGGGTGAGATTCTTGGCTGTAGTAACCTTGATACCTTTAGGCCCCTGGGAAATGATCACTGGGTCAGCAGTAGGATGCTTGAAAAGAAATTTGAGTGTCAGATACTCTGTAGTACCCGTCTGGTTTCCTAGGGGCAGGAAATAGTGTGTCAGGAGTAAGACTTGATTCCATAAAAACATCATCCACAACATCCAGAACAGGGGGTAGTGCGAAGGGCCTGTGTTGAAGAAGCTCTAGAAATTCTCTGAGTCTCTTTTTGGACTGAGGATAGTCTTGGCATGCCCGGTGGAAATGCTCTCGTAAGGTATGCAAGGTTTCCCAAAAGAAAAATCCTCTGGAGGGGAGGCAGAGGGAATGGATTCCTCTGCATCTGAATCCTCACAAGCAGATAAGGGCATGTCTTCATAATCAGAAATTTCAGAGTCATCGGACTCCTGGTCTGTAGAAGATGAAGGGGACTGGACTCTGTCTCTTGGCAAGGGAAGGCGGACTACCCCAATCAGTGTAATAAGGTCTTCAGCCATTCTAAGCATTTGTTTCTATAGTATGGGAGCAGGTGCATGCACTTTGGTCATCAGTTTTCTAGGAGTAGTGCAGGCTCTGGGCCTAAGAAACTTTGTAGTTTTGGTTAAAAAAGTCGTCGTCGGTTTGAGTCGAACATCAGTTGAGCAAATAACTGCCTCAGAAGCTGGTGCCTGTTCAGCGGCTCCGGACCCATCCAAGGTAGAGACATCCACAGGTTCCATAGTCAATGAAGAGTCTCGCTGCATACCGGACTCTGAATGGGTCTCAGTAGAGGCCTGCGAATACACTGAAGCGGGCATCAGAGGCTGCGAAAGCAATTCACTGAGTACCAGCGGACTGGCGACTAGCTTAATGGAAGTGTCAACGGCAGTTTTAGACCTATGCGGTTTGTCTCTGTCTTTATCTTTATGTTTTTTCAGAATATCGGTAGTTGGATGGCTTACCGAAGTCATTTCAGAATACGGAGGTCGAGAGCGAAATAATTTAGCGACAATGAGAGCCCGATGACGAATGGTTCAGGAGTTAAATAAGGCACAAAACCAACAGCGAGGGGTCGTGGTCTGGGCCTAAACAGGTGACGCAGTAAGGATGAAAATCTCTGTGAGGTATTTCCTTTCCACAGGCAAGACAATTGTTAACTTTTTCTGACATCAGTTAGAGGAAGAAAAAAAGGATCCCCAATGGGGTACTTAGCATTAGAGGAATTCAAGATTAATAAATTCGTAAATGAAAATTCAGGTAGCGGCCGACTGGCACTTGTGAACTGCTTCTGCTTTGGGCTCCTCGGCAAGAAAGACTGATGTAATGGCGTCAGCTACATGTTTTTATACTCCTGACGACCTGACGTCAGTCCTGGAGCGACAGCATCCGACGCAGAAATACTAAGTCTCTGGTATTCGGGCTGACCGAGGGCTACCTTGTGGATAACCCAAGTGTGATGACTGTAAAAGTGAAACACGAAGAACATCATGAAAATAACCCTGGCAGATGATGGATAGACCCCAGGAATTTTGAGTAATCTTTAGCCAAACAGGGAGAGACAGGTAAAGAGGAAAGTGGCTGTGGAGAATAGGACAGTCAGACAGCACCTGGTTAGTAAGTAAAAGGAGACTTCTGAGGCACAGATATCGGAGTAGCCTTCATAGCAGGAGCCTACTTGCCACCTTTTTTACCCTTAGGAGGAGGTAGAGATGGTCTGCAAACAAAGTCTGGCTTATTAGGGTAATTTATCTGAAATTTAGGCACAGGGGGAACAGGCACATATTTAAGTTCCTGTAAAGCCTTGTCCTTATACTGACTTAAATCCGCAGCAGCTTTGCCAAACAAGTGCTTATTATCTAAAGGGATATCCATCAACAAAGCCTTAATATCATCAGGCAAAGGACGAAGCCAAAGTCAAGAATACCTACTTATCATTAACCCAAACTCAGCAGCCCTAGAGGAAGCATCTGCTGCATCATAACTACCCTTTTTGGAAAGATGAACCACCTTGGAGGAAGTTCTTAAGAAAAGGGTAGATGTTGTGCCTTCAGAGCCTGAAAGATCAGAAATCACCTGACAGGCCTAGGAAAGCAGAGCCAGCAAGTACCTGGACATATGGGTATGATAACTAACAGGCTAAAAGCCAAGGGAGCAGAGGTATAGGCCTTCTTAACTAGCCTTTCCATGGTTCTGCTATCTTTATCAGAAGGCAGTAATTTAAGAAAAGGAAGCAATTTAGGTGTCTTGTCAGAAGCTACAGACATCACCAAGGGGTCAGCAGAAGGACACTTGTACAAGGATTTACAGACCTCAGGCCCCCTATGGAACCTATTAGGTTTCTTGGGAGCAGGGGCTGAGAAGCATTAGAAAAGGAAGCCAAAACAGCAAGGACAGCAGAAGGTCATGGCGAATCTATCTGCAGAAACTCATAATACCTTTTTTGTTTCTCAGAAACATGAAAACAATCCCATTTAAAGAACTCCATCACCCTAGAGACAGTGTTCCCCCCAAAAAAAATATCTTTAAAGGGAGTACCAGGACTGGTAGATTCCACTTCCTCCAAATCATAATCCAAAAAAAGAGGGAATCTAGGAGGAATAAGCAAGGGATTTCTCATCTGAGTCTGCCTTCTCATCAAAGGAATCCTGTTCTCTGGGTCTTTTAAGGGGAGTATAGGACCAAAGGGGGGCTAGGATAGAAACTCCCTGAGGAAGTGTTAAACCCATGAAAACACTAAACAACCCCTGATAGAAGGACTGTCATTCACGATGTGGACCCTTAGCAGCTGGTAAAATGTGTTTAGTTTTCTGCTTTTTCTTTAATGGAACGTTCATCTTATAAAATTTAGAAGACTCTGACCCCAGACTGCATTCAACACTTAAAAGGTAAAAATTAGCTAACCACAGACCACGGTGGTGGTGCTGCGGTAGCGTTGCCATCTCACAGTAAGACGCTGTCCGGTTCGATTCTCAGCTAGAGCGTCTTCTGCGTGGAGACATGCGTGAATGGACATACCTTCATTGAAGGTTGTGCATCAGGGCTGGTAACTCGGCACGTAAAAATCAACTACCAGTCATTACCGGACCGGAGTTCCGCTGTGGCGACCCCTAACTGGGAAAAGCTGAAAGACACAACAACAACACTGCTAAAGGAGACTCGCAAGCAAAACAACCAAACTGAGAAAAATAATTGTGAGTCAACCAACACGGTCCAGGCAGTATAAACTTCTGTTGAACACCGAGAATGTATAAAAAAACTGCTTTATTGAAGAAGGCTAGTGCTTTTGCGGGGTTACCGCTTCATCACACCAAATACAAAAGTATGCTAAAACATAGAGATATTTAAAACATAGCACAACCAATCAACTAAAACCAATTAAAAAAGAACAATCAAACAAAGTGATGTAACCCATATCACCACCTACTCAGCAGGGCTGGTTTAAGGAAGACACCACTATTAAGTCCTGGGTATTCACATGCATGCAAAGAAACAATCCATTTTAGCTCACACATCTCAACAACATTATTAAAATCACCTCTTCTAATATGGAAATGCAAAAGTTGTAAAACTCTGAATTTAAAAGAATTGTGTCCTGGAAACAGCAAGGCATGATTAGCTAAAGCATTTGATGTTGCATGGTTACATATGTTGCCTACGTGCTCAAGTACTTTCGCTCTAAATTGTCATGTGGTTTTGTCCACATAGAAACTATCACAAGAGCAGTATGTAGCAAAATATACCAAATTGCTGCTCCTGCATGTCACCACAAATCTGCATACAAAAATGCACCCTGTAATGGGATGTGTGAAACAAAGTTCAGTGGCTATGGAAGAGCATGGCTTGCTACTGTGGCAGGGGAGCATACCATCTTTCCCTGTAGGTATATGGGGTGGAGGCCTTGGTCCATAACATAAAAGTCTTTTGATAGACATATTATTCCGATAGGTGAAGGAGGGGTACTCACCCCACTATTTGTCTCACCTTATGATCAGCTAAAAGGACAGGCCAATTTTTTCTTATAATATTGAAGTAATGCTGTATATCGCTAGAATATCTTAGAAATACCCTAGGGTGTTGGGCCTCTCCGGACCTTCGGTTACTATTCACAGTCTTTCTACTAGAGGAAAAATACAGGGTCTCTCTCTGCCTTGCCGTTGTCGCAGAGTGGTATTCTTAGCATTAACTATGTGCATCTGTGAGTAACCTCTCTCAGAGAATCCAATGCTCAATCTATGTACAGTTTCCTCGAACACAAGGTCATTAGTACATAGCCTAGAAGCCCTTAAGCATTGACCATTAAGTATGTTAGAAAAAATATGTGGGGGGTGCATGTTGGAACGATGCAGAAGCCCATTCCTCCAACAAGGCTTCCTATATAGTTGTGTCCCTGAAGTACCATCAGAATTCTTAGAAATGGTGACATCCAAAAAAAATCAATAGAAGAATAATTAACAGTAAACCTGAGGAAATCTGATATACTTTCAGGATACCTAACAAAGTCTGAAAGTTGGCCGACATCACCTTCCCACAGGAAAAAAAAATCATCCACAAACCTGGCATAGTATTTTACATGATGGCTAAACATATTACTGCTATGTACAGTCTCATTCTCCCATTATGCCATAACCAAATTAGCATAGATATTGGCACAGAGGGTGCCCACAGCCACACCTAGTAGTTGGAGGTAGTGCTGGTTCTCAAACAAAAACAAATTATTACTTAGAATTAAATCTAATAAAGTACAAATGACAGTCACAATGACATGCGTGAAATGACCATGGTGGGAAAGAAAAAGTATCACAGCATCCAACCCTGCCTGATTGAGGATAACAGTAAAGAGTGTTTTAACATCCGAAGTTACAAGAAAAACATAAGCCAAAGAAAGGGAATCATTAGCTACAGAGCTATATAAACTAGATAAAAAATGCTCAGTATCCTTCAGAATTGCAAGTGATTCAGCAAGTACTGATTTGAGCTGCATTTCAACAAATTTAGACAAAGATTCAGTTACCCAACCACGTCCTGAAACAATAGGACGCAGTGGGGGATTAAGGTTGACCTTATGGATCTTAGGGAATCCGTGGATAACAGGAACAGAAGGATATTCAATAGTCAAAAACTCATATGTCTTGGTCTACTAAACCACACATGAGAAGGTCATAAAGGTCATTATGAACATTATTAATACATTTGTCCACCTCTCTCCCAGAAATATTACTGTAAGTAAAACAGTCATCTAACATAGCTGACATGCTATTAGGTAATCAGTTCTATTAAGTACCACAACGGCCCCTCCCTTGTCAGTCAGTCTGATACTAATAGACTCTTCAGCCTGCAATTGTTGTAAAGCAATGGTTTCCCTCAGGGCTTAAATTACAAAAACGCTGTTTGACATTGTCAAGAGATTCAAAAATGTCCCTTTCACACAAGTTCAAAAAAGATTCCACTGGTGCAGTGAGGGGAGGGCAGAAAGTACTCGATTTAGATAGAATATTACCAGAAACAGGCATGTTCTGTGTTCCAAATAATATTTCAAGCATGATTTTATGAGCAAACAGTCTAATAGCAACAATAATATCAGTAATGTTAGACTTATTGTTGGGAACAAAGCTCAGGCCTCTTGTTGAAGAACGCTAGTTGTATAGAAGTTGATGAAAAATTAGATAAATTGTAAACTAGTCCTTGTTCAGACGATGTATGAAGGTTTTTCTTCTCGTTGGTAAACGCTCGTCCCTGAAGGCCTTCTTTCTTCTCCTGTCCCTCGACAACGATCGCCTTTTCATGTTCAGCGTGTCCAACTTGGTGGGTAGAGGAAGGACCATAAAAGGGTTTGAGAAAAAATTACATCCCCTGAAGCGGAAAGCTTCTCTAAACTTACTAGTCCACAGTATAAGACAATCATCTCTGGCAGCATTATTCACACTAGAAGTTGCCACATTGGAAAGTGCAGCTTCCAAATGGTTTGGAAGCTCAACAGAAGCAGCTCTGACATCAGTAGATTGGGGGGGGGGGGTAGCAAGTGCCGGCGTATTCAACACTTCCGTGTGTTCTCCTCTGTTCAAACTTAGTGAAGCAGTCGCAGAAATGGCCAAAGTGGACAAAACATCAGAGTTTTTGTTAGTAATTACTTCTGTCACACGGGAAGTAGAGGCAGTCTCATGGTGTGCCATCTGAGATTGGGGCTTATCACTAGAGCAATGAAACTTGCCCTTCGGCCATACAAAGATATGCCCCCTAGTAAAGTCCATATGATCCCGGAGTAGTTTCTTATGTTTTTGTTGTCTCAGCCTGCATTCATATGCCGAAACCTCTGCAAAAAGATTATCCAGTCTAAGGGTGTACTCATCAGTTGGAAATCTAGTTTTCGACACATCCAAGAGGCACTCAATCTTTGCATGGAGAGACATCTCGACAGGTGTATAATATTCAGTTAATAGCCTTAAATGATTAAAGCTTAAGTCAAGATTCAATTGCTGCCAACATTTTAATAACTCTGGTTCACTAGAGGCCTGGTTAGGCTTTTTTAAAATCTGTAGCCCCCTAGGCACTACCTTGTGCTCAAGGCATGCCTCAAAGTGAAACCTCTGCCATTCAAGTCTTTTTAGTATATACATTAAGTTCTCCAGTTCCTTAAAAGTCCCAAGAAAAGCACATATGCCATCAGAGTCAATGGTTTCCACATTTCCCTGTGTTGATAATACAAGCCTAAAAAGGGGGTTAGGCTGGTTACAGACAAGTCTGTGAAAATGATTAGAACCTTCAGGCATGTTATTCATTTGACTAGTCACAACAGCAGCAAATGATGAATAAATCCCTCCAGGATTCGCTTCAAGAGATTCCGCCATGTGCAGTGGGTAGCTTAACAAAAAGAAGAAAGAAGGACTGTGAAGAGCAACCGAAGGTCCGGAGAGGCCCAACACCCTAGAGTATTTCTAAGATTTTCTAGTGATATACAATATTACTGTAATATTATAAGAAGGAATTGGCCTGTCCTTTTATCTGATCATACGGTGAGACAAATAGTGGGCGAGTACCCCTCCTTCACCTATAGGAATAATATGTCTATCAAAAGACTTATGTTATGGACCAAGGCCTCCACCCCATATACCTACAGGGAAAGTTGGTACGCTTCCTTGCCACCATTGTAAGGCATGCTCTTTCATATCCACTGAACTTTGTTTCACACATCCTATTACAGAGTGTATTTTTACACCAGATTTGTGGCGACATGCAGGAGCAGCAGTTTGATATATGTGGCTACCTGCTGCTCCTGTGATAGTTTCTATGTAAGCAAAACCACATGACAACTTAGAGAGAGGGTACTTGAGCACCTAGGCAACATACGTACGTAACAATGCAATATCAAATGCTTTAGCTAATCATGCCTTATTGTTTCCAGGACACAATTCTTTTAAATTCAGAGTTTTACAACTTTTGCATTTCCATATTAGAAGAGGTGATTTTAATAATGTTGTTGAGATACGTGAGCTAAAATGGATTGTTTCTTTGCTTGCATATGAATACCCAGGACTATGCCTAAGGGCGGCAGGACTTAATAGTGGTGTCTCCCTTAAACCACCAGCCCTATTGAGGAGGCGGTGATATGGGTTACATCGCTTTGTTTGCTTTTATCTTTTTTAATTAGTTTTAGTCGATTGGTTGCGCTACGTTTTAAATATCTCTATGTTTTAACATACTTTTGTATTTGGTCTGATGAAGAGGTAACCCCGTGAAAACGCTAACCTTCTTCAATAAAACAGTTTTTTTATACATTCTTGGTGTTAAACAGAAGTTTATCCTGCCTGGACCGTGTTGGTTGACTCAATTATTTTTCTCAGTCTGCATTCAATACTTGTAGCAGGCATGTCTTGTCTGACTAAAATTTGAGAAACACCTCTAGACTCCTTGGAAATAAATGATCGGCAGTGGTTCTCCCTTAACGTTTGAAGTGGATGTCTGCTATGCCTCTTCGAATGTGTCTAAGGTTGGATCCCTGCTGGCCTCCAATATGGTCGCTGCAGAAGAATCCAATAATAAAGCCGGGTAAAACTCCAGGCTATCACAAACTCTGGGGGAGACATATAGCAGAGGCTGAACAGCAGAAGATTCCGGCCTAGATTTCTTGGCCTTCTTCCCAGATGGCTGTCCCTAGAAGCAGGAAGTTCCCTCCATAATATCTTTAGCAAGAAGCTTAAGATGTTGATTCTCAAGATAAAGTGCCAAAGAAGAAAGCCTACTACAAAGTGTCTTGGGAACAAAGACCTGACAGACAGAACAGGACATATGGTCGTGTGAAGTGCCAAGGGCAAAACAGACACTGTTTGTGATGGTCTTTATGGGGAATCTGTCTCCCACACTGGCATTTACCCTTACTGGATAACATGAAACCCCACAAGCAACAATATAGTAAAAGAAAGAAAAGATAACCAAAATCCCAAATAAGGCAGTTATCTGAAACGGCTTAGTGAACCAGCAATGGAACAGGCATTCAGACCAACAATCAAGAGATGGCATTTGAACTGGCGGCAAAGAAGTTCTGAGGATGGTATGTCTGGACATCACCCTAATGACCTCACGCATAAGCAAGGAGCATATGCATAAGGTAAGACATACCTTAAAGCAACCTAAAGGCTTTGGTATACTGGCCAGATGTCGGGCTGCCCTTGGCAGGGGATACTTAGTGTAATGAACAGAGCAAAAGTGAAATGGAAGGACATCATTTGGTGATCTCCTTGGTCAAATCCCTTTGGAAATACATGATGTGCCAAGTAACTAGGCACTTGCAGTGAAAAAAATAGATGAGGCATAAACACACTTCCCAAATATGTCAAATGCATTCTATTCCCTGTTTGGTAGATGGATAGAGGAACTGTATTCTGCAAATTCCTTCTTACTGGCTGCATCCACTAGCTGGAATCTGCAGCAGGGCCGAATGCTGCAGATTCTGGTGAGTGGGGGCTGGTTCTTTTGTGTTCTTGTAAAAAAAAAAGTTGTTCTTCTCGTATTTAAGCCCTAACTTTGATAGGGTTTCTGTCTGTACACACCGAGCAGAGTGGATAAGAGTTGTTGACCGCAGCTGTTAGCTGAGATATACAAGTATCCTGTTTTTTTTCTATTATTTATACAGATTATTGTTTTTAACAATTAATATATAGCACTTTTATTGTCTGCTTTTTAGTCTTCGAGTGTATTTTATTGCTATTAATTAATCTGCACAGGTAACTGATTTGTCTGCAGTTAAAAGCATTCTGAATCTTTATCTGTTTGTGGCTTTCTCTAGTGCTACTGGCTGTAGGCTATTGTGATACTTGGTGGCTTTGCAGCTGCCCGTCCCTACTTTTTTTTTTTTTTTTTTTTGCTGAACCTCCTTGTGTTCTGACTGTGCTTCTCAAATATTTTGGAAATATAGAGTATATTTCAGAGCATTTATTATAACTGTAATTGCCTTAATATTGCTACAACTCAAGTGCTCTAGGTTGCACTGCATCTGAAGTGTTTGTGGGTTTTAGCTGCTTTTCTGTATATATAGACTTCTCTGTTTCTTTAACTAAATAAGCGCTGCAAAGTTGTTTTATTGCATTCCTGCCAGTATTTGAGTTTTTTGCACTTTTAAAGTTTGTTTTTGCTTAGTTTAACTGGTAGGCTACACACACAAGTGCGCTAGCCGAATTCAAGCATTTACTGTGTTCCTGTACCTAATTTCTGCTACTTTGTATGAAAAAAAAAAATTCCTTGTTTCCCACCTTTACTGAACTAGAATAGTCCAATCTTCAGGTATTGCTGATCTGTGGGCTGTGTCATAGTTCCTGTGTTGCCCATATCCTTATTTGGATAGGAGGAAGCTTCTTTGTTCACCAGTGAGAGTGGGGAGCTCTGAGCAGCCTATCTGTCCCTTGGGGAGTGGTTCCAGCCCAGTTCCCTGTAGCTTATTGGCCGTTTTGGGCCATTTCCTATCTCTTTCTAACCCCCTGCTTTAAAGCCAGCTTTAGCGCGCTTTTGCGCTTGTAATTTAAAGTTTGCCCTGTTTGTTGCATTTACCTGTTGAGGCTACACACTGAAGTGCGCTAGCCTGTGTTACATATTTATTGCATTTTTCTGCTGTTTGTTGCAAAAAAGAAAAAAAAAAAGTATCCTAGTTTCCCATCTTTCCTGGCCTAGAGTAGTCCAAATACAGGCTTTGCTGTATTCTCGACTTTTGGAAAGTTCCTGTGTTGCCCATTTCCTTTCTTGGATAAAGGGAGGCTTCTTTGTTCACCAGTGGCAGTGGGGAGCTTGGAGCAGCCTATCTATCCCTGGAGGAGTGTTCCCAGCACAAAAATCTGGTAGTCTATTGGCTGTTTTGGGCCAATTTCTAGCTCTTTCAAGTCCCCCTGTATAAAACCCACTTTGGCGTGGTTTTTGCACTTGTTACTACTCAGCCAAGCTCCTTGTAGTCCTGCAGAGTGGTGCTAGCAGCAGAGAGGCTAAAAGAGTGACTGCTAACCTGATAAAAGTGTTTGTTTTCCTGCTACTACCTAGGCGACTGTCCGATCTAGCTAAACTGTAAGTATTTCTGCTTCCTGAACTGTTGTAAACTGTTTAAAGTTGTTTTTGCACCGGCACTTTTAAAGTTTGTCCTGTTTGTTGCATTTACCTGTTGAGGCTACACACTCAAGTGCGCTAGCCTGTGTTTCATATTTATTGCATTTTCCTGCTGTTTGTTGCAAAAAAGAAAAAAAAAATGTTCCTGGTTTCCCGTCTTTTCTGACCTAGAGTAGTCCAAATACAGGCTTTGCTGTATTCTGGACTTTTGGAAAGTTCCTATGTTGCCCATTTCCTTTCTTGGATAAAGGGAGGCTTCTTTGTTCACCAGTGGCAGTGGGGAGCTTGGACCAGCCTATCTATCCCTGGAAGAGTATTCCCAGCACAAGAATCTGGTAGTCTATTGGCCGTTTTGGGCCAATTTCTAGCTCTTTCAAGTCCACCTGTATAAAACCCGCTTTAGCGCGGCTTTGCACATAGCACATCAGGCAGCGCCGCTTAATTGGGTTTAAACCATTCTCGGCTCCACAAAGTCTGCTCTTTACTTTTTCCCTTAGAACTGATCTAGTTCTCATAATAAACACCCTATTCCCACTCTAAAGCCTAGCACTTGCTCACTAAAGCAATTATATAAGTCAGCACTAAAATATTAAAAGCACTACACCCTCACAAACTCCCCTTGAGTACTTTGTTCCCCATTGGCCCTTTTTTCCAGTTATAAAGGAATTCCCAATACTATTCTAGCATGTCCAAAGGTCAGCTGTTAATCTCCTCTCCGGTCCAGCTGGTGAATCTGGGAATCTTGAGGCAATGTTACAACTGCCTCATGTACAAAGACAACCCTCTCCTCCTCCCAACAAATTCCAACACATGTGAGAGATGCAACCATATAGCCAAACTGGAGGCTAAGCTCTCTCAACTCAGTACTGGCGTAACCAGTCAGGAGGAGAAGGAAACCACACTCACTACAATTCCAGTCTCACATAGACCTACCACGACAGCAAACCAAACACATAAACACACAAAAACAAACTCGGAGGCTCGAAATAAAAATCTGCCTAAGCAGCAGAGACCTCCAAAGCAGGCACCCAAGCAACCGCTACCCCAAAACAAAACACATGCAACACATAGCTCACAAAGCCAGTGCCAACAGTCACAGCCCTTAAGGCTAAACAACACACCTGATACACTTGTAATAGGTGACTCTATCGTCAGGCACACTGACGTCCCGCTCACCAGGCTGAACAAGGAGAAGGTCACAGTGAGCTGCCTGTCGGGCGCTAGGATCCGCCACATAACACAAGCACTCAGGTCACTCCAAGGCAAGTACAAATATGACTCAGTCATTGTCCATGCTGGTGTGAATGACCTGAGACGTACCTCCCTGGACTACATGAAAAGAGACATAGAGGAGCTCTCTGAGCATGTAGCCCAGGCCAGTATGACCCTGACCTTGAGTAGCATCTTACCCTCACCAAGAATGATGCCACAATATGAAGACAAGATGATCAATTTCAACAACTGGCTTCAGTATTGGTGCCATTCAAAGGGGATCCAATGCCTGTCTGCCTGGGATGACATGCTCAACAAGCCATGATGCTTCGCTAGGGACGGCTTGCACCTGTCACCCCTGGGCTTTTGGATATTGGCAAAAGCTCCTGCCAACCCCCTAGTGCCTTTTTTAGGCAAGGCTCAAAAGACAAACCCACCTCCATAGGTATCATAAGGGATAAGAAACTAAGAGTAATGCTACTCAATGCCAGAAGTCGAAACCTCAAGATGCACGCACTCGAAACTCTCCTTAGCATGGAGAACATCGATATCTGTGCAGTAACAGAAACCTGGTTCAAGGCTCCCGAGAGCAACCCAGCACTACCAGGTTTATACCTCATACCATGTTTTTCGGCCCCAAAACTTGGACCGAACCACAAAAGGAGGGGGAGTATCAATATTTGTCAAAGATACCCACACCTCCAGGTTGGTGGCATAGCACGAAGCATCAGAGACTATCCATGTGCAACTAACAGTGGGTAAAACTGCCTTCCAGTTTATAGCCTGCTACAGACCACCCTCCCAAACCCAGGAACCCCACTCGGCCTTCCTGAGAACACTGGAAAATATGAAGGTCTCTCCAAACACCATTATATTGGGTGCCTTCAACTACCCTAACATAGACTGGGAGCATTACTCTAGCTCCAACACCCTAATCCGAAGGTTCCTAGAATTTATAAACTCAAATGCTATGGAACAACTTGTTGCCACTCCCACAAGAGGGGAAAACATACTGGACCTGAACATCACCAACATGGGGACTCTATGCTCCAGACCAGAAGTGTATCCCTCACTGGTAAGATCAGACCATAAACTAATCTCACAAGATATTCACATCCCGACCCCAGCCCCTGCCCAGAAAACCACAGTGAAAAACTTCTCTAAAGCAAATTTCACACTCCTCAAAACCGAGGTGGAATCCTTCAAAGCTCCCGGGCCTGTGGAAAATACGGCCCAGACTGCAGAATCCTTTATAAACGCATTCTATGAACACCTTCAGGAATGCATGGATCATGCGATCCCAAATAAAACCAAGACCCAATCCTCCAAAGTTAGGCATCCTGTCTGGTGACCCCAGCCATAAACAAACTATACAATAGGAGGAGGAAGCTACCACATGATAGAGCAAAATCCCAAAAAGGGAAGGCATCTCTGATCAGTATTAGCAAAAAACTACAGGCACTCATAAAATCGTCTAAGGCCAGCTTCGAGAGAAAAATTGCACAGGACGCCAAGGATAATCACAAGGCTTTCTTTAGTTATGTTAGGAACCTGGGTGGGAATTCCCAGATATGCTCAGAATCTGTCCAAAATGACAAAAAATACACCGAACCCACAGACATTGCCAACATCCTAGCTGACAGGTTCAGCGCAAACGTCTCCCCCCATTCCCCACCAAAAGGGCAAATATCTATCCCAGCAGAGTGCTGCCCCTCTGACATCTCAGATGCTCAGGTAAGAGCCGCCCTCTCCAAAGCAAAAAACACAGCATCAATGGGACCAGACGGTGTCCCGGGCTGCGTCCTACATGGACTCCAAGAAGAACTAAACCCAAACATAAAACTACTGTTCAATCTCAGCCTTACTACAGGATATGTACCCAAGGGGTGGCGTACAGCAACAGTGGCCCCTCTCCACAAAGGTGGTGCCTCAACGGATCCTGGAAACTATCGCCCCATAAGCCTGACTAGCTTGGTCTGCAAAGCTATGGAAAGGATCATCATGGACCTCATAAATAAAGATATTGGGGACTTACAGACACTGGATCCTACCCAGTTCGGCTTTGTTAAGGGCAGATCCTGCTTCTTAAACCTGGTTGATTTCTTTGAAACAGTCACCAAGGCCATTGACGAGGGGAAGGTGGTCCACACAGCCTACCTGGACCTTGCAAAAGCCTTCGATACAATACCCCACTTGGGCATTATAGATAAGCTCACCAGCTTAAATATAAACCCCTATGTCACTAGATGGGTTGCAAACTGGCTCAAGGACAGAACCCACATGGTTAGAATTGCTGGAGCCATGGTCACACTCCAAACCAGTTACAAGTGGCATCCCACAAGGCTCAGTCCTGGGACCTCTCTTGTTCGGTATATATTTCTCGGAGGTACAGGCTAACACGGAAGGACTGTGGCTGACCAAGTTCGCAGATGACTGCAAACTGGGCGCCATAATCGACTCTCCAGCCGACACAAGCATTCTACAAAAGGGCTGCATAGAAACAGACAACTGGTGCCAGAGCCATGGCCTCAAGCTAAACGCCAAAACGTGTATAGTCATCTCCTTTGGCAAAAACAAAGTGCCCACAAATTACCACATAGGTGGTAATCCATTAAGTACGGAAGAAGTAATTAGGGACCTGGGGACCCAAGTTGATCGCAATCTCTCATTTGACAACCACGTGGCCAAAGTGGTTAGAAAAACATTTTATATAGCCCACCTAATCATGAAGGGATTCACATCTAGATCAGGGGAGGTCATCGTGCCTCTTTACTCATCCCTCATCAGGCCCATAATTGAGTACAATGCCCCTTTTGGGATGTACCTTACCAGACACCTGCAGCAACTGGAAAGACCCCAAAAGTACCTCACCAAGAGGATCAAAGGGCTCAAACAGATGCCATATGCTGCCCGGTTGAAGAAACTCCAGCTCTACTCAGTGGCATACCGCCTGCTCAGGGGCGATCTGTGCCTGATGTATAAAGCCATGTCCAACCCGGAATTAATGGACATGCTGCACCTCAGAAAATCCAAATCCCATCGAGCTACGCGCTCGAGAGACTTCATCCTCAGCACTGAAATAAATAGGACATGCTGGAGGGACAGATTCATAACCCAGAGGCTCCCTTCACTCTGGAATAAAATCCCAGTACAGGTTAGGCAGAGTCCCTCATTTACTCTCTTCAAGAGGAATCGTGATGAGTGGATGGGAGATAGTAGGTTTACCCCGGGTATCACTTCTGTGACACTGTTAGACAGAGGCACATTATACTAACCTCGAAAAAGGGCATAGCAAAATTCATTTAAAATGGGTGGCGAAAGCCAAACACACTCTGGCTAGGCTTATAAATGCCCCAGGGCAGATAGCCTAGTATGAACCTATGAACCTATGGAGATGGTCTTTTGGAGCAACTAGGAATTTGTCTGTTTTTTTGGGAATGGGCTCTGCTGTGTCCAGCTCCTTTCAAACTCATATAGAGATAAGATCCATCATCACATCGGCCAAGGAGGACTACCCAAGAAGTAGACAGGCCAGAAAGTACAGTTATGTACACTTACTATAAATTTACAAGTTCGAGTGTATTCACTGTTGCAGTCATCACACTTGGGTTATTTGCCTGCAGGTAGCCCTCAGTCAGCCCAAATACCAGAGACTTAGCCGTTCTGTGTCGGATGCTGTCACTCCAGGACTGACATCAGGCTGTCAAGGGTATAAAAACAGGCAGCCGACGCCATTACATCAGTTTTTCTTGCCCCAAATGTCAGAAGCCCCCAAATATGGAGCTAGGTTATGGTGGGGAAAACACCACCAGTAAAAAGTAAATACTAAAACCAATACCCCATAGGAGAGAGAGAGACTGAAAACCAGGGGGCTGGAGGGAGGGAAACCAGGACTGCAACAGTGAATACACTTGAGCATCTACATTTATGGTAAGTGTACACAACTGTACTATGTTCATTGTGTTTCACTGTTGCAGTCATCACACTTAGGTGGATTCCCAAAGCTGAAGAAGGGTGGAGGCAGTCAAGAAGAGTTACAGCTGGCTAGTATGCCTTGCAGGACTGATGTAGCAAATCCTGCCCTGGACTTGGAAAAGACAGGCAGGTAGTAATGCTTAGTGAAGGTGTGTACAGAACTTCAGGTAGCAGTCTCCAGGCTATCCGTAGATGTTGCCCTAGTGGAATGTGTTCTGACCCCCTGAGGGGTTGGTTTCCCATGGTGCTTGTAGCAGAAATGGATGCAGTGTGCTATCCATTTGGAAATGGTTTGTTTTGAAATGGCCTTGCCCTCTGCCCCTGTTGCAAAGCTAACTAGTAACTGGTCAGATTTTCTGAAGGGCTTAATTCTATCAAGGCAGAATCTGAGCTGTTTGTGCATGTCAGAGGAGTGCAGGATTCTTTCCCCTTTATTTTGAGGATTAGGGAAGAACGTTGGCAAATGGATGGATTGACTGAAAGCCATACTGGACACCTCTTTTGGCATAAAGGAAGAGTTAGTCCTGAGGGAAATGAAGGATTCCACAGCCATCAGTGCTTGTAGCTCAGAC
This sequence comes from Protopterus annectens, assembly GCF_019279795.1. Classification (NCBI taxonomy): domain Eukaryota; kingdom Metazoa; phylum Chordata; order Ceratodontiformes; family Protopteridae; genus Protopterus; species Protopterus annectens. The sequence goes on from NC_056743.1 coordinate 815,505,061, forward strand.
ACTCTTCGAGCTGAAGTGATGGCTAGAAGCAAAGCTGTTTTCCAAGAGAGGAATTTTAACTCTGCTGATGCAGCAGGTTCAGAAGGGGGAAGCGTGAGCTTTTCCAGTACAAAGTTAAGGTCCCAAGCAGGGGTGGGTGCTCTCCTTGGTGGCCTTAAGTTGTTTGTCCCTCTCAGGAACTGTTTGATAATACGGTGTGAGAAGAGAGGTGGCTCAGTGTTGTAATGAGCAGAAATGGCTGAGGCATGTATCTTAATGGAGGAGAAGGACAGGCCTTAGTGGAGTAGATCTGCTAGGTAATCCAGGATAAGAGGCAGCTAGGGCAGTGTACTGTCCTCTCCCTTAGATTGAATCCATGAGCAGAACCTTTTCCACTTATCAGCATATGATTTTCTTGTTCGGGGTCTTCTGGTTTCAAGAATGACGTCCAACACCCGTTTGCTTAAGGTCGCTGGGGTAGAATTCAAGGAAGTGAACAAACATAAATCACTAGTCAACCACAAAGGTTGAAGGTGCTATGCTCCAATTGCCACTCGTGTGGGTCTAGGAGATTTCTGCTTACGTCGTCTGCCAGTAGGTTTTGTTTGCCTGGCAGGAATTGAGACTGCAGATGGACTTGAGTGTCCAAGGTCATGTTCAACAGAGCCATGGCTTGGCCATACAGTGGGTAGGAATGGGTTCCCCCCTGCTTGTTGATGTACCACATAACTGTGGTGTTGGCTGTTTTTGTTAGCAGTTGTCCTGGAAAGATTAGGGATCTGAAAGCTGTCAGGGCATTCTGCACAGCTAGCATCTCTCTTTTGGTTGATGTTCAGATGAATTTGACTTGGGCTCCAGTGGACCTGATACATGTTCCGTCCATGTGTGCCCCCCAGGCATAGGGTCTGGGCAGCTTGGGGTTGAATAAATGTCAGTCCCTTGTGGTGGTTGCATACTTCTGCCCACCAGAGGAATGCTATCCTTAGACAGGGTACGACAGGAATGACTGTTTCCAGGTCCTGAGAATGTTGGCACGAAAGACTTTTTAAGTACCATTGGAGTTTCCTCATATACAGTCTTGCATATGGAATCAGCAGTATACATGAGGCCATGAACCCAAGGGCTTGCAGTATTTTTCTTGCAGACAGCTGGGTTCTGGTGGCCATTTGTTTGTAGTCATCTGTCAGATAGACTTGTTCTTCTGGTGAGAAATGCCATCTGGGAAGTTGTGTCCAAGCATGCTCCCAGGAATACAATCTTTTGACTGGGTACCAGTTTTGATTTCTTTTCGTTGATGGTGTACCACCCCAAGGAAGTGAGAAGGTTTTTCACAAATGTCAGGTGCTGCAGCAGCAATTCCTGACTGTCTGCCTGAATCAGGCAGTTGTCCAAGTACCGATAAATTTGGATATTTCTCTGCCTGCAGTATGCAATGGCTGGAGCCAGGCATTTTGTGAATACTCTGGGTGCAGTAGATAAGCCAAAAGGAAGTGCAGAGAACTGATAATGCAAAGACCTTGCCCTGAAACATAGATACTTCCTGCATGATTCCCTTATGGGGATATGCAGATAGGCTTCTTTTAAGTCTAGGGTGACTAACCAGGCATCCTTGGCTAGCACAGGAAGAAGCTGTTGCAGGGTAAGCATTTTGAATTATGGTACACCAGGAAGGTGTTAAGAATGGAAAGATCCAGTATTGGGTGCCAACAGCCCTCTTTCCTGGATACCAGGAAGAGTCTGGAGTAGAATCCTTGACCACTCTGTTCTACTGGAACCGGCTGAGTAGCTCTGATATTCAGCAGGGAGAGTACTTGGTTTTGAGCCTCTGCCCACTGGTTTGGATGAAGGTCTGGAAACACGCTTGGGGTTGGCAGTGAATGGAAATAAAATTTGTACCCCTGGGATACAATGTTGAGGACCCACTGGTCCTGAGTCATGGACATCCAGTTTTTTGCATGAAGGGCAAGTTTTCCTCCTAGGGGCACAAACAATTGGTCAGGGCTGGGGAGTGGAGTAAAGAAGTAATTGTGAGCTTTTTCCATAAGGAGGTGGCTTACCACTCCCTGCTTTAAGGGTGAAGGCACTCCATTGCCTAGATTTCTGTAAACCCTGAGACTGTAGTCTGGGTGGTCTGTTTCCCCTGGGTCTGGTTTGAGAAGGCCTGGAGGGGGCTGGAAAGGACCAGTATATGGAAGGGCAATGCCTATTGAATCTAGGGGGTTGCACTTGTAAGAATTCTATAACATTCTGCATAGACTTAGCTTTTTCTTCTATCTTCTTAAGAAACTCTTCTGCTTTGGTGCCAAACAAACAGTCCTTATTCAAAGGGGCGTCTAGTAACTTTGATTTGACATGGTCTGGCAAGGTCTGCTTCTTCACCCAAGCATGTCTTCTCAGTACAGAGCCAGTGACAGCTGCCCAGTAAGATGCTTCTAGTGTGTCAAAGCCACACTGCAAAGTATGCTTGCTGACTTGGCTTGCAGACTGCATAAGCTCCTGCAATTCTTTATTTTCTGCACAGTCTGAAAATGCAGCCACTTTTTGATTAATAAGTTCCATAATATGTTGCTGGTACTTCAGTATGTGAAACTGACAATTCAATGCCCTAATAGCAAGAGTTACAGAGGTATATACCTTCTTATCCAGTCTGTCCAAAGCTCTGGAATCCCTGGCCGAAGGGGTGGGGTTCTTCGCTGTAGTAGCCTTGATACCTTTAGGCCCCTGGGAAATGATCTCTGGGACAGCAGCAGGATTTCTGAAAAGAAATTTGTGAGTGTCAGGTACTCTGTAGTACCTGTTTGGTTTCCTAGGGGCAGGAGATAAAGTGTCAAGAGTAAGACTGGACTCCATAAAAACATCATCCACAACATCCAGGACAGGTGGTATTGCTAAGGGGCTGTGTTGAGGCAACTCTAGAAATTCTCTGAGTCTCTTTTTGGACTGAGGATAGTCTTGGCATTCCTAGTGGAAATGCTCTCATAAGGTATGCAAGGTTTCACCAAAAGAAAAATCCTTTGGTGGGAAGGCAGAGGGAATGGATTCCTCTGCATCTGAATCCTCATAAGCATATGAGGGTATGTCTTCACAATCAGAAATTTCAGAGTCATCGGATTCCTGGTCTGTATAAGCTGAAGGGGAATGGACTCTGTCTCTTAGCAGGGGAAGGCTGACTTCCCCTCATCAGTGTAATAAGTTCTTCATTCATTCTAAGCATTTTTTTTTCGGCATGGGAACAGGTGCATGCGCTTTGGTTATCAGTTTTCTACGCATAATGCAGATTCTAGGCCTAAGAAACTCGGTAGTTTTGGTTAAAAAAGTTGTCAGTTTGAGTCGAACATCGGTTGAGCAAATAACTGCCTCAGAAGCCGGTGCATGCTCAGCAACTCTGGACGCATCCAAGGTAGAGACAGCCGCAGGTTCCATAGTCGAAGAAGAGTCTCGTGGCATACTGGACTTCGAATGAGTCTCAGTAGAGGCCTGAAAATCCATTGAAGTGGGCATCATGGGCTGCGAAAGCACCTCACTGAGTACCGGTGGACTAGCAACTAGCTTAACGGAAGCGTTGTCAGCAGTTTTGGACCTATGTGATCTGTCTCTGGCTTTATCTTTACATTGTTTTGGAATATCGGTAGTCGGATGGCTTACAGAAGCCATTTCAGAATACGGAGATCAAGAGCGCAAGTATATATATATAGATATATATATATATATATATATATAGATATATATATATATATATATATTTATATAAAGATAGCCTGACGATGAATGGTTCTGGTGTTAAATAAGGCACAAAACCGACAAGGGACGTCGTGGTCTGGGCCTAAACAGGTGACGCAGTAAAAATGAAAATCTCTGTGAGGTATTTGCTTTCCACAGGCAAGACAATTGTTAACTTTTTCTGACATTGGTTAGAGCAAGAAAAAAGGATCCCCATTGGGGTACTTAGTTTTAGAAAACTTCAGGCTATTAGGAGTGGCCCACAGGATTATTAAATTCTTAAAACGAAAATTCAGGTAGTGGCCGACCGACACTTGCTAACTGCTTCTGCTTCGGTCGGGCTCCTTGGCAAGAAAGACTGATGCAATGGCATTGGCTGTCTGTTTTTATACCTCTGACGACCTGACAGTCCTGGAGTGACAGCATCCAGTGCAGAAATACTAAGTCTCTGGTATTCGGGCCGACTGAGGGCTACCTGCAGGCAGATAACCCAAGTGGGACGACTGCAACAGTGAAACACTTAGAACATCAAAAGGTCTCAAGGAAAACTGACTTTTCTGGGGAAGGCACTTGGGAAGACCTACTCCTTTCTGTCTGAGAAGTTCAGGAATTTCTCTGAATGAGATGTCCTCAAGATGACATCTGGGAGAACCTCCTTCAAAGTCAGTGTCAGTGGTAGGGGATTCCTCAATAGAATCCAAGTGCCTCCTTTAACATTTTGTTTCCTGTGTACCTCTTCTGTGGGCTGTTCAGGGGAGGACTCAAGATGACACAGTCTCTCCTAGAAGGACTGGGCTCAAGGCTTCTGGAACCTGGTTGTCAAAGGTTTCAAACTTTTTCTATTCCAATGAGGCCCTAAGATTTCTAGCCTTAATTGGTAAAGTCATTATTAGAAGGTAGTGCAGTGCTTACAGGAAGACAGGTAGTGCACTTTCCCTTAACAAAAAGGTGCTGTGAATGAGTGTCTTCGAGTGAAATTTGTCTTACATACACTTGTTAAATCACTTTTTCTAAGAAAGTCCTAGATTACTACATCTTAGACCTTCTAGACCAATAACTGTGATTTTTAAAAGCCAAAACAGATACTCAAGCCACAAACAAAGTCTAATAAAAATATAAAAATCTTCCCAACTTGGCACTTGCTCTCTGTCACCTGGAATGGACCCAAAGAAAAATGAAATCATAACTGAATGTGTCCAGTGGCAAAAACAAGCTGAGTTGAGGAGACAGACCCCCCCCCCTCTACCTACTTATAAGGTGTATGTCAGACTAAGGGCTGGGAAGGAGTTTACCTCTCAGGGAATGTCTGTAAAAGCTGTGGAAGTTATACAAAAAGGCATACATATGTCTTCAGTTTTACAATGCAGCAATGATCCCTGTGACTATCATCTACAGATTTCTCTTAAAAGTGATTAAAGAAACATGAGCTGCGCATATCCTAGTTCATTACGGCCTTCTACTATATTTTTACATTTAGTGAGCAAAACCTAATGACAATCCCAGTGATCCCAGTACAACCAACACAGTTATGCAGATGAGGTGATTATTAAGCACTAAATATTAGTAAATAATTGTGGCCAGGGCAGTATGGAAGACTGCTAGATAAACAGCCATAGCTGACCCATTTACCACAGAAAGAGTTGCCCTTGACAAAACTGTGACAGAAAGGAAAGGTATTAACAAAATGGAAACAGAGTACTTGTGGAAAATGATTATTCACTGCACACCAGACAGAAGAGAAACAATTTTATCCCAGCAACCAGGGAATGTCAACAAGCAGGTGCGATATTCAAGCCGCCGTATCCATCTGTTTTCAGAATATTTTTTTCCTGAATGACCAAAGACATCTTCAGATGCAGAACAGGCTAAGGAAGAAATAAAAAATTTAGGCAACAAAGGGTACGACTTCAAGCAAAAAAAAGGGGCTATGCTTCTCCATCTCCTGAACATAACAAAAGACATAGACAGACATTGTCAGTGAAACCTTTTCCATTGTTCCAAAGAAAAATATCTGAGTGACAGAGAAAAGGAAGCAGACTAGAAGAATCAGGATTACTTTGGATTTGAATCAGAGATTAATGTTGGGATTTGGAGATAACCAGCAAGAGGATCAACAACATTTTGAAATTACAAAACAAATAGGCGACTGAAAAGCATCACTCCCCATTACATATATTACTAGACATGAACTGTAACTTTTCAAGAAAAAAAAATCTTAGAAAGATGAAAATTTTGCTGATTGTGTTGACCAGTGGGTGAACTGTAAAGCATATATTGCATTTTATGTCATTAATGTATAAGCCACTGAAGGGACTGAAAAAGTGAAGTAAAACAGTATAAAGATGTTATGACATAAATTAACATTATATTGTACAGCAGTTTTGTATAGGGGGAATTTCTGTGTATTTTATACGGTGGGGGAGTCTAATCAGCACATTCTTTACATGTAAAAGATATTAAAGCAAGAAAGTAGTTTTCTTTGTTGTAATGTATACAGGCTTTTCACGGTCATAGGGTGAAAGAGATTGGAAGTTAATATAACGTTGTGATCTTGAGGAAAGGGGATTTGTAAGTGTACTGATCACATTACAAGTAGAATTAAGACAATTTCCCCTGTTTTACAGGTGAACATTCTAGATTAAATATCCTTGGTTTAAGCTACAGACAAGTTTTTTTAAGTAAATAGGTTTGAAAAATCAAACTAAATGATAAAAGGCAAGGAAAGTGGTAGTTTCCATGTATTTGTCAAGTCGTTAGCTATTTTCCATTAGCAAATGTTCTAAGTGGGAGACGATAAGTTTATAAGTGCAAGAAATTAAACATAAGTCTGTATAGTATATTCTGAGTGAAATTTACAATTATTATTTTATGCATCTGAACACTCCATATTTTGTACCTTTCTCTAAGAACAGTGTAATTAACATTTAGATGCAAGTGCAAACAATTGGGTGAAAAATAAAAGAAGGCCGACATTGTGGAAAGTGAATAAGATATACAGGCAGTTGCTTCCCCAGCAGCCTTAATAATTTAAGGCATTTAATGAAAAAGAGCACAGTTTAGATAACTTATTTAAAGGTAGCCAGTGCAATTTTTCACAGAGCTAAACGTTAATGTTTACTGAAAGCACACAGACATTTTTCACATCTGAGAGGGAAATACAGATAAGAAGAGACAGCAATCAGTGGAACACATGCTCAAGCATGCTCTTTAGTATGGGTAACCTAAACTTTAGAATAGGCAATGTCCAGAGTGCAGGTGGCAATTTGGGGCAATTATTCCAATCTGGAGGGGTAAATTTCATTTTTTGAAAATGTGCATAGTTTTGTGTGCTTGTTAAAAGTTAAAAGGGAAGGGAAGATTTTGAAAACCTATTTAGTTTCTTGCCTGTTTGTTGAGGTAAAAATTTCTGAAAAAATGTGGCACAGGTTCAAATGGTGGCAATAAGAAGCAATGACTTATGAGTTCAGCCTGCCAAACATTAGTGAGTGTGTAAAGGAAAAGTTTAAAATATACATTCAAAACAACTATTATGAATAACAGGTGGGAGTAACAGCCTTCTATCACAATGGCTAATCTGCCTATCTTATCATGGAATGCAAATGGCCTTGCAAGGTACAGACAAAAGAAGAGGAGACCACTGAATTTTATCAAGAAATTTAGGGTGCAAATAGCAATGCTGGAGGAGACTGGTGAAATACAATGTTGGCATACATTTATATCCACCTAAACATACTATTATGATGCTTAGGTTGTGAACTGGAACTTGACTTGCAATAGTGAGTTGTATCAGTGGATCTAGAAGGGAAAATATAGCAAGACAGTGTAGATTTCTTAAGAAATGTAATACCTGGAACAGAATATGTGAATTCAGTAGTACAAACCCAAACACAATGTATATATTATTCTTCAAGGTAAACTAAATGGGTTAGGCCAGACAGAAATTATATTTCACAACAGTATATGTATTAAATTCAAAGCATTAACACACATCCAAACTATTTCGGATAATATACCATTAAAAACTAAGAAAGATGCAAAGTAATGAAGAAAAACAGACACTGACACTTTGCCACTTAACTGTTAAAGAGAGAGGAATTCATGAAATGGGTACTGTAACTGATTCAAGAGTTACAAAGGAAGATAAAACTTTCTTAAGAAGGGATAACTAGTGAGTGGGATAAAATGAAATAGAAATAAAACAGAAGGATATATGGAAAAAGTAGCATGAATTATTTAGAGGGGTTGATAAAGGTAAAATTCTGCAAGTTTTCTCTATCCATCCATAACCTGCTTTCCCTCATTTCTGCATATGGGTGGGGTGTCACATCAACTGTGCCAATCATTTACAGTCAGTGTTTGCACTGCCAGGTGGCTAGGACTGCTTTTCTTCTTCCATACCACACACACAGGCACTCACACCTACAGCCAATTTAGAGTAACCAATCTACCCACTGCATGTATTTGGAATCCATATATCCATCCATCCTCAACTCCTTTTCCCATTTTTCACATGGGGTCGGGGTGTCACTTCATCAGTGAGTACCATCTCGTGACAAGAAAATGTGAGAGGGAAAATGAAGCATACACAGAAAACCTATGTGAACACAGGGAGGACATGCACACTCCATATGAAAGGCACTCCAGCTGGGAATCAAACTGGGAAACCTCTTCCTGTAAGACAACCACATTAACCACTGCCTCACTGTGTTGACCTAGATGTGGTTATGGATAGTTTAGAAAGACTGGTGAAAATAAGCTATTTTTGTCGAGAACAATAAACATTAGCATGACACCTTAGGCAGCAGAAGGTAGAAAAGGTTGCCCCCAAACTTAGGAGCCTTTGCCAAGAAAAATAACTAGACATCCTACAGAAATATTGTTTACATTTAGGAAATTTTATGAAAATTTGTGTAAAGCAGAGAAATGTTAAAAACAAGAAAAAGCACAAGTGGAAATATTCTTAGAAGACTTAATTATGTCAATTTTAGAGGAAGATGAGACTCTGCAATTAATAGCTAATACATGAAGATATGAGATTAAAATGGTGACATATAATCAATCAACAGGGAAATCTACAGGAACATATGTTATTCTTATGGAGGTTTGGAAGTTAGGGAGGGAAAAAAGTGCTAAAGATCTGGAACGTTTTGTTTAACAGTATTTTCAAAGATGGGGATGTGCTGGCATCTTGGAAGACAGGTGTGGTGGCTGTATTAACAAAAGAGAACCAAGAGTCTTCATACTCAGCTTCATATAGAATAATTTCAATTTTAAATGATGACTATAAAGTTTAAACACTAATACCTAGGAGAATGGCAAATGTGTCAGCAAAATTGATGCATATAGAACAAAGTGATTTTGAGGAGGAGAGGCAAACATTTGACAACATTAACAAAACAATGATAATTCATACAAAACATACAAAAAACAGAATGTAAGACGATGCCACAGTTATTAGTGAGTTTTGATAGAATCAGCTGAGACATGCGTAGGGCCATGGAATCATCTACATCTATGCATAGTACGATTTTGGATGCAGGTCTTTAGTGGGGTGAGAATAACAACCATACAGAACAATGTATCCATAAAGCAGCAGAAAGTATTCTAAGAAGTAAGCCAACATGGGAATGGTGAAAGAACATTTTACCAACAGGGATAACTGAAAGCAACAGCACAGAAATGGCATAAGATAACTAGAATTTGCTGGAGAAAAATGGCAAAGGAACTAAGGTATTCGGAGCAAATAACTAGAGGTGCAAAATTAATAGTTGGATGAGGCCAAGCAGAAGTTTGAACAGCAGGTTAGAGACTGCCTTCCATTCCAGGGACTTATTACAGAACACAGACTAAGAGTAAGAGATGCAGGAGTGAAATAAACAGCTATGGTAGAGTTTCAGTTGAGTTTAGAACAGAAGCAACTGTTGAAAAGGGATAATTAGTAGGACATACAATATATTACATAATAACTATAAGAATCAAAATGGGACCTCTCCTGTTTGGAATATACTTTTGAAGTCAAGGCAAGTGTAGAGGGTCTTTGATGACGGCTGCAAGCTGGGTAAAATCATCGAAACCCCCACAGATGTAGATATCCTCCCGCGGGGGTGGGGGTGGGGGGGTGGTGGTCTGACACAGACAAATAGCTGGTGCCAGAAGCATGGCCTAAAACACAACAGCAAAAATGCATAATTATACCCTTTGGGAAGATGACGACTCCTACAAATTACAACACAGATAACACTCCTCTAAGATCAGATCCAGTGGTAATGGACTTAGGAACTCAGATTGAAACTAACCTGAACTTTGATCACTACGTGTCCATGGCAGTGAGAAATCTTTCTATGTGTTGCAACGTATAAGTAAGGGCATGGCATCAAGATCTGAGAAGATCATAGTCCCAATATACTCAGCCCTCATTTGCAACAGCGGTCACAAAAGTTCTTCACTAAAAGAATACAGATGTAAATAACATGTCCATGTGGACTGATTTAAAGCCCTGTCCCTGTACTCATTCTCTTACAGACTACTGAAAGGTGATTTATGGCTAACCTACAAGGCATTCTTCGATCCAGCTCTGATGGATCTGCTTAACATTCGCAAAACAAACTGCACTACAATTACCCAATCTAATTATCAAAACCTTGTTTGTCACGTAAAACATGTTGGAAGGGCAAGTATGTGTCTCAGTGATTACCCCTTCTCTGGAACAGACTTCCCATTCATATGAAATATAGCTCTTCCCTTAGCCTATTCAAATGCAGTTTGGACTAATGTATGGGAAATGGCAAATTCATCTCTGACTTGTCACCTTGCCCTTTATGGACTGGGACAGTTTATAGATGCCCTAAAGCGCAAGAATATACCAAAGCTATTCTAGCCCATAAGCATTGCAACTAGGGAAAATTGGGGTATGAACAGCTAGGTTTAAAAAGACTCCAGGGCCATTAGCCTAGTAACCTCCTATGATCCCATGATCCTACAAGACAAGGGTAGAAAAGAATGGGAGGAGACATTGGAAAGGCAATTTTTCCAGGGAACAACAGAAAGCGATCTGTACGGCACCCAACTATGCAACAAAGTCTATAAGGTTTAGGATGTTTCCTTGAAAGAGTTTGCTTAGATACTGTTATACCCCAAGCAAACTTCAGATAATTTTTCCTATAAGTAAACAAATGCTGGAGGTGTGATGGTAAAGACAGAGTTAACTGTGAACATTTGTTCTGGGAATGTAACACACCGTCAGATTTTAGAAATTTTCTAGACAGTTTTGCCAGAAATGTTAGGAAAGTAAATCATAGCTAAGGAAATTATTATTTTGAGCAGGGACAGGCTCTGAACTGCAAAGATATGGTGAGGCCTTACTAAGTTTAATGCTACTGGGTACCAAAAAGCAATTAATAGAAAATGTAAATCAAAATCTAATCCAACTGTCCAACTGCTAATTAAAGACTGATTACTGTAAAGGACATAAGAGAACTGGAAAAGATCCTTAGCAAAACCAAGGAGCAAATTACACAGAAATACATGGCATCTATGGGAACAATACATGCAGAATGATGTTCAGAAGGAACAGCTGGGTTTAATGAAAGGAGGGAAATGAGCAATTTATGAAATTCTGAAGTGGATAGTAACTGTTAAGGGTATATGTATACTGCTGGTTTGTTTTCTTTTATATCAATATACATTGTACCTGTGTCATTGCTTTAGTTGAGATTTAATAAAGATCTATATAAAAAATAAACAAACCAGTTAGATCTAAACACATCTTTTTCACTCAGTAGGTTGCTTATTAACAAGGAAAAGACAATGAATGGCTCCACACAGGGAAATGACAAAGCTGTGTGCCCAGAGTATGGCTGTAAACAAGACGGTAAATGGGTGTAGGAGCATATTAAACAAATGTTCATCGTGTTTCACTGTTGCAGTCATTACACTTGGGTTGAATCCCAAAGCTGAAGTTGGGCGGCTGGGTGTTAAATAGGAATAGGAGTGGCTATGAGGCCCTGCAAAACTGCAGTGGCAAAGCCTGCTCTGTATTTAGAGTAAAGAGGTAAGTGATAGTGCTTGGAAAAAGTGTGCACTGAACTCCATGTTGCAGCCTCCAAAATTTCCTTGGTTGGTACTCCTCTGAGAAAGGCTGCTGATGTGGCTGCTGCCCTGATGGAATGAGGCCTAATATTCTTAGGCACTGATTTGCCATGTTGTGCATAGCAGAAACAAATGCAGTGTCCTATCCATTTTGAAATAGTCTGCTTTGAAATAGCCTTTCCTTGTGATCCTGCAGCGTATGCCACAAAAAGTTGCTCAGTTTTTCTGAAAGCTTTTGTTTTGTCCAAAAAGAAGCGTAGCTGTCTGTGTATGTCCAAAGAGTGCAGAAGTCTCTCCCCTTTATTCCTGGGATTTGGATAAAAGGTTGGCAAATGAATGGTTTGGTTAAGAGTCACGCTGGATACTACCTTTGGTATAAATGTTGGGTTTGTCCTGAGAGAAACCCTGTCTGGATGAAAAATGATAAAAGGTTCCACTGCCATTAATGCCTGTAACTCTGAGACTCTTCTTGCTGAAGTTATTGCTAGGAGCAGAGCAGTTTTCCATGCTAAGAATTTTATCTCAGCTGTATTGGCTGGCTCAAAAGGAGGCAGTGTGAGCTTTTCCAAGACAAAGTTGCGGTCCCATGTTGGAATAGGTGCTCTCCTTGGGGGTCTTATGTTTTTTGCCCTTCTGAGGTACTGTCTTAGTAGTGGATGAGAGAAAATAGGAGGTTCTGTATTGTAATGAGCTGAAATGGCAGAATCATGGATCTTTATTGATGAGAAGGATAAGCCTTTGTCCAGCATCTCAGTTAGGTATTGCAAAATCTGAGGAATATTAGGAACAAGCGGTTCAAGTCCTTGTGCCTGGTTCCAAGCACAGAATCTCTTCCATTTTTCTGCATAAGATTTCCTGGTGCTGGGCCTCCTGGCTTCCAAAAATACATCCATAAATGCTTTAGAGAGAGATGTGTTCTTAGTGGCTATATTATTCGCCATGCAGCCAGATTTAAGGTTCTGAGTTGGCTGTGCAGGATCTGATTGTTTTCTTGGGTCAGCAAATGAGGGATTTGAGGTAAAGTCCAGGCTGGCCCTTGAGACAGGGTCTTTAGGATTGGGTACCAGTGCTGGAGTGGCCAGTCTGGGGCAATCAGAATCATTTTTGGTTTCTCTTGTCTGACTTTTAGGAGTACCTTGGGCAGCAGTGGCAGTGGTGGATAGGCATAAACTGTTAGGCTTTTCCAGCTGAATGATAGAGCATCCACCTTCCATGCTTGTGAGTGATAAAGTCCTTGTGCAGAATCTCTGTAGTTGGCAGTTGTAAGGGGAGGCAAATAGATCCATGTCTGGGCATCCCCATTTCTTTGTTGTCATGCTGAAGACTTGTGGATCTAGTTTCCACTTGTGAGGGTCCATGAGGTTTCTGCTTAGTTCGTCTGCCAGAGTATTTTTCTTTCCTGGCAGGAATTGTGCCTGCAGATGAACTTGATAGGCCAGTGCTGTGTTCCACAAAGTCATGGCTTGCCTGCAGAGGCGGTAGGAATGTGTGCCCCCTTGCTTGTTTATGTACCACATGAATGTAGTATTGTCCATCTTTAGTAATAGTTGTCCTGGAAGTAGTAGATCCATAAAGGCTGTCAGGGCATTCTGTACAGCTAGCATTTCTTTTTGATTGATATGAAGATGCATTTGGTCTGTGGGCCACGCGCTCTGTATACATTTTCCCACCATGTGTGCTCCCCAGGCATAATCTGATGCACCTGTTGTTAGTGTCTGCCTGGTTGTGGGTAGAGTGAAAGGCTGCCCCATGTTGCAGTGACAGGCCAGTGCCCACCATCGAAACTCTTGTTGCAGGCAGGGAATGAGAGTAATTACTGTTTCTAGGCTGTGGCAATGTTGAGTCCAAACACTTTTTAGATACTATTGTAGTTTCCTCATATACAGTCTTGCATATGGAATTAGCAGGATGCAGGGTGCCATGAAACCCAAAGCCTGCAGAATTTTTCTTGCAGGTAACTGGGTCTTTGTTGCCATCATCTGAAAGTAATGAGTCAGTTACCTTTGTTTGTCTGGCGTGAGATAAGCCATCTGGGCAGTTGTATTTAAGCTTGCACCCAGGAATATTATCTCTTGAGAGGGCACTAGTTTTGATTTCTTTTCATTTACTGTGTACCCTAGGCAAGTTAGTAATCTTTTTACAAACGCCAGATGCTTTAGTAGTATGTCCTTGTTGTCTGCTTGAATAAGGCAGTCGTCCAAGTAAGGATATATCTGTATTCCTCTATGTCTGCAAAATGCAATCACTGCTGCCAGGCATTTTGTGAAGACCCTGGGCGCAGTAGATAAGCCAAAGGGCAGTGCAGAGAATTAGTAATGCATTGAGCCAGCTACGAATCTGAGGTATCTTCTGCAAGATTGTCTGATTGGGACATGCAGATATGCCTCTTTCAGGTCCAAAGTAACTAGCCAAGCCTTTTTGCCCAGTATGGGTAGAAGTTGCTGCAGTGTCAACATTTTGAACTTTGGAACATCCAGGAAAGTATTTAGAGTAGACAGGTCCAGTATTGGTCTCCAAGCTTTGTCCTTTCTGGGTACCAAGAAAGGTCTTGAATAAAATCCTTGTCCCTGCTCTTGCTGTGGTACTTTTTGAATAGCCCTCATGTCCATAAGAGCAGAAACTTGTTTTTGTGCCTCTGTCCATTGGTTGTGTAGCAGGTCTGGCATACCTTTTGGCCTTGGCAGGGTGTGAAAGTGGAACCTGTAACCCTGGGAAACAATATTCAGTACCCATTTGTCTTGGGTAATTATGTGCCAATTTTGTGAGAAAAGTGCTAGTTTTCCCCCCTAAGGGTGCTGCCAAAAGGTAAGTGCTACGCATAGGTAGAGGGAAGCCATTGGGACCATTTCCTATAGGGTTGTGATTTGTCTTCTCTGCCTTTGGGGGCTGAGTTACCCCATTGCTTGGGTCTGTATGTGTCTTGTGGCTGAGATCTGCCTCTTGGGCGTCTGTATCTGCCTCTTTGTGGCCTGTCTGACACTGGAAAGGACCAATTTTTTGAAGGCCAGTTCCTGCTAAATCTGGGTGGCTGAACCTGTAAGAAACCCTTTACTGTCTGCATTGATTTTGCTTTATCCTCCATTTTCTTTAACACCTCTTCTGTCTTAACACCAAACAAAGTATCATGCTGTAATGGAGCATCCAACAATTTTGCTTTAACATGATCAGGTAAACTTTGTTCTTTTAACCAAGCATGCCTTCGAATGACAGAACCTGTAACTGCGGCTCTGCAAGAAGCCTCTAATGAATCAAAACCACATTGCAAAGTATGCTTTCCCACTTGTTCAGCTGCATGCAATAAATCCTGCATTTCCTTATTTTCAAGACATTCTGAGCTTGTAAGCATTTTCTGTTTGAGCAAAGACATTAGATATTGTTGATATTTAAGTATGTGAAATTGGCAATTTACAGCCCTTACAGCTAAAGTAGCAGAGGTGTAAACTTTTTTCCCCCCATCTGTCCAGTGCTCTAGAATCCCTATCAGAGGGAACAGGATTTTTTGCAGTGGAAGCCTTGACCCCTTTGGGACCCTGAGAAATTGTTTCTGGGTCAGCAGCATGGGTTGTTATAAAGAAATTTATGTGAATCTGGAACCCTGTAGTACCTATCTGGCTTAACTGGTGCAGGGGGTAAAGAATCAGGAGGCAAACTGGATTCGGAAAAAACATCAACAATATCTAGTACAGGGGGAATAGCAAGGGGCCTGTGCTGAGGCAGTAAAAGAAAATCTCTGCGCCTTTTCTTGGATTCTGAATAATCCTGGCTGTCCCAATGGAAATGCTCCCTCATGGTGTGCAAGGTTTCCCCAACAGAGTAATCCTCAGGAGGAGAGGCTGAAGGGATAGATTCTTCAGCGTCAGAATCCTCATAGGGAGGAAGAGAATATCCCTGTTCTGAAGAGGAATCAGAGGAAATAGAAACCTGGTCAGAGGAATTATAGTCAGTATCTTGCCTAGGCCTTTTATCAGGAGGGGATGGGAACCCCTGATCAGAGTAATTAGGTCCTCGGCCATTTTAAGCATCTGTTTCTTTGGCATGGATGACTATCCAGGTGAATGCTGTACTTATTTCTTTGTCTTTATAAGTGTTTTAGACTTTGCCTTGGCTGCTGAAGTAGTCTTGATAGTAAGCTGTGTAGGTCTGAAAACACCCTTAGAAGCCGATGTCTGCTCAGCGGCTCCGGACCCATCTGATGGAATAGTTTCCATAGGCCCAATACCTTGAGTTTCCAGAGGCCTAGTTGTCTCCACGTGGGAGACAGAGGCGGCCTGTGGCTCTGAGGTAGAGTCGGAGGCGGCCTGTGGCTCTGAGGTAGAGTCGGAGGTGGCCTGTGGCTCTGAGGTAGCGGGTGTCAGGGACTGCGAAAGCGCCTCACTGAGAACCGGCAACTGGCCTAGAAGAGGCTTCGTCGTCGGTTTTGGACCTTGGATGCCTGACCTTTTCTTTGTCCTTGCGCTTTTTGTGAATTCCGGTTATCGGTTGTTCCGATGGCATTATATAGTTAAACCTTCGGCCAAAGTAATGTAAAGCAAAATCGAACCAACGCTTAATAGTGCGTTTGTTGAATGTAGCACAAAACCGACAACTAGCAACATCGTGGTCGGGGCCTAGGCAAGGAATACAGTAAGAATGAAAATCCTTATGAGGTATTTGCTTCCCATAAGAAATACAATTGTTAACTTTTACTGATATCGGTCTGGAGCAAGAAAAAGTTTCCCCAATGGGGTACTTAGCTTTAATGAAGACTTTGGATCTGAAATTCAATTTAGAAAATCTCAGGAGTCGGCCGACCGGCACTTGCGAACTGCTTTTGCTTCGGGCACCGCACGGCAAGAAAGACTAAAGAAAATGGCATCGGCTGCATCTTTTATACCCCTGGCGCACTGACGTCAGGGAACAGGCAACAGCAACCGACACCGGACCAGGACTTTGGAAGTCAGGCCAACTGCGGGTAGCCTGCCAGCAGGATAACCCAAGTGTAATGACTGCAACAGTGAAACACGATGAACATCAACAGACCTTAGTGTGTATCAAAAGGTAAGTCTGCATCAGAATACAGCCAAAACCCACTTCCAGAGTTAAGAAGGTTAGCCAGCAATCACTGGATCTTATTCCTACCACCATCCTAATACAACCCAGAATGATACTCAAAACCAGGTCACTTACAACACCAGGAGATGCCCTATACGGTGACCACTCCCAATGGAGAGAAAATAAATGTCATGCTGAAGATTGTACCATTCTACATACTATTACATGTGGTACAGTTTTGTAAGGTACTCATCACAGCACATATGGCTGACATTCCTTGTGTCACTGACCTAAAAGTCATGCAAGTCAGCTAACATCAGAACTAGCCACTCTTCCCCTTGCAACACAAAGGAGAGGATTATCTGCATATACCTAGTGAGGCCACTAGGTGGCAATAGGCACTATGTTATTACTAAAATCATAGCCCGGCAAACAACCAAACACAACTGTAAAAACAAAAATACGTGGTGGTACATTGGAAAAGATCTGAGAAGACAAAGTCTGAACCCCCACACACACACACTTCAAATATGGCACTAGTCATTTATTAACAGTGTACACACACTAAGCAAAGTGTCAATTTTCATGGGTGGCTGCCTGAATAAGTGAGGTGCTCACAGTGGGGACTGAGAGGGTGAAAACCAGAGCCTTAACAGTATGAAATGCATCATCAGTTCAAAGACTTACTGCTCAAGCTCACACATTTATATTGCAGGCTTGTGGCCAGTGGAGGAAAACTGTCACATTCAGGATAATATAAGGATGTTGGGTCTTATTATGTAGGGGAAAAAAAACATTTTTAAATGACTGAAAACAGTCAACAATCTTGTACAACTCCTGCAAATCAATTTCTTTCTTTGCATGCCTCTTCTTAAAAAGGAGAGGCAAAATAAGCTGTGTATGTCAACACCCATATTCCAATAGTCTGAAATTCAGGCAAAACAAGATACAGAAATGTAAGGAGTTCTGAATACAAAAAAGTAAAACAGAAGGAAAAAAATGGAAAAAATAGGGTAGGTGCTGATTGCTTGTTGCGTCTTTCGGCTTTTCCCGGTTAGGGGTCGCCACAGCAGAACTGGTCTGCTAATGATTGGTAGTTGATTTTTACATGCCGAGTTACCTGCCCTGACGCACAACCTTCAACGAAGAAGCCCATTCACGCATATCTCCACGCAGAAGACGCTCTAGCTGAGAGTCGAACTGGACAGCGTCTTACTGTGAGGCGACAACGCTACAGCAGCACCACCACCGCGGGTAGGGTAGGTGCTGATAGTAAAACAAAAAAAAAAGGGCAGTCTATCTAGTTCTAGTGTCATGGTATGTATGTATTTTTCCTTCTGTTTTGCCTTTTTAATGTCACAAACCACCTAAGGATGGAACTCCCACAATCTGTGATCCTAAAAGTAAAGAGGAAGCCCCTACAAGTATATTCTGAATTACTTACCTAAAAAAATTCCTTTAGCTTTGGACTGGCATCAAGTTTTGCTACTTTTAGGAAAAAATGAAAACAAACAACGGAGTTTGGAGGGGATACTGGTGAGCCCTGTTCAAGAGGTCTGTGCTCTTGACAAGCTCCCACAGAAAATGCAAAGTGAGACAGAAGGAGTCTGTGCAACTATTTTACAAGAAAAATAAACACGTGCAGATATCAGAGAGATCTGCAGCATGTAATGAAGACCACTAAAGAGAAGCTAGATGAAGTGCCTTCGGTGCTCAATAGTCTCGTAGAGGGCACAATGACCTTAAACTGAAGTGGTTTCAATACTTCGTGGACTTCTGGAGGACATCTCAGCCTCAGACACAAACTCCAGAGAGACTGACAGAAGAGGCAGAGCTTCAGGACAGTCACTGAGGATCAGGGTCAAATGAGGGAAGTAGTGGCATGTGAAGAATGTGTACACACAGTAAAGCTGAGCAATGACACAGAACAGCAATGTCAGAACATCATTCTTCTTATGAAAACGTGAGGGTGGTGGGCTATTCTGAGGAGGAAAAGGTAGGAAGGGGCTTAGAAGAAACAACTACAAGTTTAACAAACTATCAACTCATCCTGCTTTTTGACAGGCACATTATGGATAGGGTACACAAATGGTAGGGCATATCCAATGAGAAAAACATCTAGATAAGTTATGCTGAAGTTCCATCAGTATGGCCCTAAAACAATGGCCTTTTCCTACAAAAATAAATTTAAAAAAAACAGGTAAAAGGCTCTACTGAGTATAAAACCAAGCCTATTGAAAACTTCTTGCTGGAATTGTACATGCAACACCAGACACTTAATGGCATTAACTTCAGAGCTGAAGCCTGGGTTACACTACCCAGAAAAGCTAACCGTGGAAATCACAGCAGATAAAGCATGGCACTTGCCTGAAAATGAGACTGTGCTCCATGCATCCCAGACTAACTGTGAAGAATTCCTGGCAGAAAATATGGGCATAAACTTTAACAGGAGGAAAGAGGTGACCCTTCACCTAGTGAGAAGCCATTTGAAAAAAGGAGTACAAATGCATGATGGCAGGGGAGGATGGCAACACAGTGTCATTGATAGAGTGGTTTTGCACAAAAGAACATGCAGCATGTTGATATGATAAAATAAGGTCCAGCAGTGCTGCCAATGGCAACCACAGAGAGTCCAGTAACCATTAATGGACTTCGCAAGAGGCTGCTGGAATGGTGTAGGGGTTTGGAAAGTATATGGGTGGTACTACAGAGTCAGAAAGAAGTTAATGGCTAACAAATACAAAGAAATAAAGAATGGATTCTTCTTTATTTGGTATTTGCTTGCTAGAGGTACTGCTGATGGGTGACTTCTTTCCCTTTTTGTTTGCTTGCTACAATCATGTGACCATGATGCCGGACACTATCTGTGAAGCAGCACTGTCAGCACACAAAGCATGATAATCAAAAGATGATGAACGCTAAGACTGTAGCTGTGGAATACATCCTGTGTTTATCGAGGGACAGACTTGCAACTGGTGCCAATGTGCTTGTCAGAGACAAGAAATGGATAGAATGGTAATTCTAAGGAAAAAGAGAAGGTACACTTGCTTTAGGGTGGTCAAAATCCACCCTGACAGACATACTTTTTCTAAAGGCTGACTTACAATGGGTCTTTCTCCCCTGTTGGGCTGAGAGAACTGAATGACAGGTGGGAACATTTTACTGCACAAGTGACCTGGGTGGGTGAATTAAAGTGTGCATTCTAATTCTTTTCAGTTGCACTGAGGAAAGACAGGGGACATAAAGGTAAATATAGTAATAGGATATGAAAAGAACCTGAACATACAAGGAAAGATGTGTCATCTGTTTAGATGTGGAGAGCTGTAGCACTATGGAAACATTGGCAACTTCCCACATTAAGCAGGGATCAAAGATTTAACTTTTAGTTATGTACAATATGCATACTTAAAATGGAGACGGGATGTACTACTTTGTTTTCTCTTAACTGAAAGATTAATAATGGTAGAAATGTTATACTTCACTTCCTATACAGTATATAAGGCATGGTGTGAAACAAAGGATGTTAAATTTAATAACATTTTTATTTTCATACAACCTGCTGTTTACACTTGGTGTCAACATTGTTTTATTTGTATTTTTCATTATTTCTGTACTTTGATGTCTTATTATTTTCAACTCATGCTTAGGTCTTGTGTTTGGTATGATAAAATGCACTTTTTCTTTTAAAAACAGTGCCACTGTAATGGGAGAACTGGGATACTGCTTCTTTGGAAAGATATTACTGGCACCATGTCTGGCAGTAATGCTGAAGTACTAATGTGGATGACTGAACTCTCTTCCATTACACTGAAGAGGAATACTTAAGTTTATTACAATACAAATTAAATACTCAGTCACCCCAAGGTGGACAGTACGGCACTTAACAGAGTAAGTGTTATGTCAGCACTTTAATTTCACCTGTTAATGCTATTTTTTTTTACTTCACTGCTTAAAAAGTGTAATATCAAACAACTTACTGCTGTTCAGTATTTGTAGTGTTTGGGGTTAGGCAGGGGTGGCAAGTTGGAATAGTTTTGGAGTACTTGTAGATCTGCACTGAAGATAGTCTGAAAGATGCAGGTAGGGGGAGTTTTGGAGGTATAGTTTGTTTAGCAGCAAGTACAAATAAGCTGTTACTGGTAATGGGGGACACAACATGTTGTGTGAGAAACCAGTAAGGATACCAGAAAATAAGTGGGATGACAGAAAGATACTGCTGAAGGGTTAAGGCTATGAAATAAAAAGAAGGGAAGTAATGTTATAACAAACAGGAGGAACAGAGGGCTGTTTGGACTAATGGGTAGATAGGCTAAAGAACATATTTATGTATGTTACCTGGAAAAAAAATACAGCAGGTATAATCTAGAGATGTAAACAGAAAGGAAGGCAAGGTAGGTGGGTAGAGATGAGCATGTAGGGGAAGAAGGGATGTGGAAAACATTATGGCTTACCAGAAGGGAGAGAAAGGATTACGGAGTACATGTCAAATGAAGTGTATAACGGCATACAAAGTGGTAGGAAACACTCAAGGGGCATATTTAGGACCATCTAAAGCAACAGGTGGAAAGGGGAAAATGTGGTAAGAAAGATTCTAAAGGGAATGGGTGGGGTAAGGAAGGCCAAAGAAGGATGGGGAGGGGCAGTACAGCTTTAGGACTCTCTGGCACTGAAAATAGCGGATGACCAGGAATCAGAAAGGAAGCAGTGGTATATCTTGCTCCCAAGGGTTGTAGACTTAGTTCTGTAGAGGTAAAGCAGATTGGAAAGCATATGTAGAAACAGGATGGAGTTGAGAGAGTGAAGGTGGTAATGTAGAACATGCTGGGGGGATCAAGAGGAGCAAGGAAGGTTGGGAGCAGACTTAGGAGGCAAGGTAGGGATACTATCATGTAGCAAAAGTGGAGGAAAACAAGTGGTAAATAGGCAGATAAAGAAAATAGTTACCATCTTAGGTGATGCTAATTAAACAGTGAAGGCAGAAAAAATGTTGGTGGATATTACTAAGGAAACCAGGAAAGGGAAGTTATTCACAGATCCCCATTTTTTGCTTTACGCTAGTGTTTTACACTGTAGTGCATGGCTAAATAAGTTAAAGTAGAACTAGGAATAAATAAACCAGGAAGGCAGAAAGACAAACTGAAACCATGTGAGTGTGGCACATAATACTGATAATCTGACAATTTTATTTCAGCTTGTATCAATAAAGGCTAGTGGATTTTGTGATGATGTTTTTTTTCAGAGCAACTTTTGGTTGATCTTACAATTTTATTTCAGCTTGTAGCAATAAAAGCCAGTAGTCTTTACTATGACATTTTTTCAGAGCATCTTTTGGTTGCACCTGTGTTCTGTGCCACACTCAACTGGTTAAAGTAAAACTCCCTGAACAAGATTGCACATACTATAATTGGTTACTGCGTGACTGAAGATTTAATATCCACCTGAATACATCAATGAAAGCTATTATCCTGATAATGAAGCAAATGATAATAATAGGACACTGACTGTTGAAAGACATTAGATATGAGATAGTTGGACTGTCCAAAAGACTTAAAAGGTTGAGCAGACAAAAGAGATAAGAAGAAAAAGCATAAAGACCTCAAAACTTGTGCAATCAAAACTTGCTCTTGGAAAACATTCTAAAAATTGCCAAAATCTTGCCAGGATAAATGGCTCTGTTTTCTTTTTGAATTATTTATGGATCAAACAACAAACATAAAAAAAAAAAAAAAAAATAATAATAATCAGCACAGGATAGTTAAGCATTTTTGTCCTTACATCAAACTAAAGGACCTTATCAGAGCTATCAATTATTACAATTGCTGCTTATATATGCTTTCCCGGGAATTAATGTATTTGTGTTAAAAGGGCTATTACCTCTATAATCCCTACCACATAACTCCATCACCACCAATTCAAATAAAATAATTTCTATAAACTACATGTATACTACATACACACACACACACACATATATATATATATATATATATACACACACACACACACACACACACACACACACACACACACACACACAAAACCACTGTTAAAACCGCTCACAATTTAAAAAGCATTTTATGCAAAGTATCATAATTTAGCTGCCCACATGTTTACTAGCACAGAAACAGAAGATAAAGGAGCTACTCAAAAGAACATGCTCAATAATGCTATAACTTTAAAGTACAATCTCAGGAGTAATTGGGTCAAGGAAATCGTGTATAAAAACTGGATTTTTTTAAAGGTCATATCTACCCTGGTAGATGACAAACTACTTTTTGTTTATAAGTCAGGACAGAATGTGAAAAGGGCTCTGGAAATTAAATCCGTTCCACAGAAAAACATTTGATGTCAACAAAATTGGAACTTACAAATATGGCAGTTGTGCACAACATACCTATATATATTTAAGGCTAAACAGTATGCATTAAGCACAAGGGATGGGTATGTGGTCAAACTTAAAAATGGGAGTTGCTTCAACAAAGATTTAGTGTATCTGGCTCTTTGTTCTATATGTGACAGTTTTTATGTGGGGAAAAATAGAAAGATTGTTAAGAGAATTTATGAACATATTTATGACATTTCAAAGATCAACAATAAAATGTCTTGTATAGGCATTCTGCTGAATTTCTATTTTAGAAATTGTGGAATATAAACCTAGAGGGGGAGTGTGGGAGAACACTACTTACTGAATATAAGGAGCTGTTGTTGCAAACAAGGCTCAAGTCTTCTCAAAGTCTGGGGTTAAATGAACAGGTTTCTTTATCCTCTCTATTAAAATGTGGGCAGCTAAATTACAATACTTTGTATAAAATACTTTTTAAATTCTGTGAGTTTTCAACATTGTACATTATATTACATACACATAGTTTATAGAAATGATTTTATTTGGATTGGTGCTAAAGGAGTTTTTGTGTGGTGGGGGTTATAATAACTTGGAAGGACCTACCCAAAAAGTTAAGATAATTTGGGTTAAACTGTACAGAAAAGACAAATGAAAACAGAACAAAGATCGAACATGCAGAAAATTATATGAAAATCAAGAAGCTAATGAGGAAGACCTTAGTCTAATAAGTTCCACAAATAGCACCTCAGGGGCAGGTGGTTAGGAGAGAAGTTATGCACATTAGGATACATTTTAGTTCCCTAGTTGTTTCACACTTATGTGGATAATTTGCTAGCAAAACTGACACAGAATAATTAAGAACAAAAACTGCACAGCAATTATTTACATAAATAATGTACGTCTGCCAGGCCATACCATATACCTCTTTAATTAGAGGGTACAACATGTAGAGAATTACATGCAGTTTCATGATCTGCCAGTCAACACAAGTAGGTCAAAACTGTTGATGTACAGTGTGAAGAACAGAAAAGAATATTTAAGAAAAAATTAGAGAAGATGCTGAGCAAGAAAAATGCATGACCTATTTCAGAATTACCTTTGCATGCAGTGCAATTTGAGAACATGTGGAGCACAGTGTCTAAAAACAAAGAAAATCAAATATGGTGCTGCTCTGGTGACTGTATATGCAGCATTCAGAGAAAAGAAAGATGGGTCCTACAGAAGACGAACTAGCAAAGCAAGAGAGACTCTCCAAAGAATAAGGAAATCTTATAATAAACAGATATACAAATAATCTAAAACCAGAGAAGTAATCTGCCCTGAATGGGTACAAGGCCTTAAAGTTGCACAAATCTGAAAAAAATTTCCATTTAAACAGCCTTCTCACTTAAGTTCTAAAAAATCACACCTGCAGGAAAAATAGCTTTCAGGAGTGAGATGTAAACTGTGGAAAGCAGGACCGACAAAACAGATATGAGTTAATTCAGAACCAAAGATAAATCTCAATTGTGACTCATACAAGTTCTTTAAGCATCAAGCAAAAAAACCTTCCCCGTTTACACAGTGTCCATTGTAATAGGTTAATAGATTAGTACTAGACTAATTGTCCTTTTCGGCCATTTTAAGCCTAGCCAATTACCCCATGTGAGAATCACACTCTGCACCTTGTGTCTGTAAGGTAAACACTTTAACCATTATGTTATTATATTTAACACTCCCACCCAAAATCCTCTCTGTAATGTCAAGCATGACCTCACATACACATGACTGTAGTGAGAATAGAACCCCTACCTATCTAAGTACACAGACTACAGATCCCAGTACTTTACACATGCACCACAGCACAAGTCTACTACCATTCTGTAAAATTTTCTTTTTTTAACATGTTTATTAAAGGACAACAATGGGATTCTATTATTAAATGCTCAATTTCTCTGTCCCTTTTCTCACTATTTATTGTCCCTGCTCCGAATAAACAACAATAAAGCATTTAAAGTATTTTAAATTGACTGTTTCTCTCCACTAGAACAGTACCTTACTGTACTGTGGTGGTTTCACTTTCAAAAAACTTTTATCCCACCCTGAAAAAGTCACCAATTCATTCATGTCATCAAGGTCACTGAATGCAGGTAGTTTTCTGGACAATTTCCTTCTCAAACTGTCATCATGAGCATCCTAAAAACCCACCCATGCTGTGATGTCACAGCTCCCTGGTCCTTTCCCTACCCATAAAGAAAAGGCTAGAACAAGGAACAGTACTAGAGTCAAGTCTCCTGCTGTGAGCTGTCAATCACAGCCAGTAACAGCTCAAATTTTACCCTTAACACTTCGACAGCTAGGGAAGCTAGGTGTGAAGGGGGATGGGAGATGAGTCAAAGTAGTACAATTCAGGCTTCACAAAAAAAATCTGCAGTTTAGCTATTCTAAAAAGAAGCGGCAATAAAAAGCACTCTGAAAGTCTGTTCTGTGGCATTTGCACCGTTTGTGTTTTAAGTAGTCATTGAACAGCATGAAATGTTACTTAAAACTGCCTGTCTGAAAGGCAACAGTGTATACATGTAAAATCAATGCAGTGACAGGAGCTTTAGGAAGAAAGAGGCCTGCATGATGCAACTTTTTACACACTAACACTGCACTGTGGGATACCTAGATGCAGACTAAACAATCAGAATTACTTCAATATGGCAGACCCCATGTGATCAGACTCAGAAATTGTGTATACAAATATTTAAAAACCTGTAAATAGTCCCAGAGTGGTGTTAAAATGTAGGGAACACCAAACCATGATGAAATAAACATGTTTTTTGAGAAAATACTGGACAGGAAACAGCTAGGATAGAAAATACTAGACAGGAAACAGCTAGGATGAAAATACTAGACAGGAAACAGCTAGGATGTTTTTTGAGTTTGTGGGTGTGGTTCTCCTTTAAATCATCACATTTTAAAAGTCAATTTAGGTTTACAGACACTAACAGACAAGAAAATAAATGTTAATAACAAATTCATTGTTAATGCCATACAGGTTTTCTTTTTACCAATTTTCATTCACGCCAGCATTACATAAGTTGTTCAGTTCCTGCCTTCCCTTAAACCTCACTTTTCCTCCTGATTATTATTTTGCATGTAATGTTCCTACAAATTTCACTGATTCTATGAACACTGTTCCTTTGTTGTTCTAAAAATCCTACCTGCAGTTTTTTTACTTCCTTTACAATATCAATAAATTTCTTTACTTTTGGAATAGTTAATTTTTTTTGGTGGGGGGTTGACAAATAAAGATAAGATTAAACTTATTAAGGCCTTACTATTTTAAGGCAATTCAGATCCTATATTCCAACCTGAAGGAATCACTTTAGTTATACACCTTTGTTCCTCAACATATATGTCAAAGTACTCTGGAATTTTAAAAATATCCATAAGCAAGTGCTTCCAGTTCCACAATTCCTGTATCATCTTTGTTTAATTTCTACTCACATATCCTTAACAGAATCCTTTTAATCCACACAGCTAAATATTTCATCTTATGTCTCCATGAGTAAGGGTATCACTGAGCTGATTAATATGTGGTTACATAGTTCATAGCTTTTGTTTTGTCATTATTTACTTTATATCCCGGAAAGACTTGAAACTGTCTCAAAATGGTCCAAGACACAAAAATATCCTATTCCAGTTTTATCATGTACACCATTACATCATCTACAAATAAAGCTAATGTCTCTTGAGTGCCATGTTAGTTATAGCCTTGAATTTGTGAACCCTTTATTTTCTTTGACAACTGCCTAAATATAAAACAAACAGTAATGGGGAAAGAGTATGTCCCAGCCCGATTCCTCTGTTAAAACACAGCTTACCACAGATGAACTCTCCTACCTTAATTTCTACCTCAGCTCCTTCATATATCTTCATAAAGGATGTATTACTCTATCAGGGAATGCAAATTTTACCATTATCCTATTCATAAAATCTCAATTGACTACTAAATGCTTGCTCTGCATTAAGACCTATGAACAACAGTGGTGTTTTTTATACCATCATACCTCTCAATTGTATGGATATTCACAGAAAGTCAAGCTTTTTGTTTCATATTTTTGGCCTTTTACTCACAAAATTGACGATTTCTGGCAAATATTTGCCAAATCTTTGAGTACTGAAGTCAGAAAATAATGACAGACATTTGATATTCAAACTTCATACCCTTCAGAAAATTCATTGCAATGCAAAACCTATTATATCAACTTTCTAAGTTTGCAAGAACAATATTTAAAAATTGTTCCTATTTTTAGGCCTTTGTCCCCCCCCCCCCCCCCCATTATTTATGGATTTGTCCAGATTTCTTGCTCTAAGAGGTTGAGAGCTATGTATACTAACTGGGCAATTAATGTTGCCAAATGTCTGACTCCCCAGCACAAATCCACATTGATCCATACCAATTAACTTTGGTATAGACATCAGCATTTTATAATCAGTTTAAAATTGAAATGGCCAGATCAGAAGGATATTTATCCCCTTTGTGGAATACACCCACCACAGTTTTCTTCCATGATACAGGTACTCCCCCCTCCCATAAAAATACTGTTAAAACTTTACAGATTTGTATCACTTTATTCCCTCTCTTAACTTCTAAAGTTCAAAATGAATGTCATCTCTTTCAGGAGTCTTCCCTGCTGACTGACTATAATTCACCATTTTAAACAGCTTTATTAAATATGACGTTTTAAAAAGTGACACAGGTATACATATAATAAAAGAAAATAAAACAAACCATAACACTTAATTTCTGCCTCCTGTTAAATTTCATTAATCCTTCTGAACATTATTTTGCATTTATTGTTCCCACAAATTCCATTTATTTCTATATAATTTGCTCTTTCTTTTTTCTAAAGATTTCATTTCAAATTCTTTTATCTTTTTTACAATATTCAATACTTCAGTTACAACTCATTAAGATTTTGATTTCCTTTTCCCAGGAACTGCTTTTCTGGCAGCCAACAAAAATAAATTTAGTAAGACCTTACAATATCTAGGCAATTCATGTGTTATTATCATAGCTCAAAAGATTAATTTCCTTAGTTTCAACCATTTGCTCTCCCAGCATTTCTGGCCGAGTACTCCTAAGGGAATTGTTAAAACCTGCCACGAACTTACATCTAAAAAAAAAGTTCCTAATTACCTCCCTCCCTCTATCATTACACCTCCAGCATTTTCTACCTATCTGAAGAAAAAAATCCACTGAAGTCTGCTTGAGGTGGAAAAATACCTATACAATCACTTCAAAGTAAAAATCCTAACCTTCCAGACTTTGTTGCATACTTGGAAGCTGTACGGATGTCCTTTCATTGTTCCTTTCTATTTTCATTTTCCATTCTCTCTCTTTCCAATCTTTTCTAACCTCCTTTAATTGATTATTGTAATTATCATGCAATGTTTTAGTGCCCTGTGATGACCCACCACTGGACTAGTAATCAAGGAGCCTCAATCCTCACCACTGGCAAAAGTGGGGGGACGTAAACTGGGAGGATGCCAGGTACACACCGTATTTCCAGATGCAGTTTCTGCATCAAGTGCAATTTCCTTCAACAGCAGATAGAGACCACAGTCAGTCAAGGGCTGGTTTTATCCTCTTTCTCCAGATCCCCAATAAGACTCCCCACTGGCACACACACATACTGGAGAACTCAGCTGAGTGGCCAAGCCAAGACCTCCAGCATCCTCTCTGTCGAACAAGTGCTTCGTGTCCCTGCCGAAGTAGCTGACACATGCACTCTTTCAAGTTTGATTTACACACACACACCCACACCTGTGAAAGGTTGGCACAGGTTTACTAGCTATGCCCCCTTTTGGCCAGACTATAAGGTAGTTATCACTGCCACCAGCCAACTCTTATCACTACTTAGCTAGCTACTTTAAGGCCCTTTACACAGGGTGCCCAATCTTACGGTGTAATATTAACATTAATACAAATGGTAGTTTGACTGAGAGCAAGGCTATTTAGAGTGGCCCACAGTGTCTCCAAATAAATATGCAAGTACTCTCAGAACTTAAACATCTCTACACAGATAAGCCATAATGAAAGGTTTAAATATATTTAATAATAAAAGAGCAAGACAATACTAAATATATATTCACAGAGACATCCGAGTTCAAAACCACAGGAAATATTTAAAACAACACTGCAGGACAGTCTCAAATAAAGACAATTATCTAAACACAGCTTTGCTATATTCCTGACTGTATCTAAGAGAATTACTATACCCTAGGTAACTTATTTAAGAGCAAGGCAAATGTGGTGAATGGATCTTCTAGTTGTTGGTGGCAGGTCCAAGACAGAATACAGAATGCTGTCTCTCTCCAGGAGACCTATCAAATTAACATCTCAAATATTACTGCTGGGATAGTTTGCAGAACAACATCATTTCTAGGTAGAAAGAGGTCATTTCTCTCTACTGTTCCCTCATTAGACCAATCATAGAGTATAATTCTCCATTTGGCATGTTATCTCACTAGACACCTGCAACAGCTGGAGAGGCCACAAAAGTACCTCAAGAAGAGGATCCGAGGCCTTAAACACATGTCCTACATGGACAGACTCAAAAAAATTCCAGCTATTCTCGGTCTCATATCATCTACTAAGAGGCGATCTCTGCTTGACTTACAAAGCCATGTCTGACTCAGCTCTGTTAGAAATGCTACATCTAAAGAAATTCCCAATCCCTCCACACCACACTCTCCAGACACCTCAACCTCATTACCACAATGAACAGAACATGCTGGAGGGACAGGTTCATAGCCCAGAAACTGCCCATGCTATAGAATAGACTACCTATACATGTCAGGCAGAGCACCTTGCTGACCCTCTTCAGGAGAAATCTTGATGAGTGGATGGGAAATAGAAAGTTTACCCCGGGGATCACTCCAGTGGCTCTAACTGATAGAGGCACTGGGAACTAACATTGGGTTGCACAATGCCAGGGCACTTCTTTGGGCTATGCTTGTAAAGGCTCCAGGGCCATTAGCCTAGTACACACCTATGAACTTATGAAACCTCCACTGTTGGAAGCTAGCAGTATTCAGGATCTACCTATGAAAATAAACAGACCTCAGATCTCTGGCAGATGCTGAAAGTCATAAAACAATTGCATTTCTTCATGTTTTCAAGACTAGTAATTACTTCACACTAAAGAAAATACATAAAATTACCTAGTATAGACATTCAGTCTCTAGCTGCCACAAAGTAATTCAATTTCAGCTATTTTTCTGAAGTTAACCACCTGTATTCCAGTTTCTACTGTTAAAATATATACATTTAAACAGTTACAATAGTGTATTTACATTTCGGTTCTCTTCCAACAGGGCACACTGTGGATACATCTTTAAGCTCAGTACTTTACAAAATATCTTTTTTAACAAGCATCTCTGTACAAACCTAGTTTGATATATACATGACATACAGTTCTAATACATTTGTCACACAAGCATCTTATATGAATCATACTGATATTCACAAATGACATATAATTATTTACAAAATCCCAGACAGCTGGGCTGGCAGTATCTCCTGTCATCACATGCCCTACTAATTATAATTTAGCAACAAATTTTCTTCTACACAACTAAAAACTCTACCAGAACTGTTATGTCATTTAGCAATCTCCTTTCCCTTTGCCTCTAGCATTATCTATCCCTGGTAAGGAGGGTTGTCTCTAACATGCAGACCAAACCTATGTTATTATACATATATATATATATATATATATATATATATATATATATATATACACACACACACACACACACACACACACACACACACACAATTAAAGGGACTGAAAACATTTTCACTGCTTGTATCTCACCATCAGTTTTTGTATTATCGTTTGTTTAGTCTCTTCTCACATATCCTTAACTGCCACAACAGAAGTCTTTTTAATCCATAAAACTAACTCATCTTATTGTGTCCCCATAAATATAGGCATTGCTGAACCAATTTGTGTGTGGGTACATAATTTAGAGCTACAGCCTTTGGTTTATCTTCATTAATTTTATATCTTGAAAAGACATGAAAATGTCTCAAAAAGCTCCACAACAGCAATATATCCTTTTTCTTGGATTTAATAATGGATAAAATAATATCCTCTGCAAATAAAGCCAACTTCTCATGATTTCTGAGTCCCTTATTTGCTTTGCCATGGCTGTAAATATAAAACAAATAAAGGGGAATGACATCCCTGCCTGGTTCCTCTGTCCAAACGTACCTTATTGGAGAGGAATCCTCCCACTTAAATTCTTGCTTCTGACCCTTCATATATCCTCTTAATTAACCTTATTGTATCAAGGAATGCAAATGCTTCAGTTGCTAAAATCCCAGCTTATTCTGTTGAATGCCTTCTCTGCATCAAGACCCATCAACAGCAGCAGTATTTTCTTGCATTCTGCTTCCATCTGGATCATCATTGTTCTACTAAATGTTGTCAAATGTCTGCCTCCCATCCATAAAACCACACTGATCCGTAACTATAAATGTTGGCAACACCTTTTTCATTCATTAAGCTAGTATAGACAAACACTTCATAACCATGGTTTGAAACTGAAATAAACCAATATGAAGCTTGGTCTGATGGGTCTTTACAGCCTTTAGGTATTACAGCCACCACATCTTCCTTCCAAGATGTTGGTGCCCTCCCTTTTAAAATACTATTAAATAAAATCTTACAGATTGTTAGCACATTTCCCTCAACTTCCAAACTTCCATGGGATACCATCTGTTTCTTGGAGACTTCTCTGTAGACTGACTGTATGTCACCATTTTATCACATCTCCTCCTATCTTAACTATTAGTTGTTAAGCCTCTTCTAACCTTTTTCATAAATATTTTCATCTGTGCTCTTTCTCTGTTTCCACATTTCTTTACTTTATTTTCACAAAAGGTTCCAAAATACCTGTAATACATCTATAAGATCTCTATTTTTCCCTTCTTCTTGTCAAAGGCTTTTTAAGTTTAGCAAAAAACACAAACACAGTGGAACATAGATATGATATATTACTTTTTATTGGACCAACATAGATTTTGCAATTACTCAGGCTTTTGAGCTGGCAAGAGTCCTTCATCAGGAGTTATATTTTATTTTTTTTATTTTTTCTTAAGTTTGCAACAACCCTTTCTACTTTCTGTTATCTAAATTGTTGTGCTAAAAGTTTTGTGCTCTGGAGTTATTATCAAAAAAAGGGAAAAAACAGTTGTTTAATGGCAATCCTTCTAAACTCATATGCATATTACACAGATACTCCCCTATTTTCTTTTTAACGCTCTGTATTTGTGCCTCTTCTTGTTCTGTGAAATTCCCCTTATTCTGAAATACTTTATCCTTTGTCAAACCCTCTAAATAATTCTTATTTTTTAACCACATCTCTCTCTTTTATTTCAACTCTATTTTAAACTTCACTTTCATTTTATCCCATTCACTAGCTATAACTTCTGAAGAAATGTCTATCTTACCTAATAACTCTCAAATAATTTCCACTAACAATTCCTTAAATTCTTCTCTTTTTAAAAGGTAAGTGGGGAAGCATCAATGTCTCATTTGTACTTCATTACCCTACATTTTTATCTTAGTAGTTACTGGTCCATGATCTGAAACAGTTACTGGATGTGTGTCACAGCTGAAAATATTTCTCTCTAGTCCAGCCCAGTTACTGTACCTCAAGGAATAAGTAAATTCTCGCAGAGTTCCTACTACTGAATTCACATCTTCCACACCAAATATTTTCATAAATTTCTTTAGATATCTAGTCTTTTTGTCACATTTTCCCTTCTAGGTCCCCCAGATACATCCTCACTGTTGCAAATAAAGTTCCAGTCACCACTTATAAATAATATTCCCTGATGAAAGCTGAATATTTTTCCCAAAATTTTCTTAAGCTAAATAATTGCAGTTTTAGGTGGAATATAAATGCATGCCAGTGTAATCCTCTTCGCTTGCCAGTAGCTCCTTACTACCACAGATCTATCCTCTTCTAGCACTACTGGAACTTCTCTAACAATTAGGACAAGATAGTGAATCATTAAGTGCAGTGGTTTAACAAGGAGGAAGTAAGGATAGCTATGAAGAGAATGAAGAATGGAAAGGCTGTTGGTCCAGATGACATACCTGTGGAAGCATGGAGGTGTTTGGGTAAAATGGCAGTGGAGTTTTTTAACTAGATTGTTTAATGAAATCTTGGAAAGTGAGAGGATGCCTGAGGAATGGAGAAAATGTGTTTTGGTACCGATTTTTAAGAATAAGAGTGATGTGCAGAGCTGTAGTAACTACATAGGGATTAAACTGATTAGTCACAGCATGAAGTTATGGGAAAGTCTATTGGAAGCTAGGTTAAGAAGGGAAGTGATGATTAGTGATCAGCAGTATGGTTTCATGCCGGGAAAGAGCACTACAGATGCGATGTTTGCTCTGAGTGTGTTGATGGAGAAGTACAGAGAAGGTCAAAAGGAGTTGCATTGTGTCTTTGTGGACTTAGAGAAAGCATATGACAGGATGCCTAGAGAGGAGTTGTGGTATTGTATGAGGAAGTCGGGAGTGTCAGAGAAGTATGTAAGAGTGGTACAGGATATGTACAAGGGTAGTGTGACTGCGGTGGGAGTGACGGATGCATTTAAGGTGGAGGTGAGATTACATCAAGGATCAGCTCTGAGCCCTTTCTTATTTGCAATGGTGATGGACAGGTTGACTGACGAGATCAGACAGGAGTCCCCGTGGACTATGATGTTTGCAGATGACATTGTGATCTGTAGTGAGAGTAGGGAACAGGTGGAGGACACCCTGGAGAGGTGGAGATGTGCTCTGGAAAGAAGAGAAATGAAGGTCATCAGGACTAAGACAGAATATATGTGTGTGAATGAGAGGGAGGATAGAGGAATGGTGAGGATGCAGGGAGTAGAGGTGGCGAAGGTGGATGAGTTTAAATACTTGGGATCAACAGTTCAGAATAATGGTGAGTGTGGAAGAGAGGAGACGAGAGTACAGACAGGATGGAGTGGGTGGAGAAGTGTCAGGAGTGATTTGTGACAGACGAGTGAAAGGGAAGGTCTACAAGAGGGTAGTGAGACCAGCTATGTTATATGGGAAGCAGACATGGCATTGACAAAAAGGCAGGAGTCAGAGCTTGACGTGGCAGAGTTGAAGATGTTAAGATTTGCACTGGGTGTGACGAGGATGGACAGGATTAGGAATAAGTACATTAGAGGGTCAGCCCAGGTTGGAAGGTTTGGAGACAAAGCCAGAGAGGCAAGATTAAGCTGGTTTGGACATGTGCTGAGGAGGGATGCAGAGTATATTGGGAAAAAGATGCTAAGGATGAAGCTCCCAGGTAACAGGAAAAGAGGAAGGCCTAAGATAAGGTTTATGGATGTGGTGAGAGAGGACATGCAGGTGGTTGGTGTGACAGAGCAAGATGCAGAGTACAGGAAGAAATGGAAATAGCTGATCTGCTGTGGCGACCCCTAACGGGAGCAGCCGAAAGAAGACGACTCCCCTTTTCCTTTATGCCTGATGCTCTGCTGAATATCTTTCCTGAAGTCCTTTCTTTATCAATTTCACATGCTCATTTCTTTCCAAATGTCACTTGTAGCATATAACTATGAGGCCATGCAAATTCCCAAATAATAATATATTATAGCTATTATGATGAGAAGTCATTATTCCTACCTATTATATATAGACACACACAAAATCTTTTTTTTTAATGTCGCAGGCTGATCTTTAATACGATTTGTTTTCATCTCAATTTGAATCTATGTCAAACTTTACAAGACTTTTTCTTTTAATGAAAACCCTCAAATAAAAAAATCAAACACCCCCCCCAAAACCTATTAACTTGAAACAAACATGCAAAACTATGTACATCTTCAAATAATGAAGTTCAAAACTCCTGACAGGAACTAACTATTCTAATTCAACAGCTGTACAAACAGGCAAAATGTATCCTACAATTAAGGTTATTCATGCCAATACCATTGACCTGCATTTTTTATCTAAGCTTTTATCAGTGCACAATCTAAAACAGTCATTGGATGTTTGTCAAAACTTGCAATTAAATGCACATGTTCTTAGGATTTCTATCCAGCCTAGCCCAATTTTTGTATCTTGCGGAATGAGTTCTGCTCATTCTTGTTAAAGCTGAATACATTCAAGGTGAGTAATACTCCATCAATAGCGGTCCTGTTTCCCTTCTTGTTTGTAATGTTTACAGACAGGACATCAGAGCAAGTATGTGAACATTCCTGCAGAGAATCGGATGAGGGGCACTGAGCAAAACTCTGATCTGTGATATATAACATGAAGTATTGTGCTTTTTGCTTATTTTTACTAGTTATTGCTTATTCTAAGATATTTATAGCACTTTTACTGTCTGCTGCATACATTTTACTGTATTTTATAGGTATAAACTAATCTGCATGGTTGTACTAAAGTTGTCTGCCTCACAGAGCCTGATAAGTAAGTTTTTTTAAGTAAATCTTTTCTAGCTAATTTCACTGTCTGTAAGGTATTAACTGGAAATTTTCTCCATTTGTTAAACATCTGTTTGTTTGTTGTGATTTCCTGCCAAGGAGTGTATCATATAACTGATTTAGTTTCCGACCCTTCTTCCCTATTAGTGTGTTGTTCTTATACTTGGCGGCTTTGCAGTTGCCCGCCCCCTACTTAGACCACCACTAAGGGACTCTGGCTAATAAAGTTCACAGATGACTGCAAACTGGGAGCCATTATTGAATCCCCAAATGACGTGGACAATCTACAAAAGGGCCTTGCAAAAACAAATTCTTGATGTCAGAGCCATGGGCTGAAGCTCAATGCCAAGAAATGTATAGTTATCCCCTTTAGGAAAAAACATGTACCTGTGAATTACCACATAGGTGGCAGTTCACTAAACACCAAAACTGTGATAAGAGACTTAGGGACACAGGTGGACCTTCGATATCCACAGCAGTCAGGAAATCCTTCTATCTGGCACAGCTCATCACTAAGGGCTTTTCATCCAAAAAAAAGGAGATCATTGTCACACTGTACTCATCCCTCATTAGACCCATTATAAAATACAACGCCCCGTTTGGTATGTACCTCTCAAGGCATCTGCAACAACTGGAAAGGCCACAGAAATACCTCACTAAAAGAATCACAGGCATAAAGCAGATGTCCTATGCTGACCGTCTAAAAAAAACTCCAGCTGTACTCTGTCGCATATCGTCTACTCAGAGGTGATCTCTGCTTAACAAACAAGGCCATGTCAAACCCAGAGCTATTGGACATGATACACTTAAAGAAATCCCAATTCCCTCAAAGCCACAAGCTCCAGGGCTCTAAACCTGGTCATCACAATGAACAAAACATGCGGGAGCGATAGATTCCTGATCCAGAGACTCCCCAGACTCTGGAATAAACTGCCCATACATGTCAAGCAGCGTGCCTCTTTGGCGCTCTTCAAAAGGAACCTTTATGACTGGATGGGAGATAGGAAATTCTCCCTGGGGATCACATCAGTCGCCCTGCTAGACAGGGGTCCAGGGAAGTAAATATTGTGGGAAGAAATAGCCAGGGAATTGTTATGGCTAGGCTTGTATAGGCCATAGGGCTGATAGCCTAGTACCAACCTATGAACCTATAAATTTGATCTGGGACACTTCTCCCAGTGTAGTGTCATTAGGTCATTCTACGTAATACAGAGAGAACATTTGAGAAGGTCAACCCACTTAATTTCTTAACCTTGAATTATCTTCTGTTCCTCCTTTCTCCCTTTCCACTTTACTAAAAAGAAAAAAAGAAAAAAAAAACGTTGCTAGAATCTCCATGTGTTCTGACAGAGTGTGCTTCTCAGCTGATAAGTTTATTTTTTGGCACTTTTTACCTGTTCAGAGTTGAATAAAACAATAACTGAATTTAGTTCAGAACACATTTTGAATAAATTGCATTTAAACTGTATTTGCTTTAATACTGTTATACACTCAAGTGTGCTAGCTTGCACTGCACTTGAATTGTTTTTAGTGCTGTTTTAGCTGCTTTTCTGTAAAATAAATAAATAAATAAATTCTATGCTTGTTTCCCGCCTTTCCTGCAACTAGTCTAAACCAGATACAGATTTGCTGTATCCAGGACTGTTTGTAAGCTTCTGAGCCCCCACAAGCCTTTCTGTGTTGGAGGGAAGCCTTCTAGCTTATCAGTGGGAGTGGTAAGCACTAGGTAGCCTATCTACCACAAGAGGAGTGTTTGCTGGCCCAGAAATTGTAGTTTATTGACTGTTTGGGCATTTCTCCATCTCTTTCAACTTTCTGGTTTAAAAGCCAGTGTTTGCACTTGTTTCCCATCTTTCCTGCAGCTAGTCTAGTCCAGATACAGATTTGCTCTATCCAGGACTGTTTGTAAGCTTCTGAGCTCGCCAAGCCTTTCTATGTTTGAGGGAAGCCTTCTACCTTATCAGTGGGAGTGGTAAGCAC
This sequence comes from Protopterus annectens, assembly GCF_019279795.1. NCBI lineage: Eukaryota > Metazoa > Chordata > Ceratodontiformes > Protopteridae > Protopterus > Protopterus annectens. The sequence continues at coordinate 815,542,704 of NC_056743.1, forward strand.
TAGGTAGCCTATCTACCACAATAGGAGTGTTTTCTGGCCCAGCAACTGTAGTTTATCAGCCGTTTGGGCAGTTTTTTCATATCTTTCAACTTTCTGGTTTAAAAGCCCGCATTTACACTTGGTTCCCACCTTTCCTATAACTAGTCTAGTCCAGATATAGATTTGATGTATCCAGGACTGTTTGCAAGCTTCTAAGCTCCCCAAGCCTTCCTGTGTTGGAGGGAAGCCTTCTAGCTTATCAGTGAGAATGGTAAGCACTAGGTAATCTATCTACCACAAGAGGAGTATTTTCTGGAAAGAAACTGTAGTTTATTGGCCGTTTGGGCATTTTTCCATCTCTTTCAACTTTCTGGTTTAAAAGCCAGAGTTTGCACTTTTTCCCACCTTTCCATTAACTAGTCTAGTCCAGATGCAGATTTGCTGCATCCAGGACTGTTTGTAAGCTTCTGAGTGGTGCCAAAGTCTGCTCTTCAGTTTTTCCTTAGATCTGCTAGTTCTCTCCTTTCCTGCACTTTTACTAGCTTATTAGTCTAGCACTTTACCAGACTTTTTGAAGCAATTATTGTAGCACATAAAAGTGTTACCAGCACTAAACGTTCTACAAGGAAACAGCTCCGGTACTTATTAATGCCCACCCCTCCAGGCATGTCTAAAGGTCAGTTCCCTGTGCTTTCTCCTATTAACCTGATGAACTTGGGCATTCTGAGGAAATGTAGCAACTACCTCGTGTACAATGACAACTCTCTACTCTTACCTCCCAACACTCAGACTTGTGAGAGATGTGCTTATATGTCCAAACTGGAAGCCACGCATGCTCCGCAAGACCGGAACAGCTGGTCAAGAGGAGAAGGTCAACACTTGCACCACACCACATGGAACATACAGCCCTCCAGAACACACACCAGCACTGCCTTCACATAAAAACACAAACCACACACCCACCTTCATGGAGGCTCTCAATAAAAATCTACCCAACAGCAGAGACCTCCAAGGCAGAAAGCACTCGACCACTACAACACAACACTAATCATGAGACACACAACTCTCCAAAACAGTGTGCCACTCAACCGAAGCCCCTAAGGCAAGACAGCATACCCAACACACTAGTCATAGGTGACTCGATAGTGAGGCCCACTGATGTCCCACTCACTAGGGTGAATAAGGAGAAAGCAACAGTCAGCTGCCTGTCAGGCGCCAGGATCCACCACAAAGCACGCACTCAGGTCCCTCAACAACAGGTACAAATATGACTGTTATTGTACATGTGGGTGCGAATGATCTGTGATGTACCTCCCTGGACTACATGAAGAGAGACATGGAGAAAGCTCTCACATTATGTAGCCCAGGTGGGTAATGACCCTAGCCCTGAGCAGCATCCTACCATCACCCAGAATTATACCACAGTACAAGCAGAAAATGATTGATTTCAACAATGGGCTAAGTTTCTGATGTCATTCTAAGGGGATCCACTATCTGTCTGCCTGGGATGGCATGACTGACAGACCACAATGCTTTGCCAGAGATGGTCTACATCTGTCACCGCTGGGCTTCCAGATAATGGCCAAGGCTCTTGCCACCCCATAGGGACTTTTTTAGGTGGTGTTCCAAAGACCAAATTGCCACCCTAACAGCTACAAACAAATGCAGTCTGAGGGTTATGCTGCTCAACGCAAGAAGTCTAAATCTCAAAATGCACTCACTCAAAGCACTTCTTAAAATGGAGAACATCGACATTTGTGCCATAACAGAGACCTGGTTCAAGGCAGCAGAAAGCACCCCTGCAATACCAGGCTATAACTCATTCCACACCTTTCGGCCCCAGAACTTGGACCAAAGCTTCAAAGGTGGTGGTGCTTCCATATTCATACAGCATGTGGACACCTCCAGACTGGTAGCCCAACATAACGCATCTGAGATACTTCAAGTGCAGCTAACATTGGGTAAGACATCGATTCAGGTTGTAGCCTGCTATAGGTCCCCAACTATGTCCCAAGATTCACACTCCACGTTCCTAACCACCCTGGAGAATATTAGGGTCCAACCGAACACTCTCATACTGGGTGACTTCAACTACCCTTCCATTAACTGGGAAAACTACTCATGTACCAATACTCTTGCCCAATGTTTCCTGGTATTCAGTAATGCCAATGCCCTGGACCAGCTCTTTCTTACCCTCACTAGAGGTAGCAACATCCTTGACCTGGTCATTACTAACATGGGAGACCAACAGTCAACTCATCTCTGGTTAGATCTGACCACAAACTAATCACCTTGGAAATCCACACCTCCCCCCCCCGCAAAGGTAACCACCATGAAAAACTTCTTCAAAGCAAACTTTGGGCTCCTAAAAACAGAAGTGGCTAACTTCACGGCACCCATGCTAATGGAGAATAGTTGCATGACCACTGAATCATACACCAATGCACTGTACAAACACATGCACAAATGCATGGATCTTGCCATACCCAACAGAACCAAGACACCCCCCTCCAAAAAAATGGAAGCCAATCTGGTGGTCCCCTGCCATAAACAAACTCTACAACAGGAGGAGGAAATTGATGTGGAATAAGGTGAAGTCCCAAGACTGGAAAAACTCCCTTAGCCTCAACAAAAAGTGGAGATCTCTCATCAAATCCTCTAAAGCTATTATGAAAACAGAATTGCAGCAAATAGTAAAGACAACCACAAGGCATTCTATAGTTATGTAAGGAATCTCCACGGCAATACCCAGATTTGCTCTCAGCTACTGCACAATGGTACCTCTCATACTGAGCCAAGAGATATTGCCAATATACTGGCAGACAGTTTCAGTGCCAACTTTACCCCACCCCCCCAAAGGGCCAGTCACAATACCAGTAGACTGCCAGGCACCCAGTATTACTGCTGCACAGGTTAAAACAGCACTGCCTAAGGCCAAGAATACAGCTTCTGTGGGACCTGACAATATCCCTGGCTGTGCTCTACATAAACTAAACTACAGAGTGAACTGGCACCTCACTTGTGTGCCCTGTTCAATCACAGCCTCACCTCCGGCTCTGTCCCTACCGAATGGCGGACTGCTACAGTCATCCCTCTCCACAAAGGAGGAGCGACTACATACCCTGGGAACTATCGCCTAATTAGCTTGACGAGTCTGACATGCAAAGCTATGGAACACATCATGGACCTAATAAACAAGGATATAGGGAATCTCCAAACTCTGGATCCCACACAGTTTGGTTTTGTAAAGGTTAGATCATGCCTGCTCAACTTGGTCAACTTCTTTGAGTCAGTAACCAGAGCTGTGGATGAAGGCAAGGTGGTTCATACAGCCTACTTTGATCTGGCCAAGTCCTTTGATACCATTCCCCACTCAGGGATCATAGAAAAACTCACTAAGCTAGGCATCAACCCCTATATCACAAGGTGGGTTGCAAACAGGCTCACAGGTAGAACACACAGTGTGAAAGTAGCTGACTCCAAGTCAGACTGCCAACCAGTCATGACTGGAGTCCCACAGCGTTCAATCTTGGGTCCCCCTCCTGTTTGGTATCTACTTCTCTGAAGTTCAGGCTGACACGAAGGGACTCTGACAAAGTTTGCAGACTATTGCAAGTTGGGAGCTATTATTAACTCCCCAAGTGATGTTGACATCCTACAGAAAGCCCTCACTAAGACCAACAACTGGTCTCAGAACCATGGCCTCAAATTCAATGCCAAAAAATGTGTCGGCATCCTCTTTGGGAAAAACCTGGTTCCCATGAATTACCACATCAATGGTAGCCCACCGAACACAGAAGGCATTATAAGAGATCTGGGTACACAGGTTGACAGCAATCTCTCTTTTGACCACCACATTGGCACTGTGGTTAGAAAGTCCTTCTATGTGGTACATCTCATTACTAAGGGTTTTGCAACAAGGAAGAATGAGATCATTGTATCCATCTACTTTTCACTCATTAGGCCAATCAATGAGTGCAATGCCCCATTTGGCATGTACCTCACTAAACAACTGGAGAGGCCACAAAAGTACATCACAAAGAGGATCCATTTGCCCTATATGGACAGACTCAAAAACTCCAACTATTCTCTGTCTCATATCGCTTACTTAGAGGTGATCTCTGCTTGACTTGCAAAGCCATGTCCGGCCCAGCTTTGTTAGAAATGTTACATCTAAAGAAATCCCAATCCCTCCGGCACCACATGCTCCAAAGACCTCAACCTCATTACCACAATCAACAGAACACGCTGGAGGGACAGGTTCATAACCCAGAGACTGCCCATGCTATGGAATAGACTTCCCATACATGTCGAGCAGAGCACCTCACTGGGCCTCGTTAAGAGAAATCTTGATGAGTGGATGGGTAATAGAAAATTAATCCTCAGGATCACTCCAGTGGCTTTACTCGACAGAGGCACTGGGAACTAAGGTCGGGTGGCACGATGCCAAGGTAATCCTATGGGCTTGGCTTGTAAAGGCTCCACGGCCATTAGCCTAGTACATACCTACGAACCTATATATACAATACAAGCTCTGACATCACACATTTCATCCATGATTACTGAAAGAAGCCATTTCATAATTAACATACAATGTGGGCACCATGTAATGGAAGACTGGTCCCATGGTGACCTAATCCATGTGTTTTGTGTCTACAGCATAATGTGGATCTCAAAGAATTAGGGAGGCAAAGGGTAGGGAGAAACATGTTTCATCTGTGTAGCATGTACTGAAGTTCGTCAACCATGGTTTCTGCAATGTCTCTGGTCACTGTAATGCTGAACATCCCCAAATCTTATCAATACTGTGTCTGGTTGCCTATATATTGGCAGTAGCCCACTGGTCCCCTAAAGACTCTTACAATATATCCCTCTGTCTGAGGCCCACTAATCTTGCATTACTACAAAAAGTGCTCCATAACTGTGTGATGGGTGCATACTTATCCAATCTACTGACAGGACAATGCAACCAATACCTTGTCTGAAAATTAGCATATACATTCAACCAAGAAGCACAGCCATCTCTATAAGTGTTGGCTTTACAATAACTTAGATCACCCATAATAGTACCTGTACAGAAGCCTTCTTTATTATACAACACGTTAGGCAGTCAATATACAGCAGATATGGATGGACTGATTCAGCATATCTGTCCTATGCTACCTCCAAGGGCAATGTCATGCAAGACACTTCACTATTTGAAAAACAATAAACCAATAAAAGGCACTGGTGTATGGGGAAGGAAAGCTTTAATAATAATAATAAGACTACAAAACTTAGCCCTTTCACTCCTTCAACCTCTGGGGCATCATCAGAGTAAATAAAATAATCACATACATTGACATTTATACACTACACTAATTCAGCAGCTGCCAACCAAACAACTTGGCTAATTAACAGTTAATCAATAAAATGTACCTAAAATACTAACATTAAGGCATTTTTGTGTGTAAATGCATCGATATAAATATATATTGTTAAAAACGGTAAATGTAAACTTCTTAGCACTAAATTTTAAATTACCTAAAAATCGCAATCAAATTGTTGACTTATTAAAGATGAACAAAAAAGTAGAAAACAGCACCATGGCAAACCAATAAAAAGCCGATGGCGAAGAGCAGTGTAAAATCCAAATAAGAGTTTTATATGAAGACAGGTGAAAGCTTTTGTGATAAAATCGCTTCTTCAGATCATACAAAAAATCAGCAGTGACTCAAATATTTAAAATGCAATCAATTAAATATCTACCAATAAAAAAACATTCAAGTACAATAGCCATAAAAGTCTAAAGGTACAGCTTTCTTTTAAGACAGAAACCATAACAGGTTATTGCCATAAAAACACACACAGCAGTATACTTATTTAAGAAGCTTTCTTTCTTTCAGAACTGGCTTAAGAGGTACTGATTCATTCAAACCTCTATGTGCTGATAGTTTAAGAATCCATCTTAATTCTTTCCCTTCTGTGACATTAGTTACATCACCCAACCTAAAACCTTCATAAATTACTTCTACTGCCATAAACTTAAACCAATGGTTAGGGCCTTTCTCTAGTATATGTTTAGCTACAGCACTATAACTATGGCCCTTACTGGCACAATAATAATGGTCTCTAATTTGTTCCTAAGGCACTAGGCAGCTCTTGTATTGTCAACTCATCATCTTTTTTTGTCCTCGGCCTTGGAACGTATTTTTTTTTTCTCTCATTAGCTTGGGCTGGGGAGGGGGGACTCTGGTGGTATTATCCTGGACCCAACTGCACCACATGCAGCACTGTTGCCTGCAGCAGAAATAAGACTGACACACAAATAAGGAAAGATGCTGAATAAAATGTTAAAAAAGAGATGTTTTCATTGCATAGTTGTCCTGAGACTTGATGGCTACTGACAGTTGTGAATTATTTTTCTAGTAGTAGGTCATCTGCTTTGTCTGCTCTTATAATCAGGCTTCGAACTGTATTATCAGGTTGATACTTTTTAGTTTTAACCAGTCATATTTCAGGATTTAGAGACCATATTCGAAAGCAATTTATTTTCCCATTGTGTCATGCTACCCAGCTTGAATTAGAAGTTATGTACCTACCATAACGTTCCATGTTAGTTGTCTTCTCTCGCCTTCTTTCTTGCTGGATGGGTTCGGAGCCGATCCTCGGCTCCGACTCGGCACTTGCTTTAGCTTGAGAACTCCTTTTATCAGCTCGAGGCAACCCTATATCCCATGATGCAAGGCGGAACTACCTCAGATCTCGTTTGGTAGCTAACCTACCCTGCTAAGGACTAACCTAACATAATAGGAAAACCAAGTACATAATAAGAGTCCTCATATGAAGGCTCAGGAGGAAACAACCTGATAGGAACTCTTCAAGATCTGTCCAGGCCAGGGGGAAGGAGGGAGGGGCCTTAAGAAAGAAGGCAGAGAAGACAACTAACATGGAACGTTATGGTAGGTACATAACTTCTAAATGTTAAGTTGTCGATCTCGCCTTCATTCTTGCTGGATGGGACCGCGTCCCTAGCACCTGAATCCCGGGTGGCTCAATGGAACAGACTCTTGAGAACTGTGGAACCAAAACTGGCCCTGTCTCTGGAGGCCAAGTCTAACTTGTAATGAGAGACAAAGGTATGAGGCGTGGCCCAAGTAGCTGCTGCACAAATGGTATCAATGGGTAGTCTATCCTGAAAAGCTGTTGAAGTGGATAGACTCCTGGTTGAGTGTGCTTTCGGTTTAGAAGGTAGCTGCTTGCCTCTGAGAGAGTACACATAGGAAATGGTGGAAGTCAACCATCTGGATAAGGTTACTTTAGAAACTGGAAGACCTATCCTGTTTTCTGCATAGGAGACAAATAATTGGTCCGATTTCCTGAATTGTTTAGTTCTATGCAAATAGTACCTGAGTTGATGATGGACATCCAAAAAATGAAGCTTTTGTTCAGCTCTGTCAGAATAGTTTGGGAAAAGGACTGGTAGATCTATGGATTGGTTAATATTGGTTTGAGACACAACTTTGGGGAGAAAGGACGGGTTCGTTCTTAAGGATACCCTGTCCTTATGAAAAACCAAGTAAGGGGAACGAATGCAGAGAGCTTGAATCTCGGAAACCCTTCTTGCTGAAGTAACAGCCAGTAAGAATATAGTTTTCCAGGTCAATAACTTCAAAGAACATGAAGCAGACGGTTCGAAGGGAGGTAGCATCAAGGATGCCAACATTAAATTTAGATCCCATTGCGGAGGAGGATGCTTTATCGGCGGTTTAAGGAGAAAAACTCCTCTCAGAAAGGCCTTGCATAATCTATGAGACATAATGTTATTATCATGCAAGCCAACATGATACTTGGAAATAGCAGCCAGTTGAACTTTAACTGTAGATGAAGAAGATCCTGAATGAAAAACTTCAGCCAGGAAATCTAAAACAGAATGCACAGGAGCAGTAAAGGGATCAATATTCCTGGAATTTGCCCAAATAGAAAAACGTCGCCACTTGCTAGCATAAACAGTTCTAGTGGACGACTTTAAAGAAGATACTAAGATGTCTCTGACTGAATCAGAGATCATCGGAAGCCTGGCTAGGGAAGGAAGTGGAGCAACCAAGCAGTGAGGTTGAGAGAATGAATGGCCCGGTGCTGCTGACCCGACTGGTGGATCAAGAGATCCGGAACTGGGTCCAGATGCCAGGGCTGCACCAGGAGGTGACGATGCAGAGACGGAAACCAAATTTGTCGAGGCCAGTAAGGGGCAATGAGAATCAACTTGGCCCTCAAAACGGTGACTTTCTGAATGACTTGTGGAATCAAGGGAAAGGGAGGAAAAGCGTACAGAAGTCCCCAGGGCCAATCCTGGGTTAGAGAGTCTCTCAGGGGTTGGCCTGGTAGGGGAAAGAGGGTGAAAAAATCGGGGCACTTGTTGTTTTGAGGTGTAGCAAAAAGATCGCAACAAGGTGTGCCCCACTTCAGAAAAATCTGATCCACTACAGATTTATTGAGAGACCACTCATGAGGCATCAGAATGGATCTGCTCAGCCTGTCCGCCAAGAGGTTGGACCTGCCGGGGATGTGCGTTGCTATCAGAAACCGATGAGAGGAGATTGCCCATTGCCAAAGTCTGAGAGCCTCTCGACACAACGGATAGGACCTGGTCCCGCCCTGCTTGTTGATGTACCAGACCACGGACATGTTGTCCGTTTGTACTGCAATAGTCCCCGTGGGAAGAAAGTCGTTGAGGGCTTGCAACGTTAAAAGCACCGCTCTCATCTCCAGGACATTGATGTGCAGATGGTATTCTATGGGTTGCCACGTCCCGTGGACCATCCTGCCCTGATAATGCCCCCCCCCGATCAGAGAGGCATCCGTAGTAACTGTGGCAACTGGAGGAGGGGAACAAAGGGTCGGCCCTGATGAAGAAGAGGGAAGATATCCACCAGTTCAGATGAGTTCTGCGATTGTGTGACTAAGATTTCGTGCCTCATCGGAAGACTGTGGTACGACCACTGAGTGAATAACATCCACTGCAGAAGACGCATATGGAAGCGAGCCAGTGGTAGAAGAACAATGGCCGCAGCCATAAGACCTAGAGCCTTTAGTATCAATCTGGCTTTGACCTTGCTGCTCTGCAATAGAATCCGAACGAATTTTTGGATGTCCAGAATTCTTTGATCTGTTAGTCTGGCTAACATTTTGACGGTGTTTAATTCTGCGCCTATAAAGGTGATAGATTGGCAAGGCCGCAGAGAAGATTTCCCGAAATTTACTGAAATTCCCAAACTCCTGCAAAGCTGCAGAGTGTAGTCTCTGGTCTGAAGAAGCTGACACCTGGAGGTGGCGGAGAGGAGCCAGTCGTCCAAATAAGAAAACACCTGGAATCCTTGACATCTCAGATGAGCTGTGACCACTGCCATGCATTTGGTAAACACTCTGGGGGCTGAAGTGAGGCCAAAGGGCAGGGCTCTGAATTGGTAATGACTGGTCCCTAGCCGAAAGCGGAGAAACCTTCTGGAGCGCCTGTGAATCTTTATGTGATAGTACGCGTCCTGAAGGTCTATAGAGCACATCCAGTTGTCCTTGCCCAGAAAGGGCAGAATGGACTGAAGTGTGACCATCCGGAATCTTGCCTTCTTGACAAATCTGTTTAGACTGCTCAGGTCTAATATTGGTCTCCAATCTCCCGTCCTTTTGGGGACCAGAAAGAATCTCGAGTAGACGCCGTATCCTACTTGGTCTGCCGGCACAGTCTGGACGGCTCTTTTTCCTAGGAGCTTTGAAACCTCCTGTTCTGCCAAATCCCTTTGACCAGGTGAGATGTCTGGAAGGGATTGTTGAGGTACGGGATACCTTTCGAAGGGGATTTTGTAACCCTCGGATATGATCGACTGTACCCACATATCTTGTGAGAGGGAATGCCAGGCTACTGGGTACAGCGAAATCCTTCTCCCGACTGCCTCCAAGGGTGGACAGTCGGGCAACACCTCAGGGGTGCTGAAAGGGCTTCTCAGGAAGAGACTCCCTGTTGCCCTGGTTCTGAGGACCCCCTGCCTCTAGGGCGTCTATTATTGTTACCCCTCTGCCTCTGGGGGTAAACTGACCACGTGTGTCCGGTGTAGCTCCTTGGGCTTTGCGGAACCACATCTTCCCTCCCTTCTGACCCTTGGGATATGGTCTAGAAGGGGTGGAAAAATGGACTCCAACGGCAGAAAGAGTTTTACCGTCCTGCTCACACCTGGTCAAGGTATCCTTCACCTGAGGTCCGAACAAAGCCGAACCATCAAAGGGGGTATTGGTGAAGGATGCCTTAAAGGGGTCCACAAAATTACAAAGCCGCATCCAGGCTTGGCGTCTAAGAGCAACTCCTGTGCCTGCGGCCCTGCTCGCTCCATCGGCTGCATAGGATATGAGCCGCATGGAGGAGTTGGATAAGGAATTCAGGATTGCTAGCTGTGAGGCAATCTTTTCTTGAGCCCCAGCAGCAGAGGGATCCTGGACCACTTCACCCAGTTCCTTAAGAATGTCTCTTTGAAGCCTGGTGAAGTGACAAAGGTAGTTCAGCAAACGCATAGCAAAGGTCGCTGAAGAAAACATCCGCTTTCCATACCTGTCCATGGTCCTAGAATCCTTGTTAGGAGGATGGACAGGTACTGAAGGATCCGCCAGTTCCTTCTTAGTGGCCGCCGCCACCATAATAGCATCCACAGAGACGCCCTTGGAAAGAAACTGTTTGTCCGTAGGGGCCGTAATAAACTTGGATGGTCTCCTGGGGACAGGTTCCACAGAATCTGGAGCTGCCCACGCCTTCCGAGCCACTACCTGCATAAGTGGGTCGAAAGGCGGAGACACCCAGGAGGTGGGGGGTCGGGATCCAAAAGCCTCCAGGTATACCGACTCATCCTCGGAGGGATCAATGGATGGCCAATTCCCCCTCTGTTTGAGGAGCTCAAGGATGTCTGAAAAGGAGACATCCTCAGAGGGGGATCGGGAACCCTCCGACTCATCTAAGTCGGTATCAGATGTAGTAGACTCGGGAGTCTGTGTGTTTCCTCTACACGTCCTCTTCCGAGGGGGTTCACCTGCAGGATCAGGAGAAACTTCAGAAGAGGAGGAAATTCCCAATGGGGAAACCTGGGGCGATGGATCCCTGGGCCTGAGAGCAAGAGGCTGGCAAGAGGTGTCTACAGGCACCGAAGAGGGAGGAGCTAGAGGGATGGACCATTGACCTGGCTCAGGAGCCAGGACGCTCCTCATCACCTCAAAGGCTCCCCTCCCCGGGAGACCGGAATATCCCCGTTCCGAGGATACAGGAATTCCCGGCTCCACTGAGAGGGAAGGCTCCGAGGCCGATGTCGGTGCCGAGCTTACCAAAGCCGAAGCCCCGAGAGGGAGAGCGGGGTCGGACAAGGGTCCGATGCCACTAGCCCCCTCGGAGCCAACAAGGGAAACCCGACGACCGGATCCCTCCAAGGAAGGTCTCAAGGAGGAGATCGGAGCCGAAGACGACGGAGCCGAAGGATGTATCGGCTCCGGCGCCAAAACAGTCGCTGTCCCGAGAAGCTCCGGCTCCGAACTCTGGTGGGGAGTCGGAGGAGGAAGTTCAAGGGGTGAAGCAATAGCCGAAGTCTGTTGAGACGGGCTATGGAGCATTTGGGCCAGTGCCTGCGACTTTAACAGCCTGCTTACCACCCTCTCTAAGTCGTGGTCAGACAGCCTGGAAGATCTCGAAGATCGGCTCCGATGGCTCCGCTCCGACAAAAGAGGAGACCTCGGAGCCGAGTGGATACTCTCCAACGAAGGGGACCGAGATCTCTTTCGGGACGAAGTCATCGGAGCCGAAGTCCCCTGAATTCCAGATGGAGCCAAAGGTTTCTCGGCTCCGATGCTGGATAAAGTGTCGGCTCCAGCCGGAGCCGACAAGGCCACAGTAGACCGGGTGTCGGAACCAATCGGTGCCGAACCCAGTACCTTGGAAGCAGAAAGATCGGTTCCAGCCGGAGCCGGAGCCGATCTCGGCTCCGACGGAGCCGGAGCCACCGGAGGAGGCTTGGATACTGTAGCCTGAACCTTCGGTGGCTTAGAAGGTTTACTAGACCCTGTTTTAGAGGGAGAACCTTCTGGCTTAAGTAAGCCACGGAGGATCAATTTATTCCTCCTTTCCTGCAGGACTCCCTGGCTAAAAGAGTGACACAAAGCACAGGAGTCCTGCAGGTGCAAAGGCCCCAGGCAGTAAACACAAGAAGTGTGACCGTCTGTCAGAGACATTTTCTGACAGCACGAGTCACACTTCTTGAAGCCTGAGACCTTGCCTTCCTTTGACATAGTCCTAAAGGAAGAAGTCACACACACCCCAACAAACACACAATTAATCCCCAAACACACAGACACACAGGTAGGGATTAACCAATGGGGTCTAGGCCTAACTTAAAAGTGTTTTACAACTATGAAAAGAATTTAAAAGTTTTTAACTATAAGGGAAATAGGGTGGGATGTAGAAAGACTACACACTATGAAAAGTTGGTAAAAAGGGGGAAATAAATCCCTAACTAAGCTTTTAGACAATATTAACTTACCTCAGCTGGCAAAGGAGACCTCTTTCGCTAAGCGGCAAATGAGATCTAAGGTAGTTCCGCCTTGCATCATGGGATATAGGGTTGCCTCGAGCTGGTAAAAGGAGTTCTCAAGCTAAAGCAAGTGCCGAGTCGGAGCCGAGGATCGGCTCCGAACCCATCCAGCAAGAATGAAGGCGAGATTGACAACTTAACATCTAATGTTTGCTTTTCTTCTGTCCTAAATTAATGCTGGTATACTGCTGTAATTTATCATATGGGAAGAGCCTTCTCATTTATGGCAAGCCATTAACCGTGCTATCTTTGTGTCATAGTTTCATAGGTGGTTACTAGGCTAATGACCCAAGAACCTTTACAAGCGTAGGCATGTTTATCCCAAGTTAACCCAATTAGCAATACATAGGTGAGTGAAGTTCATGGAGGTATGAGCCTAATGCCTGCCTATGTCCATGAAAAAATGGACATGACCCCAGGAGTGAACTTGAGATTACCCATCCATTGATCTAAGTTGTGCTTGAAGAGGGTCAGAGAGGGGCTTTGTTTCACATGAATGGAAAGCTTGTTCCAGAGAATGGGTAGTTTCAGGGGGAGGTATCTCTCTCCAGCATAATTTGTTCATATACGTGCCTAGGTTAATATTCCCAGAGCAAGTGACCCTCATGTGGCTTGATTTGTGAATGTGTAAAATTTCCATCAGGGTCAGGTCAGAGACTACCCTGTAAGCAAGACACAGATCACCATTTAGTAGCCTGTAGGAGACAGAATCCAGTGATAGGGCTTTCAGTCTTTCCACTTACGACATGGTTTTGCATCTGTATGGTGAGGTACATGCAAAAGGCTGCATTGTACTGTAATGGTCTGAGGGATGAGTATAATGGAATTATAATGTCCTTGCATCTAGATGCCGAGCTTTTACTTATGAAATGTGTCACATAGGAAAGCCTCACCACTGTAGGTAACATGGTGGTCGAAGTTCAGATTATCAGCCTGAGTACCCGGGTCTTGTACTCTACTCTGGGGGGGGGATGTCTGTATTGTAAATAGCAGGGATGCTGGCTTTCCCAAAGGGAATAATTACACATTTTTTTGCATTTAGCTTCAGTCCGTGGCTTTGGCACCAATCATTAGTCTGTGTTAATCCTTTTTGTAGTACCACTGGGGGACTCCGTGATTGCACCCAATTTGCAGTCATCGGTGAACTTGGTCAGATACAGGCCATCCATGTTTGCCTAGACTTCTGAGAAATAAATTCTGAACAGTAAAAGGCCCAGCACGGAACCCTGTGGTACGACACTTTTGCTAGATGTGAATTCACCCACTTTGACAGTATGTGTCCTGTTGGTGAGCCATTTGGCTACCCATCAGTGACATAAGGGTTTATTCCCAATTGACTGAGTTTGGCTATAATACCTATATAAAATACGTGCTCCCCCATGTTTGTGAGCATTATGTCTAGAATATTTGAGCCCCTCTTTGGTGTGCTGACTAGCTGTTCCAGGGCATTTGCACTTAAGGGGCGCCAGAGCAGTACTTCGCCTAGGGCGCCATTTCAGCTAAGGCCGGCCCTGTTCTGCGCGCAGTTTAATAACTGAGCATAATGAAAGTGCACGTATGAAGACTTGTTTAAACACTTGGAACATCAGCTACATAAGTTAGAGACTTCAATGTCAGAGACTGCATTTTGAAGCCTGCTGTGCGCTTGAAAGTTGTTCCTAGAGGGCTAAGGGTGTTGAATATGCCCTCATATGGAACAACTTACCCGGAACGTTTAGCAAAATAGTAAAGAATTAATTTAGAGACAAGTTTTTTCTTATATTAAGTTGCTCATTGACTTTTTTGTGCCTGTAGAGCAACAAATTTGTGAAGATACCAACAAATTACAAAAAGAACTGTATAGTCTTAATATTGATGCATAAGTTGATCTTCGCATGAGTGCGTTAATTGAACAATTACACCTATATGAAACTAAGTTATTAGCTCAAAAAAAAAAAAAACTTCAGAGAGACATTGTTGATTTCCAACAACAAAATGTGTTTGCTTGGCCGAGAGAGCAGCGTAAAGAGCCAGTACAACCTAGAATTTCTAAGGCTACTAACTCAGAGGAAGTTTCTTCTATTACTCAAAATAATGGTTCTGTTAATACTTCAACAGTGGTGCAGGAATGTGCTGTTTCTTCACCTAATGCTAATACCTCCACATACAGCACACCTTTGGTGGTCCCTCCCCCAACTGAGCAGCAACTTAGAAAAAATGCTCTTTCGCCAGAACAGGTAGTGTGGCCTAAAACACTGAATATTTCTGGTGAGACTGTTTTTTTGGGTCTCCCTTTACCCTGCAAATTCCAACGAAAGGAAGACAAGATGTGAACATCCAAGGAAAGAAATTCAAGAGAAAGAACTCTTTTCAGGATCGAGAAGCACAGACTCTCAAGAGAATGTGGAATATAACAAACAACTAGTATGGAACTTACCGCAGAGACAGTTAACAGAAGTCGAACTTTCTTTATTTAAAAAAAGTTTTTTCTTTTATTCCTTCTCAAAGGGCTGCTCTAGCTGACACTATTATAGAGCTGAAATTGTTTGTACGAAAAATAGCTCTTAAAGAGTAGTTTGTTTTTTCTGTGTCACATGAAAGTGTATGTAACTATAAAAAGCCAAATGCTTTCTGTCCAACATTGTCTTCCACTATGGAAGTTTTTTTCAAATGTATGTGAACAACAGATTTATAATCTTTTTGAAACCAATAGTGAGTATAAACAAAATAAGTTTTAGAACTTAAATAAAAATGAGAGAAAAGCACTTGAAAATTTACAGAGATATAGTGACACTGTAATACAACCAGCCGATAAAGGCAATTCCTTTGCTGTGTTAAAGAGTATTATGTTACTACTATGAATACCATGCTTAGAGATAATGCATATACCAGCATAGAACTTTATTCTGTACAAAAGTTAATTGAAAGGTTCACTATGTCTCTTGTAACTGCTTTGAAAAAAACAGTTATTTCTAAAGAACTGTTCCAGTATCTTACAGTAGAGCATCCTGTTGTACCTACATTGAATGGTTTACCGAGCATACATAAAAATCTTGTAACTCCAGCTTTTAGATCCATAGTAGCTGGAGGTGGACGGCTAACTGAACAGGCTCCTTTATATGCAGCAAGACATTTAAGACCCATTTTAAACAAGTATGCTATTGTTTTGCATGATATAGAACATTTCTTAAGTGATTTTTACTCTTTTCTTGAGAGTTATGCCAAAACTGGTACAGAGATTATGGTAACTATAGATGTTACGTGTCTGTTTATGGTCATACCTAACCAAATAGGTCTTTCCTATGTAAAAAAAAATTTCTTAAAGAAGAAGCCTCTCGCACTGATGAAAAAATAAAAAAAAAATAGAGCTGGTACTAGAATATAATGTTTTTCTATTTGAGAAGCAATATTACTACTTTATTTATTTATTTATATTTGTTGACCAGGAGTGTCCAACTGGACGTAGGTCCATTTTCAGTGGAGGCCCGGGGAGAAAAGCTCCACAGTTAAAATAAACAGACAGTAGTTACATTGGATTACATAGCGATTAACAATTTACATAGCAATTACTTACAACATATTTACAGATGAAGAGCATAGTACATCAGTAGACAACTAGAATCTTTATCTGTGAAGTACATAACAGACATTAACAAATGTTACAATAAGAAGTTCCCGCTGTATAATAAGTACTAGGCTTATGAGCATCTGAGGTCACTATAATCAAGGTAGTTAGTGGAGAGGAAAGAAAGGTAGTGATTGGATGGGGTGGGTGATATTAGAGTGGGAGTTGCAAGGGCATAGCCAGCATGTTTTCATGTGAGCTTTTAGTAAAGTTTTGAAGTGGGTGTATTGATGGTATGGAGGTAATTGTGGGTGGGAGGGAGTTCCATAATTTGGCTATGCCACAAGAGAATGTTGCTTCACCAGCAGAGTTATTGGCTTTAGTGATCTGCAAGTGATTTTTGTTGCTGGATCTTGGCGGTCTGGTGGTGCGATAGGGTTGGAGTAGATTCTGGAGGGATGGGACATTTAGTGGATGGTTTACTAGTTTGTGGGTGAGTGAGAGTTGATACCATTGAAGGCGGTGAGGGAGTTCAAGCCAGCCCAGTTCAGCATGTGAGAGACAGTGGTAACTATGGTAGGATACCCCTGTGGTGAATTTGGCGATTTTGTTGTAGCAGGTCTCTAGCTTGTTTAGATCGCATTGCCTTACGTTGGTATATATTGGACAGGCATAAAGTAGGGTGGAGATAAGGTGGGAATTTGCTATTGAAATCTTTGCTGCTTTGGTGAGAAGTTGCTTATTTCTGTATAACGCTCCTAGTTTTTTGTGGACTTTTTTATGGTCATGGATATGTGAATGTCAAATTTTAGTTTACTGTCTATTTCCACTCCTAGCAATTTGGTGTGTTCAGTTGGGTATATAGTGGTGTTGTCTTTTGCTGTGATGTTAAAGTGAGAGTTGTTTTGAGCATGTTTGGTAGGTTGGAAGATGAGTAGTTTAGTTTTGTTTGGGTTGAGTATTAATTAGGCATCGGATAACCAAGTTTCAACAGAGGAAAAGGCTTCCTGTGTGACTTTTTGCAGTTTGGGTAGGGACTGGGCTGAGCAGATGGTTGAGTCATCTGCGTATTGTATGAGTGTGCCATGTTTTGCAGACCTCTGGCATAGCTACGGGCACGTCTTGTGCTAATAACCACGCCAATATGGTCATGGCATACTGGGAAAATGTAAACATCTTAAATGTTGAACAATTTAATGTGCATGTAAAATTCTATTGGCGTTTTGTTGATGACTTGTATATATTTTTGGAAAGGAGACCTTGAAAGTTTAAATAATTTTCTAAGTGTTATAAATTCAAGTACACCCTTCCTTAAGTTTAATATGAAATATTCTTGCACTTACACAGATTTCCTTGATGTTACCATGTATAGGGGCAAAGATGGAAAGCTGCACACTAAGAGATATACAAAACCATGTTATACACAGTTATCTTGAACGTAATAGTATGCATCCACCACATATTTTTGAAAATGTGTTAAGATGTCAACTTTTAAGAGTTTCTAGGCTCTATGACCAGGAACAAGAGTTTGAAACAACTATGTGTTCCACTAGTATGGAATTTATAGAAAGTGGTTATAAACCTTTTGAAGTTAGTAAAGCATGTGAAAGGGTCAAGGTAGACAAAGTAGTGGACGCCAGTTTTTTTTTTCACGTAAAGAAAACATAAGAAAGACTGCCCATAATAATAGTTATAGCAATGTAGCTTATCGTATGGCTTTTGGTACTGACAGCATAGATATACAAAATATTATTACAAAAAATTGGCATATTTTATCTTTTGACCCTATTCTATGTGAGTTTGTTAGTGTAGCCCCAAATTTTGTTTATAAAAATACAAAACTGTTGAAAAGACAGCTTTGTTTCCCTAATACAAATAAACTACAGCAACCTACTATTAGAAGAACTAGTTTTGGTACCTCTATCTGTGGTAAATGTACTTTTTGTAAATACACTGATGTGTCCAAAACATTTATACAACCAGACAATAGTAATTATTATGTCTTTAAAGTTAAAGCTAATTGTGACACTAAAAACTTAGTTTATTTAGCACAGTGTGTGACTTCTTCAAAATTTTATATAGGAAAAACTAATAGGCGACTTTAGGAATAAATTAGAGACCATTATTATTGTGCCAATAAGGACCATAGTTATAGTGCCTTCGCTAAACATATACTACAGAAAGGCACTAACCATTGGTTTAAGTTTATGGCAGTAAAAGTAATTTATGAAAGTTTTAGGTTGGGTGATATAACTAATGTCACAGAAGGGAAAAAATTAAGATGGATTCTTAAACTATCAGCACATAGAGGTTTGAATGAATCAGTACCTCTTAAGCCAGTTCTGAAAGAAAGAAAGCTTCTTAAATAAGTATACTGCTATGTGTGTTTTTATGGCAATACCCTTTTATGATTTCTGTCTTAAAAA
The DNA here is from genome assembly GCF_019279795.1 of Protopterus annectens. NCBI lineage: Eukaryota > Metazoa > Chordata > Ceratodontiformes > Protopteridae > Protopterus > Protopterus annectens. The sequence continues at coordinate 815,561,249 of NC_056743.1, forward strand.
AAGCTGTACCTTTAAATTTTGATGGCTATTGTACTTGAATGTTTTTTACTGGTAGATATTTAAATGATTGCATTTTAAATATTTGAGATGCTGCTGATTTTTTGTATGGTATGAAGAAGTGATTTCATCGCGAAAGCACTCACCTGTGTTTGAATAAAAGTCTATTTGAATTTTACACTGCACTTTGCCATCTGCTTTTTATTGGTCTGCTGTAGTGCTGTGTTCTGCATTTTTGTTCATACTACATGGTTTGTGGTCGAGCACAGCTTTACAGTCAGCAGGACTTGTTTTACCATATGACTTATTAAAGATGTTTAAATTAATCTTGGTCGTAGCTTACATATGATCATAGAAGATTACTAGGCTACCAAACCGGAGGTCATTTCAAGCCTAGCCGTTTCATCTCAATGTAATACCTTAAAAATGTTACTAATAATCCAGAAAATGGACCCACACTGCACACAATTAAGCTCATGGATAGTAGAACCAGTAAAATCACCTTTAATACAATTTAGCGACCAATATTATGTGCCGTGTGGGTCCATTTTCTGGATTAGTGACCTTTTTGGACTTTGGCAACTTTGTTGGACCTTAATAATGTTAGTTAATACCCAAGATTGCATTTAGTAATGGCTGCCTATGTCCAGGAGGCCTGTGGGCTCTATCCCCGGTAAAGATTTATGGTGCCCCATCCACTTCTCCAGGTTCCTCTTGAACAGTGTCACAGAGGTGCTCTGATTCACATGAATAGGTAGCCTATTCCAATCACGTGGCAGTCACTGGGAGATAAATCTGTCCCTCCAGCATGTCCTATTTAAGCCACAGGCCATATTTAGGTCCTTGAAACAGGTAGCCCTAGTCCTGTTTGACTTCTGAATATGCAGCAAGTTCATTAGGTTTGGGACTGAGATTGCTCTGTAACGAGGCATATGTCTCCCCTAAATCATCTATACGATACAGAGTATAGTGAAAGGGACTTTAGTCAGTCTGCATAAGGCATGTGCTGAAGTCCCTTGATCTTCTTTGGTAAAAACCTATGAGGTCTCTCCAACTGCTGCAAGTGCTTTGTACGGTACATGCCGACTAGGGGGTTATACTCAATTACTCAATTATGGGGCAGATTAGTGCAGAGTACAGTGGGGTTATAAGCTCTTTTGCTCTCAAGTCGATGCCTTAACTAATCAAGTGTGCAATGTAGAAAGCCTTCCTTACTACAGTAGACACATGGTGGTCAAAGTTAAGGTCACAGCCAACTTGTGATCCCAGGTCTCTTACCACTTTGTGGGTACTTAGGGCATTGTTGTTGATATGACAGTGTGAAGAGATACTGTTAGTGCTGAAGGGAATGATGATGCATCTCTCTGCATTCATTTTGGGACTGTGACTAAGACACCAGTAGTTGGTCTGTGTGAGACCCTCCTGGAGTATAATGACATAATTTGGGGATTAAATGATTGCACCTAGTTTGAAGTCATCTACAGACTTAGTCAGCCACAACCCTTTAGTTTTGACCTGAACTTCTGAGGAGTATACACCAAACAGCAGGGAGCACAGCACTGACCCCTGTGACACCCAACTGGTAACAGGTCTGCTGTTTGATGTGGAGTCATCCACTTTGAAAGTGTGTTTCCGGTTTGTGAGCCAGCTGGCAACCCATCTTACAACAAAGGGGTTTACATTCAGTTTGCTAAGTTTATTGGTAATGCCAGAGTGTGGTATTGTGTCAAAAGCCTTTGCTAAGTCGAGGTATGCTGTGTGCACAGACTTGCCCTCGGCAATGGCCCTTATCATATTTTGGAAAAAATCCACCAGATTTAACAGGCATGATCTGGCCCTGATGAAGCCAAACTGGGTAGGATCCAGGTCCATAATGATACGTTCCATGGCTTTACAGATGAGGCTGCTCAGGCTAATGGATCTGTAATTCCCTGGGACTGTTGACAGGTCACCTTTGTGGGGGAGGAATAACTGCTGCTGTTCTCCATTCAGCAGGAACAAAGCCTGTGGTCAGACTATGACTGAAAAGGGTACTTAATGGTGATGCTAGTTCATGCTTTAGCCTGTTTGAAAGACAGCCTGTGATGCTGCCTGATCCCAAAGAAGCTGTGTTTTTTGCTTTGGAGGGTTGGGATTGTGAATAAGTCTGGAAGGGATAAGGGAGTGAAATATTTGCAAAACCTATCCCCGCTAGCAGGTCTGCCATCTCTGTGGGATCAAGTGGGTGTGAAACAGTTGGTCACTAGTTCTGCACATGCTTGGGTCCTATCTTTTAGGGTACATACATAGCTGTAAAAGGCATTAAAGTTATCCTTGGCTCTGCCTGCTAAATTCTTCTCAAAAAAGCCCTTAGAGGATTTGACAAGTTGTTTTATTTGACTGTTGAGGCTGAGGAGAGTGCTTTTCCATTGTCGAGGTCTCACCTTTGTTTTCCTAAACAGCAACTTTTTGCAGTTATTGTAAAGTTTGTTGATGCTGGAGGTCCACCATGGCGGCTTGTTTTTACTTGGGGTTCTGGATTTGATTCTTTCTGGTACAGCTGAGTCTATACACTTATGAAAGTGATTGCACAGGGTTTTAGTGCAAGCTTTGGTGTAGCTACAACTTCCAGCTTTGGGAGGGACTTGGAATGCACTTAGAAGGGCATTGTTTGCTTTGGTGAAGTTTTTTCAGTCTGATTTGGCCCTTTGTGAGTTCAGGTGTTAGTGTCAGCTCAAAGGTGACTCATATGTGGTCAGATTTAACTAATGAGGGGTCCGACAGTTGTGATAGTGCATCTGTTTGACATGTTAGTGAGGACCAGATCTAGTATGTTTACTTCTCTTGTCAGGGTATGAGCAATTTGTTCCAGGGCATTTGAGTTAAAGTCAAGGAACATTTGCTCTAGCAGGCTAGGGCTAGCATAGGTTTCCCAGTTGATGGTTAGAGTGTTTGGTAATATCTGGATTGTCTCCAGTTTGGTCAAGTAGGCTTTATGTGCATCATTACCCATGAAGGGGAATCTATAACTGGCTATAAATTGAATGGGTGGTCTTACCTACAGTAACCTGAACTTGGAGTAACTCCAAGGATTTGTCCAGTCTAACTAGACGGGGGGTGAATTTATCTCTAATATAGATACAAACACCACCTCCTTTAGTTCTCACACGTTCATTTTGCAGTTTGTAGGTGTGGAAGGCACTTGTAGCCTTGCAAGGCCAGGGTACTCTAAGGCCTTCAACCAGGTTTCTGTAACTGCACAAACAACTACATCTTCCAGTGATAGAAGTGCTTTCAGGGTGTTCAGTTTTTGGTTTCAGCTTCTAGCATTTAGCGGCATGACCCTTATTTTGCAATGACTGACAAATTTCATGTCGGTAAGTTTGTTTGAGACCTTACCTAAAAACGGCACTATGGGGGAGGCAAGAGCTTTTGCCAGCAGCCAAAAGCCTAGAGGTGCCAGGTGCAAACAGTCTCTGGCAAAGCAACAAGATTTGTCGACCATGGCTTCCCAGGCTGACAGGAACTGGATTAACTTTGAATGACACCAAAAACTAAGAAAGTTATTGAAATCAATCATTTTTTGTTTACACTGTGGCATCATCCTAGGTGCGGGTAGTATGCTGCTCAAAGCTAGGGACATAAACTGCCTGGGATACATACTCAGACTCATGTTTCTCTTCATATAGTCCAGTGAACAAGCAGAACAGATTGCTTTACAACAGTGAAAAATATCAGCAAATACTTTAACAGTGAAATAGCAAATAGAGCTTTGTAAATAGTGAAAACAGCAATAAAATACAATTTAAAAGGCACAGTAAGGCAAACAACTGCAGTACAACAGTATATAAACACAGTATTAAAGTAGGCGGGCAGGCAATAAAAAAATGCAGCAAATAGTATAAATAAGCAAATATACCCATATATACCCATAATATACCCATAAGTGAACAGTGGTCATTAAAACTCCTGGGTTTTCCATGACATTCGGCCTCAACTGCCAGAGCGTTTCCCTGTATTCTAGTAAACTCTCACTGTCACCACCCTTGTCTTTGTGTTTAATTTTGTCAATAACAAAGAACAAAAACCTTTTAAAGTTGTTGCATCCCTTAGAGTGTCTATATAAAGCCTTGTTAACTTTTTTGTTTTTGACATCTCTAACATGTTCTCCAATCCAATCTTTTTACAGTTTTCCCAACATAATACACTTAACATGTCATGCATGCAACAAGATATACAATAATTTTTACATTGCAGTTGCAATGCCCTAGGCACCTGATAGTAGTCATCCTTTTACTGTAACATAAGGACCGGCATTAATAAATTTACATGTCCCACATTTGTGAGTTGTAAATCCCCTCACAGTAGTTGACTTAGTGTGCTCCATCAAACCCTTTAAGTTGTAACCCCTACTATAAACAGCCTGTGGGGCTTCAGACAAGCACTCCTTTTAAACAAAAGTTAGCAATGTTTTATAAAGACACATTAAGGGATGAAACAACATTAAAAGCTTTTTTTTCTTTATTGACAAAAGTGAACACAAAAACAGGGGTGGTGACAGTGACAGTTTACTAGAAAACATGGAAACACTGCAGCAGTTGAGGCTGAATGCCATGGAAAAGCCAGGAATTAATGACCATTGTTCACTTATGGATATATTAAAACTATAAGCAAGACTAAAATATCTTTAGCAAGTCAACAATTTGATTAAAGTTTTTATGTAATTTAACATTTATTGCTAACAAAAAATGTACATTTATTGTTTTTAACTATTTATTTGTATTGATGCAGTTACATTCAAAAAAGGCTTTGTGTTAGTATTTTAAGATCCATTTTACTGATTAACTATGTAAATTAGTCAAGTATTGTAGTTGGCTGTTGCTGAATTAGTTTATTGTGGAAATGGCAATGCATGTGATTATTTTATTTACTCTGATGATGCATAGGGTTGCTACCTTTTCAGATGGCCAAAGTGGGACAATTGTGGTACAAACATCAGATTTTGCAGGCCAAAACATACCCACGGCCAGTACAAGGGACAGAACTTCACATTTTTTCCTAAGTAAAAGCTTATTCTTGTAGCATTTTAGTTGCTTATTCTGTTTCTTATAACAATTAGGTGTTTCAGATACAGAATAACTGTTTTATGCAACTATTACATAAAATATAGGAAATAATTTTGCCCTAATATTTCAGGACAGTTGCCATTCTTACAATATTTTTGAAGGACACAACTGCCCAAAGAGGGAATGTCCCAAGCAAAGTGGGACAGGTGGTAACCCTAATGATGCCCCAGAGATTGAAGGGGAGAAAACACCAAGTCTTGTAGTCTTTTTATCATTATTAAAGTTTTCCTTCCTATACAACAGTGCCTTTTATTGGTTTATTGTTCTTCATTTTGAGTAGTGTTTGCTTGACATTTGTCACGTTTGTGGTGGACATTATACTGTTTCCCTGCTTATGATGTAGTATTCCATATTTGCTGCCCATGCAATATATATATATATATATATATATATATATATATATATATATATATATATATATATATATAAAGAGCGTCTGTCTGCTTTGCCTCCCTTTTCCTACTTTCATGGTCTATGCTGACTTCACTTTAGTTCACTTTTTCAGCAGCACAACACATGTCCCAGCCTGCACTATTTTCAGTGCACCATTCAGTTTAGAGGTGTAGTGAGTACAGGCTGGGAGATGTGCATTTCTGTTTATAAATGACATGACTACCAAGTCTCGGGATACCACATCCTCAGTGCTGATTCTTGATAGTCTGAATTTAAAGTATCTACTAATACATCTTCTGTTTGTTAATCTACTGCTGACAGTTACTTGAAAACAAGACTGTGTGCAATGGTTATAGTGCTGAGTTTTAATTTACTATGCAACATGAACTACTGTTGGCAGTGTGTTATTATGTGCAACATTGCTTACAATGTGTTTTGAGTGGTTTGCTGAAACACAGTTGTGAGTAAACTCATAACTACAGGACATGCTTGCAGGAACTTGGCACTTTGAAGAAAATACTGGTGAGAGAAGGATACCAGAAGAGCAGTGTTAAACACTGCCCCACCACCAAAGCCGAGCAAAAGAAATTACAGCCAATACAACTTCCAAGGCCATTGAAAATGCAGAAATTACAACTTCCAAGGACATCAAAACGTGAAAATCCAGAAATTACAGCCATTACAACTTACAAGGGCATCCATAAGTGAAATACACTGCAGTTGCCCAGTGAAACCCCTTTTTGTCCAAATGGTCAGTTATTCTGGTTAAGAAAAATGTTATCAAATATGCCAACCAAGAAATAACCACATTTTCCTTGCAGAGGAAACATCAACTCTGAAATGATGATGATTTGGTTCACAAAAAATAACATGAAATAACTTATAAAACATACTCCACATTAATATTTAGGAATAACTCAGAATTACTGCTGAGCCAAGTAATCTAACCTGCTTATGACAAGAAACTACAAGCTCTAAATTCAGACCACTAGAGGGATAACTTTATTCTAGCCCTAAGAATGTACTATTACACACAGAGTATACTTTGGTTACATAACAAGCTCTTCAACACAGCACACTAACATTGTTCTAAAATAATCACAAAATTCGTTAAGCTAGAAAAAAAAAAAAAAGTGGGGGATAAAGCAAAATTTGCCCTTGCAGGGCATCCTGGACCTGACCTGGAGGAGTGCAAGGATCAACTGGAGACTGAATAAACGTAGATCGTCTTTTCGTTGGCATTGGGAGTGCCATCTTCTGCTCTCTGTGCAATGCCAAAGCTGCCTGTACTGCTTCTGTGTGAATATCTAAAAAAAGAAAATGAAATCAGTATGTATGCACATACTATACATGTACATATGCACTCTGCTAGAAAAAATGAATACTTTGTTTTAAGAAAAATTAATATATTAAAGACAATTATAGTTTCAGTAAATGTCCTCTTATCATGCGTTACACTTCAACAAGTGCTGGCTTCAAAAATATTATATCTGAACTGCTAAACAATATGACATACAGAATCAGATCCTTTTTAACAATTATATTAGCAGGAAGAGCAGTCTGCAACATCCTTTATGCAGTGATAGCTTGCTCATTGTCTCATCCTGTGATCATACTCATTTCATCCATCATGATTCTCTACTCTGCTATTTCTCAACACCACAGATTACACCAACAGGTTTTTACCATTTGTCTAAGATAAATATCAGCCAGAAAGTACAGTTGTGTACACTTACCATAAATGTAGATGTTAGAGTGTCTTCACTGTTGCAGTCATTACTGTAGGGGTCTTCCTGCTGGCAGGCAGCCCTCGGTCGGCCAGAATCCCAAAGTCTGGATCCGGCGTCGGTTGTTCAGTCATGCTCCCTGACGTCAGAGCACCAGGAGTACAAAGCTGCCAGCCGACGCCATGTTCTCCAGTTTTTCTTGCCCCAGATGTCAGGTGCCTAAAAGTGAAGGCTAATAGTAAAACAAAAATGTAACATACAACAAACCCCATACCCAGTAGCAAATACACCTCAGAAGAAGGGTGAAGTAGGAAACCACACTAATAAAAGTATAAGAGGGGACAGGAGGGTGGGTAAACCAGACTGCAACAGTGAAGACACTCGAACATCTACATTTATGGTAAGTGTACACAACTGTACTATGTTCATCGTGTTTCACTGTTGCAGTCATCACTGTAGGGTTGAATCCCAAAGCTGAGATAAAGGGTGGTGGTTATAGAGTAGAAGGGGCGCCTAGAAGGCCCTGCAAGACTGCAGAAGCAAGGCCTGCCCTAGGCTTAGAATAAAGAGGGAGATTATAGTACTTAGAGAAAGTATGCACTGAACTCCCAAGTTGCAGGTTCCAAAATATCTTTGGTAGGTACTCCCCTGAGAAAGGCAGCTGAAGTAGCAGCAGCTCTGGCAGAGTCCTAATTTTTCCTGGGGTTTGCTTTCCATGATGAGAGTAACGAAATCTGTTTCCATGAGCAATCCATTTAGAAATGGTCTGTTTTGAAATAGTTTTGCCTAGGGAATTTGCTGCATAAGAAACAAACAGTTGTTCTGTTTTCCTGATATCCTTGGTTCTGTCCAGGTAAAAACGAAGCGGCCTGTGCACGTCCAAGGAATGCAAGATCCTCTCCCCCTTATTTTGTGGATTAGTGAAAAAGGTTGGCAGATGAATAGCTTGGTTTAAAGCCACTTTAGAAACCACTTTTGGCATGAAAGTAGGATTAGTCCTTAAAGACACCCTGTCTTGATGAAAAATAATATAAGGTTCCACAGCCATGAGCGCTTGTAACTCCGAGACTCTCCTGGCTGAAGTCAAAGCCAGTAGGATAGCTGTCTTCCATGATAAATACTTAATATCAGATGTGGCAGCAGGCTCAAAAGGAGGCAGAGTAAGTTTTTCCAGAACATAGTTGAGGTCCCAGGCAGTTATGGGTGGTGTCCTAGGGGGCCTTAAATTCTTTGCCCCTCTGAGATATTGCTTCAGAAGTGGATGTGAAAAGATTGGAGGATCTGTATTGTAATGTGCAGAGATAGCTGAGGCATGTATTTTTATGGAGGAAAAGGATAAACCCTTAAGTAACATATCTGTCAAGTAATGTAAAATCAATGGAATGTTATGAATGAGAGGATCCGAATCCTGAGCATGCATCCAGGTGCAAAATCTCTTCCATTTACCTTCATAAGATTTTCTAGTGCTAGGCCGTCTGGCTTCTAAGATGACATCCATGACCTGTTTGGGAAGGGTAGGATTAATCATAGACCCTGAATACACCAGGCTGCCCGGCTGAGGGTTTTGATATGAGAGTGTAGAACCTGGCCCTGGTGTTGGGACAAACGATTTGGAATCTGAGGTAGAATCCAAGGAGGCTCCTGGGATAGATTCATCAGTGTTGAGTACCAAAATTGACGAGGCCAATTTGGGGCCATTAAAATCATCTTGGGTTTGTCCTGCTTTATCTTTATTAACACCCGTGAAAGAAGAGGTAGAGGAGGAAAGGCATACCCCGAGAGGTTCCTCCAAATGAATGAGAGAGCATCCACTTTCCATGCTAGTTTGTGATATGTCCTTGTGCAAAAAATCTGTAACTGGTAGTTGAGGGGGGAATGCAAATAGATCTATGTCTGGGCAGTCCCAGGCTGCTGTAATCATCTTGAATATTTGGGTGTCTAGCATCCACTTATGTGGGTCTGACAGGTTCCTGCTCAGGCTGTCTGCCAGAATATTTTGTTTCCCTGGCAGGAACTGAGCTTGTAGATCCACTTTGCAAGCTAGAGCTGTGTTCCATAGAGTCATGGCTAGTCTGTAAAGGGGGTAGGAGTGTGTACCCCCTTGCTTGTTTATGTACCACATAACTGTGGTGTTGTCTCTCTGTATCAGTAGTTGCCCTGGCTGTAGAAGACCCCTGAAAGCCAAGAGGGCATTCTATACAGCTAACATCTCTTTTAAATTGATATGTAGGCGCTTCTGATCCTCTGTCCAAAAACCTTGCAGGCCTTTCCCCTGCAAGTGGGCTCCCCATGCGTAATCCGAGGCGTCCGTGGTTAACACTTGGTTGGCTGGAGGAAAACTGAAGGCTTTCCCTTTGTTTTGAAGACATGCCATGGTCCACCAGTGGAATTCCTTTTGCAGGCAAGGCAAGACAGCAATCTATGTGTCTAGACTGTGACAATGCTGGGACCATATGCTTTTTAGGTGCCACTGTATTTTTCTCATATGCAGTCTTGCATATGGTATGAGAAGGATGCAGGAGGCCATGTAACCCAAAGCCTGCAGGAATTTCCTTGCAGTTAGCTGAGACATTAACGCCAGGGTTTTGAAAGTTGAAGCCAGCTGAAGTTGTTTTTCGGATGTCAGGAATGCCATCTGGGTTGTTGTGTTTAGAAGAGCACCCAGAAAAGTTATCTGTTGTGTGGGTGTCAAATTTGACTTTTTTATGTTCACAGTGAATCCTAGGTACTTGAGTAGATTTTGAACAAGTTCCAGGTGCTGGAGTAAGACATCCTTGCTGTCTGCTTGAATAACACAGTCGTCTAGATAAGGGTAAATTTGAATTCCCTTAAGTCTGCAGTAAGCTACTACTGGTGCCAGGCACTTGGTGAAGACCCTGGGCATAGTAGACAAGCCAAAGGGCAGCGCAGAGAATTGGTAATGTTTCGAGCCGGCCTTGAACCTGAGGTATTTTCTGCACTCCTGTCTGATAGAGATGTGTAGGTAAGCCTTCTTTAAATCCAGTGTCACCATCCATGCATTTTTGCTCAACATTGGCAGGAGCTGCTGCAGAGTAAGCATCTTGAACTTTGGTATTTCCAGGAAAGTATTTAAGACTGACAGATCCAGGATGGGTCTCCAGAAATTTTGTTTTCTGGGAACTAGAAAGAGCCTTGAGTAAAAGCCTTGTCCCGTCTCCGATTGTGGAACCAGTTCTATGGCCCTCATAGCCATGAGGGATCCCACCTGGTTTAATGCCTCTGCCCACTGGTGTTTTGGCAGGTCTGGCCATCCGTTTGGTCTGGGCAAGTTATGAAAGTGGAATTTGTAACTTCTTGAAACTACATCCAGAACCCACTTGTCTTGGGTTATGTAAGTCCAATTTTGGTGAAAAAGAGAGTGTTTTCCTCCTAGAGGGGCTTCCAGGAGAGGTGTTCCTGGAGCCATGCAGGGGGAGTCATTGAGTCTGTTTCCTATAAGACTGAGGTCTGTCCTCTCCACCCCTGGGGGTGGAAGCACTCCGCTGTCTAGGTCTGTAAGAGGTGTGTGCTTGGGCCCTCCCTCTGGTGCGCCTATATCTACCCCTCTGAGGCCTGTCCGAGCTGGGAAAGGACCAATTTTTATTTGGCCAATTTCTGATAAATCTTGGGGGCTGAACTTTTAAGAACTCCTTAACCGTTTGCATGGATTTTGCCTTATCCTCCATTTTCTTTATCACCTCTTCAGCCTTAGACCCAAACAAAACATTATGCTGAACAGGAGCATCCAGTAACTTTGCTTTCACTTGATCAGGCAAGTTTTGTTCCTTTAACCAAGCATGCCTTCTAATGACTGTGCCAGTGGCAGCCACCCTGCATGAAGCCTCCAAGGCATCAAAACCACAGTGTAAGCCATGCTTCCCCACCTGCTCAGTACCGTGCATCAAATCGTGTAATTCCTTATTATCTGCACATGCAGAAATGGTACCCATCTTTTGTTTCATAACAGACAGAAGAAATTGCTGATATTTTAGCATATGAAATTGACAATTTAAAGCCCTAATGGATAGAGTAGCAGAAGTGTACACTTTTTTGCCCCATCTCTCCAAAGATCTAGAATCCTTATCTGACAGAATAGGGCTCTTAGCAGAGGCGGCCTTAACACCCTTAGGATCCTGAGAAATGGTTTTTGGATCAGCAGTAGGATTTTTATAAAGAAACTGGTGGGAGTCAGGGACCCTGTAATATCTGTCAGGCTTTGCAGGGGCTGGAGGAAAGGAATCAAGAGTTAAATTAGCCTCAGAAAAGACATCATCCACAATATCCAAAATGGGAGGAACAGCCAGGGGTCTGTGTTGGGGAAGAAGAAGGAAATCCCTAAGCCTTCTCTTAGATTCAGAGTACTCCTGTCCTTCCCAGTGAAAATGTTCCCTCATGTCATGTAAAGTTTCCCCAAAAGAGAAATCCTCAGGGGGAGAAGCTGAAGGAATGGATTCCTCAGCATCAGACTCCTCATAAGGAGGGAAAGTGTATTCCTGTTCAGAGGAAGACACTGAAGAAATAGATGCCTGTTCAGAGGATTCATAATCCAATTCTTGTCTTGGCCTTTTGTCTGGAGAGGGATGTGAACCCCTAATCATAGTTAGTAAGTCCTCCGCCATTTTAAGCATTTGTTTTTAAGATTTGGGTCCCGGATCAGAGGAGGCCTGGGCTTGAGTCTTTGATTTAGAAGGAGTCTTCGCCTTTGTCTTTGCCTTTATCTGAAGCTGTGTAGGCCTGAAAACCCCCTCGGAAGCTGGTACCTGCACAGCGGCTCTGGACCAATCTGAGGGAGCACTGTCCGAAGGTCCTGTACCTGGAGTACTCAAAGGCCTAGTTGGCTCCTCTTGGGAGTCCGTTTTTGCAAGCGGTTCTGTAATGGCCGACTACAGGGGCTGCGAAAGCGCCTCACTGATGACAGCCGAACCTGCAGCTGGCTCTGCTTGTAAACCATCATCTGATTTGGACCTAGGAGGCCTGTCCTTATCCTTGCATCATTTGTGAACTCCAGTAGTCGGAAGCGTGTCCGACGACAAATTGTAATTAAATTGTCTGCCAAAGTACTGAAAAGCAAAATCTTATCTCCGCTTAATAGTATGTTGATTAAATCTAGCACAAAACAGACAACTAGCTACGTCGTGGTTAGGGCCTAAACAAGGAATACAGTAAGAGTGGAAATTCTTATGAGGTATTTGCTTCCCACAAGAAATACAATTAACTTTTTCTGACATTGGACTGGAGCAAGAAAAAAGTTTCCCCAACGGGGTACTTAGCTTTGAGAAGAAGAAGAAGAAAGTCTTCGGAATGAAGCACGAAAAATATCAGGAGTCAGCCGACTGGCACTTGTGAACTGCTTCCACCGCACGGCAAGAAAGACTGGAGAACATGGCGTCGGCTGGCAACTTTGTTCTCCTGGCGCTCTGACGTCAGGAAGCATGACTGAACAGCCGGCGCCGGACCCAGACTTTGGGATTCTGGCCGACCGAGGGCTGCCTGCCGGCAGGAAGAACCCTACAGTGATGATTGCAACAGTGAAACACGATGAAGATCCATGTTTGTACATGGATAACTTGAACCTTTTTCTTAGTCTTTCTCCCTGTTGCTATCTGCAGTACGTATCTGGAAATTATGATATGCTTTTTAGTCTGCTTTGTCACAGAGAACCTCACAAATAAAACTTAACACAATGCGGTTTGGAGAAACAAAATCAACATTAGGAAAATAAGACTAAATTACTGAAAAGCTTAAAGCTTACTTTAGGGTTGAGTAAATCAAGATCATCAACGAATTCTCAAAACAAATGGAGCATGCCTGTCCCTGCGTCACACAGGGATCAAGCTCTGTCCATGACCTATGAGACTCAGGCCACAAGGTTGGCGTGACCACAGAAGAGAGGATGGGCTTATAAGGGGATGCTGAAAAGTTCTAAGCCCGACCAACTTTCTAAGTGCTGAGTGCTATTGTGCCTCTGTAGCTGAAAACAGTTATTTCATACTGTAAAGTGCCAAATTACAAAATTGTAAAGCTATGTTTTGACACTGTTTCAGGTCATTGATTGAACCATGTCAATGAAAAGTGTGGAATTTTCAAGTGTAGAACTCTGAGCTGTCATGAAGTTCCTATTCCTGCAGAAGGAAACTTCAAAGGAAATCCATGAATGTATACTGCAAACACTGAGTGACAAGTGCCCTTCTTACTCAACTGTGAAGAAGTGGTGTGCAAACTTTCAGTGTGCAGACTTTGAGACTGAAGATGCAGCAATGTCTGGGAGGCCTCAAACCGTGGCAACTCCTGAAATTGCTGACCATGTCCACGACCTGATTTTTGGCAGATAGGTGAATAGCGGCTAAAACAATCACTGAGACACTACAGATACCGAGGGAATGTACTGGACTTACAATCCATGAGCAGTTGGGCATGCAGAAGCCATCAGCCAAGTGGGTGCCCAAATATTTGAATGCCAATGAGAGAAGATGTCAAGTGGACACTTCCAAGTTGATTTTGCTGCATTTTTGTTGAGCTGGTGCCAACTTTTTGGAATGATTAGTTACGGTTGATGAAACATGGTCACACAACTAAGATCCTGAGACAAAACGACAGTCCATGCTATGGCGGCACTCAGGTTCACCTAGGCCAAAGAACTTCAAGACTCAAAAGTCATCAGGAAAAGTCATGGCCACAGTATTTTGGAATCAGGAAGGTGTTGTAATGATGGAGCATCTTCAAAGGGGCCAAACAGTTAATGCAGAATACTACTGTAACTTGCTGTACCGATTAAAGGAGGCATTAAAAGAAAAAAGGAGAGGGAAGCTGAAGAAAGAAATCCTCTTTTTGGAAGACAATACACACCTGTTGACAAGGCTGGCAAAATGATGGATGTTTTGATGAAACTGGGGTTTGACTGCAAAGACCATCCAACCTGCTTCACCATATCTTGCTCCATGTGAGTATTTCCTGTTTCCAAACCTTAAAAAGGGTTTGAAAGGGTGGCAATTTTCAAGTGGTTTGGTGGTGATTGCAGCAGCAGAGCAGTATTTCCGTGACCAGACTTCAGACTGTTTTTTTTTGTCAGGCTTAGAGAAACTTCAGACATGATGTGCCAAGAGTGTTGAATTTTGGGGAGAATATGTTGAATAACTTGCAAGTTTCATGGCTCCACATCATTCCCTTCTTGGTCGGGCTTAGAACTTTCAGCACCATCGTAAATGGCTGATGCCAATTTGCTCAGCATGAGGAAGGGAGGTAGCTAGTCCCATCAGATCATCATCACCTACTGATGAATGTACGGACTGGGGAGCTAAGCATGTGTGGAAGCGTGCACGTCTCTCACCAACCAGGCAGTTACTGTTGAGTATGCAAGCCACCTAGTGGAGAAAAGTTACACTAGTGAGACAATTCTTCTGGCCTACTGACTGGCCTCCTCTCTCACTCCCGATTGTCACCTCTAGTTAAGGGAATGGGGGCTGATGAGCCAAAGGGAACAAATGGGCCTTGGGTCTCTCATCCTAGGGATGGGATGAACCCAGCATCCATTATGATTTGGATTGCAATGCTAAGCACAGCTCTCAACCTCTTAGTGCAAAAAATCTGAACAAAACCTGACAAAATGGGGGGGGGGGGGGGGGGGAGACAAAGGCCCTAAATATTAAATATTGTAATTATAAACTTAGAAAGGTGCTAGAACAACAGGATTTAGGTTACCAGGAATTTAATGAAATATTTGAAATCTTTAACTCAAATGTGTGTCATTACTTAGTGACTTCAATCCTCAGATCATCTTGGTAGACTTGTCATTAAGCCACAAATTATACAAGGACAGACAAAAATATGTGGCAAAAATTAGAAGTTATGTACCTACCATAACGTTCCATGTTAGTTGTCTTCTTCTCGCCTTCTTTCTTGCTGGATGGGTTCGGAGCCGATCCTCGGCCCGACTGCCACTCTAAAAGCTCGAGAGCTAGTTCCACCGGCTCGAGGCTCCCCTATATCCCACAATGCTAGGCGGTAACTCCTCAGATCTCATTTGAAAGCTAAGGCCAGCAAGGAAATTCCATAAGGAACAAAGAAAGACTCCTCTAGGTCTGTCCTGGTTAGGGGGAAGGAGGGTGGGACGCAAGAAAGAAGGCGAGAAGAAGACAACTAACATGGAACGTTATGGTAGGTACATAAATCTAAATGTTAAGTTGTCTACCTCGCCTTCATTCTTGCTGGATGGGACCGCGTCCCTAGCACCTTGTCCCGGGTGGCCTATCGGAACAGACTCTTGAGTTGGCTCGGTCTCTAGAGGCCAAGTCCAACTTATAATGAGAAATGAAGGTATGGGGAGAAGCCCAAGTAGCTGCAGAACAAATCGAATCAATAGGCAGCCTATCTTGGAAAGCTATAGAAGTGGCTAATGCTCTAGTTGAATGAGACCTGGGTTTGGATGGCAACTGTTGATGTCTTATCTCATACACTAGGGTAATCAAGGAAGTAAGCCA